>NC_081364.1:75698516-76002822 GCF_030684315.1 Stegostoma tigrinum | reverse complement strand
AGAATGGTGGAATGCTTATTCAGGCATCGTAATTGGTTAAAGCTCTTTACACAGTCAGTGCACGGTAACATTCTCATTTGGGTGTTTCTGTGTCTCACGATGAAGTTTTCCCCAACAGACAGAAGAGGCAAGCATTTCTATTTCCACATTGAAAAGCTGATGATAATCAGATCCTGACTAGTGATGTTTACTTTGCATTTGCCATTCACAAATCCGCTTCTCCCAATCCTTTGTAAAAGAAATACAGAATGTCAGTATTTTGCAACGATTTGTAGCTCAGGTCGTGGGTGAGATTGTTGACTTGCTCACCTTGAAAACAAAAACAAGCCAGCTCGGTGAGCAAGTCAACAACCTCAATGCCAGAATCATGATCAGTCCATTGATGGCAATTTGGAGCAAATAATTCTAGCTTCTCAGTCAGTCAGATTGATATTGTGAAGAGCCAGTGCAGACATGGCTGGTCAAAAGGTCTCCTTCCACACTGTAATATTTCTGTGACAGAATGTTCTTTCCACTCAAACTAATAAAAGCAAAAATAAAGAACAAAGTCATGAGGAAATTCCCAGTGTCAATGAGACATGTTTTTTTACTCCATATTCCTTCCTGGGATGAGGGCACCGCTGGCTAGGCCAACACTTATTGCCCATCCCTAATTGCCCAGACGGCAGTTACGAGTCAAACACATTGCTGTGGGCCTCGAGTCACATGTAGGCCAGACCAGGTCAGGATGGCAATTTCCATCCCTGAAGAACTTTAGTGAGCCAGATGATTTTTCCAACAATCGACAATGGATTCACGGTCATCATTAGACTCTTAATTCTAGCTATTTATTTAAATCAATTTCCACCATCTGCCGTGGCAAGATTCAAACCCAGGTCCCCAGAACAACACCTACGTCTCTGGATTAACAGGCCAGTGAGAATACCACGAGATGATTGCCTCCCCTTATGCTGACATGTTACCATTGTGGAAGGTATCAAATGTAATGGTCAGCAGTGTGTGCCCAGGGACAGCTGGGCATGGAAGACACTTCTCATGGAGGGCAGGCAGGAAAGTAGAATTAAAGTAACAATCTGATCAGCCATGATCTTACCAGAATGATAGAGAAAGCTCGCTGGGCTGATGACTGTTCCAGTTTCTTAAATAAGAATGCTCAGTAATAATACATGTCCCACTCCTATGGGTTTACCCAAGTATTACAGAATGCTGTTTTAGCCAGAATTCCCTGACTCACCAACTCTTCTCCACGTTGAGCAGCCACAGATGAGAAATCAGGGCTGAAGTGACACAAAACGAGAAGTTCAGCTCTTCTACGTATCAGGAGTTGCAGCCACAGCCACTCAACTGAATGTATCCAAGGCCCATGGCAACTCGAGGCTGCATAGGTCAGCTGTGGCTGGGAATGGGTGATGCTGCTAAAAACCCCATTGTTAATTACGGTTACACGCCTGGCGCTAGGACCCAGCTGAGACCGTTAGAACCCCACTCACGATAGGAACCCAGTCAAGATGGCGACCACTAAACTGGAACCGCTTTCTGGGCAAGGGCCTGGATCTGGAAATGCAGCACCTGTAGATTCATTTTTAGTTTTCATTGCCTTCCAGAGGTGTTTAGAAACCCCTCCCGGGCCACTGTGGCTTCCATCGCTCCCGTCGCACTTTCAACCTTTACCGACTGCGAATGTGACAAAAGAACGTCTTTCCCCGTCGCCATTACTCTCAGCGCACACATTCCAAAGAATTCAACGGCATGACGCTTGCGCAGTGCTGTCCTGTAATGTTCATCAGGGACCTTTATCAGCGCGGGGACTGCTGGGTAGAGGCCCTGCCATTGAAAACCCTCAATCAATAAAAAGTTTACTGTGATGCAGCAGATGGAGAACGGTGCAGTACAAAAAAACGATACAGCACAGAAGCAGGCTCTTCAGTCCTCCAAGCATGCGCTGACAGGTTTTGCCCTTCCATATTAAAACTGTGTTATCTTACATCCCTCTGTTCCCTTCCTATTCATAGACAATGTATACATAATATTTACTTTTTCAATATTTCAAGTCTGAATCTATAAATAAGATAATTTTGTTAATTTATTGCAGAAAGATGTAAAAGGAACCTAAGGGGCATTTTTTTTCATGTCGAGGGTAGTGCGTGTATGGAATGAGCTACCAGAGGAAGTGGTAGGGGCTGGTACAATTACAACATTTAAAAGGTATCTAGATGGGTGCGTGAACAGGAAGAGTTTGCAGGGGTGTGGGCCAAATGGTATTAAATGGGGCCACATTAATTAGGATACCTGGTTGGCTTGGACGCATTGGACCAAAGATTCTGATTCCATGCTGTGCAACTCTGTGGCTCTAAGTTGGAGAGTGGCAGAGTTGCTTCTGAGACAAAGATCCTGAATTTAAAAAGAGGAAACCATGATGGCATGGCACACAAACCGGCCATAATAAATTGGGGAGTATGACTTAAGGGGATAGAAGTGGATAGGCTAGTGAAAACACTTAAAGAAAATATTGGGAACTGCAACAGTCGTTCATTCCTTTCTGGCACAAAAATGAAATGAGAAATGTGGCCTAGCCATGACTCGGAGGGAAATTAAGAATAGTGATATAGAGTCTTAGGAAATAAGAACATCAGGTGCCAGTGTTGGACTAGGGTGGACAAGGTCAGAAATCACACAACACCAGCTTATTAGTCCAACAGGTTTATTTGAAAACACAAGCTCTCGGAACCTCAGACCTTCTTCAGGAACAGATCGCTCTTTCGCCCTTGAGACTGTTCTGCCATTCATGCTGATATTGCTGATCTAAAACTCAGTACCCTCTCACGTTCAACACCCTTTGATCCCTTTGTCCCTCTAAACAATAAGCTAAACCTTCTTCACAACGTTCAATATTTTGCCACAACCACTTTCGTTGGTAATTGAACTCCACAGATTCACTCCTCTCTGAATGAGGAAACCCGCTTCCCGGAATCAGTCTGGTATATCTCCATAGCACTGTGTCTACAAAGACAGTCTATCATTCCTTAGATAAGGAGAACAATACTGCACAGAATACTCTGGCAGCGGTTGCCCTGGTGTCACGCAGTGTTGTTCAGTTCACCGAGTGTGGGTTACATTGGCTCCACCCCAGCACTGTGACACTTCGAACGAGTTTCAGCCAATGAGGAAGAGCTACATAAACTCTCGCCCGTCATTCACTCCGATTGGTTGGAGGATCGCCCGTGCTTTGTTGGTCACTCCTGTGTCCTCCCACCCAACCTTCACATTGACAGCAGCTCGAGACCAATCACATGGGCCGAGTTGTGACCCGGAACATGTGCAGTGCGGGCATTGCAGCAGATCGGAGGTGGTGCCAAATCGGAGGAGAGGAGTCACATTTTGAGAAGCTCTCCAGGCCCAAGCAACAAAATCCCTGTCCTGCTCTCGAGGCAGGGTAGGAATAGAAACCATCGGGGGTTGTTGCCTGGGCAGTTTATAATCGCGTGAGGGAGGCCTGGGGACCCGAGTACCAGGCCCACGGATCACTAACCGCCATCTTGGCTCGGTTGGGGACGGGAATTCTCTCCAGATACTTGGCCACCATCTTCGTAAAGGGAAGCCATGTCCGACTTGGGGAGAAATCGATGAGGTTGTGACTAGGAAAGAAACCCTAGAGGTGTGTGGGGAGGATTGACCAACACCTGCTGGAGACTCAAACCCCGAATCAGACTCATTGGTAATAAAATGTGAGGCTGGATGAACACAGCAGGCCAAGCAGCATCTCAGGAGCACACAAGCTGACGTTTCGGGTATAGGCCTGAAACGTCAGCTTTTGTGCTCCTGAGATGCTGCTGGGCCTGCTGTGTTCATCCAGCCTCACATTTTATTATCTTGGAATTCTCCAGCATCTGCAGTTCCCATTATCACTCAGACTCATTGGTTTGATTTTCAGTCAGCAGACAGGAGTTGGGAACTTTATCCAGAGAGGAGAGGACGGAGAAAGGGAGAAAACTGGAAGAGGAGAAGAGAGAGGGGGGGATAGATCTGGATTTCCACTGGAAGGAGGATAGAGCCAGGAATTTACAGATTTGAGAAATAAGAGAGTTGAATAATCGACTTGTCTGTTCTGAATTTCTAGCCTGCAATGACAGTAAATGTCTTTTGTAAACTCCTTTTGCAGGATATTAGAAAAGAAGGATTTGCAGATATTAAACACAAATCAAAATTCCTGCTGAGTCTGGTTGACTCATGCAATTTACAAGGACCTGAGTACCTTCAGCCTCTGAATATGGAAGGAGAAATGTTTGACCTGTATGTAGGTGATACACACAAATTCAGCTGAGAGAGTGTTGCAGTGAGTGGACTGCACAAAAGATTTACCCTGTTACATGTCCCAAGTGGGAGCATTCCAGTGAATTTCCAGTGGAGAGAAATTGAACCAATCAAGCAGGTTGGGAAAACATTTACACCATTCAGTGGGGAGATACTGTGCTCGATCAGTGTGCTGTCAAGGCTTCAGTTGATCAACCATTCCGAAGTGATACAAAGGTGACAGTACTGTGGCGAAACTGTGGAAATATGAGGAGTGTAGTAAAAAGATTCAATTACCCATCCCAGCTGGAAATCTATCAATGAATTCACACCAGGAAGAAGCCATTTACCTGCTGTGTGTGTGTGGGAAGGAACTTAATCAAAACAAACAACCTCATGTCACACCAGAGAATTCACACTGGGGAGAGACTGTTCACCTGTTCAGAGGGTGGGAAGAGATTTACACAGACATCCTGGCTCATGTGACATCAATGGATTCGCACTAAGGAGAGGCCCTTCAGCTGAATTTACTGTGTTAAAAGGCTCATATCTTCATCTGACCCGAATATACACCAGCTAGTTCATACGGGGGAGAAGCCATTCTGTTGTTCTGTGCATGGGAAGAGATTCCCTCATTCATCTGGCCTTCAATCACACCAGCAAACTTATACGGAGCAGAAACTATTTGGCTGCACTTCCTATGGAAAGAAGTTCAGACATGCATCTGCCCTCATTGGACACCAGCGAGTTCACGCTGGGGAAAAGCCATTCATCTGCTCTGTATGTGGGAAGGGTTACAGTCAATCATCCAGCTTGCTGAGACCCAGCGAGTTTACCCTGGAGAAAAGCTGTTCAGCTGCACTTCCTATGAGATAGATTTTTGGCAGTCATCCACCCTGTCTGCACACTGGCAAAAAACCGTTCACTTGCACTGTGTGTGGAAAGGGATTCTTCATTTCGTCCACAATCGAGTATCACCGGCTCATTCACACGCAGGAGAAGCCATTCGGCTGTACTTCCTGTGGGAGTAGTTTCAGGTGTTTATCCTCTCTCTGCTCACCAGCGAGTTCACACCAGAGAATGGCCATTCATCTGCATGTGCGGGAAGGGATTCATTCAGTCATTCAGTCCTTCAACCTAGTGATACATAAGCGAACCTCAATAACCTTTATTGTTCAAGGAGGAAACTCACCACCACCTTCTCCAGGGCGACTAATGATGGCCCAGCCAGAGATTTCCGTATCTTATGAAAGATTTGAATTCTGCTGTTATTGATCACTTCCAAAATTAACAGTCTGACAATATTAGATTTGTTTCAACTGATGTTAACACACCTATAACTGTCTGCAGTTTGGTAATCTGGATATATTGCTGATGGTTTGGACAAGTGTCCCTTTTAAAAGCACCAACGGTCATTCTAATTCAAGATTTGTGTTTGGAGAAAGAAACAGATGCCTTGTGGAAGGGAAAGCACAAAAATCATCAATTTATAAACAGAAAGCTGACAAAGGAGATGGCCTAAAAAGCTTTGTTCATCAATGCTTCAAGGGCCAACTGCTCCTTTCATTGCCCTGTATTGCACAGATTAACAGCATCACATCTGAGAGGTCCAGGCTAAAGAATGACGTGAAACTGGGCTGTGTCGGAACCCCAACTTTGTTTCACATTTTCTTCTTCATTCTCTCAGCCTTGACATTCCCCTCTGAAATGAAGAGGTTTACCTGTATACCTGGTCAGGCAGCAAGCTCGACTCTCAATCCAGACCAAAAACAAAAGACAAAAATAAAGCTTGTCTTCAAATCTCTACCGTACACTGATGACAGTGCACTGGTCCACTCAACTTTCTTTACCACCTTATCCAACTGTGTTCAGGGAGCTACATGGAATTGGACCCCAAGATCCCCCTTTATACCAATGCTCTTAACGGTCCTGTCATTTACTGTATACTTTCCTCTTGCATTTAGCCTCCCAAACTGCATTACTTCACTCTTCTCTGAATTAAAGTCCATCTGCCATTTCTCCATCCAACTTTCCGATTGATCTACATTCTGCTGTGTCCTCTGACAACCAACCTCATGATCCTCAGCTGCACCAATTTTCACTGCATTAGCAAACCTATTAAACAGGCAACTTAGATTTTCATCCAAATCTTTTATAAAAATTACAAACCTTGTGGAACATCACTGGTCACAGATCTCCAGTCAAATGCTTCGGTAGAGTACATGCAGACAACATCCACTGTGCTGCCTTCAATCATCTTCGTCAGTTGTTCAAAAAACTCAATCCAGTTTGTGAGGCATGACCTCGTCTGCAGGAAGCCGAGATGCATGCTATCCACATGAAGTTTAGCAAGGCCGTTGACAAGGTCCCTCATGGCAGGCTGATAGAGAAGTTTAAGTAACCTAGGTTACACTGTGAGTTGGGTACAGAACTGGCTTTGTCATAGAAGATGAAGAGTAGCTATAGATCTGTGACCAGTGCCTTTCTGTAGGAATCAGACCCCTGTTGTTAACATATTTATTATTAAAAAAATTGGAGGAGAATGTAGGTGATCAAATTACTAAATATTTGAATGACAAATATCTGGGGAGCTGTGAGGAGTGAGGAGGAATGCCAGAGGATACAGCAGGATATAGATTGACTGGAGACTTGTATGGAAAAATGGCAGGTGGCATTTAATCCAGACAAATGTGAGGTGATGCATTTTGGACGGTCTAATGAAGGAGGTAAGTGCACAGTAAATGGCAGAATTCTGAGAAGCACAATCATACAGCAGTATCTAGGTATACAGTTTCACAGTTCCCTGAAAATGGCAACCGTAGTGGAGATGATGGTCAGGGCAAAGTGCATAAAAATTGGGCATGTTGCAGCTCACCAGAACTTTAGTGCGGCTACATTTGCAATGCTGCGTACAGTTCTACTCGCCAAACCACCATAAGGACGTGTGGCTTTGCAAAGGGTACGGAAACAGGTTACCAGGATGTCACCTTGTTTGGAGGATATTAGTTATGAGGAGATGTTGGATAAATTTGGTTTATTTTCTTTTGAACATCAGAGGCTGAGGGGCAACCAGGTAGAAATTTACAAAACTGAGACAGACATGGATAGTTGGCATCTAGAGTAGAAATGACAGTTTGTGTGGGGGACATAAGTTTAAGGTATAAGGGAAAAACATACAGGAGGTGTGAAAGGTAAGTTTTTTACACACAGGACAGTATGTGCCAAGAATGCATTGCCAAAGGAAGTGGGATAAACAGATACAATCACAATGCTTAAAGCACATCTTGATGGATTCACGAACTGGCAGGGAATAGAGAGTAATAGAGAATAGAGAGATACAAACTGTGCAGGGGAAAGAAAGAGATTTCATGATTAGAAAATCATGTGTTAATGGAGGCTTGTGAGCTAAAGGGACTGTTCCTGTTCTATAGTGTTCTTTGAGGCCTCAGTTTTTCAAATACAGACTGAAATATTGGTAGAGTACCAGGCAGTGACGGTAAGTTTTTCTGGATTGTATGCACAATAAATTTCCGAAAACAGTGCATTCAGTTCAAAAAGAGAGAGCGCTCGTTTGGTCCTACTTCTTGGGAATGATGGGGGCCAAGTAGATCAAGTGCCAGTGGCAGATCATTCAGGAGACCGTGATCACATGTACGAAGGTGCAGAATAATGTCAGATAATAACCAGCATTAGTCCAGAATAAGAAAGCTCAGGTGATGGAGAGTTGTCTTCGACAGAGCAAGGTCAAAGCTGGACAGCAATGGCTGGAGTGGCAGGTTGATGGGACAAAGTATAAATAATAATAAGGGCTACTTTCAAAGATAAGATGGCTCAAGTACACTCAAAAAGGAAAGGAAGGGCAAACATTCAGGGCTGCTTGTATGTCAAATAGAATTTAAGATAAGAAGAAAAGCACCTATGATAGGTGTCAAGGAGAAAAGTCCAAATTGACAGTCACAAGGAATACAGAAGGTTCAGAAGTTGGGGCAAGCAGATAAAAAAGCACACAAGGAAGGGAGACAGTTAGGAGAAAAGGTTGGCAGCCAGTTGAGAGGGGCTGATAACACACTGGCTATAACAATGTAGGAGAGAAACATGTAGATTCTGGGCTCAGTCAGGGGGCGAACTTTAGGAGCCCCTTGGCCTCATCGGAAGCAGCAGAGGCAATGGATCGATTGTCACCATGAGTGAGACAATGAAGCTGTTTGAGCTCCTCAGTTGTTGTTGTAGGTGAGGATGGAGGATACATGGTGGAGTGGGAGAGATGTTCAATGAGAACAAAATTGTATTAGAGATATCATAAATAAAAACATACTGCAGGTCACACAGAAAACTGTTTGACTTGACTCTTATGCTAAATATAAAAACTGAGAACTGGAGTTATTCACACCAGTGAAAAGACTCCGTTGAAACGGTTCAGTACTGGTTGTGATTGAAAGCAAAATCCAAACATCCAACAGCTACTTACAAACTCACTTCTGTGTCAGCAAATGAGATAAATGAGTGAATCCCTTCCCACCCTCAGAGCAGACGAATGGCCTCTCTCCAGTGTGAATTCGTTGGTGTATATGGAGGTGAGATGATCATCTGAACACATGTCTACAAAAAACACACAAATGGTCTCTCAGCGGTGTGAACATATTGATGATTCATCAGTTGCCCAGAACATTTAAAGCACTTCCCACAGTTTGGACATTTAAAAGGTCTCTCGTCAGTGTGAGCAGTGTGCCAGGATTGTAGTTAACCAAGTGAATCCCTCCCCACAATCAAGACTTGCATTGTGTCAGTCCTGGTAGTTAATTAAAACTGGTGTCCACACACACAATACGTGTATGGTTTCACACTGTGAATAATGCTTTCTCCTTCCATGTTCAAAATCTGATAATGTTCTGTTTACAATAAACTGAGGGGCCCATAAGACCCTGGGATTATGACTTGTGTCAGTTTCCCTTTGAATGCACCGTGAAATCAATTTAAAGCAGAACAATGCGAGTAAGCGAGAGTCCGTACAAACACCAGACTGCCTATGAAATCAGCTGGTAATGAATCTGGTAGTTTGTAAGATTAATGACACTAAAAAAAAAGTGACCACAAAAGCCAAGTGGTTCACTATGTCGATCAGGGAACAGAACCTGCCACCTGGTCTGGACTTATACAAGACTCTGGCCTCTGGTGAGTGGACAGACAAAGAAAGAATATGGAGAAAGAGGTGAAACACAGGTATTGAATAAATCCACATCTCAAATCAGGACTTTGACATCATGTCACAAACTCTTAATCTTCACTATTGTGAACGTCCAGTGTGCAAGATCTATATGGAATGCCATCACCATGAGGACCGCCTCCAAGTCACACATCACCCTGACTTGTCTGAATCCAGTGCAGGATGAACAGCAATTTCCTCCAATTCAATACTGAGAAAGCTTCTACACTGACTGCAACCTTCTGTCCAGTAACTGCGTGAAGCTGAACCAGACTGTTCACAATTCTGATGAAATACTTCACACTAAGATGAGCTTTCAACCACATCATCACCAAACCAACTGTTTCCATCTCAGTAAACTCACCTGACTCCATCCACATCTCAGCTCATCTGCTGTTGAAACCCTATTCATTCTTTGTTACGTCCAGATTTAACTGCCCTGACACTGACCGGTCCCCCACATTCAATCTTCCTGTAATGTTGGAGTGATTCAAATCTCTGCACTCTCAGTTCGTGTTATTGGCTCAAAGTGCATCACAGGTGCTGAAAAATAAGTCAGCAGATCTGTTGAAAGACTATCCAATTTAGCAACATGATAGTACCATGCAGCATGAGAAGTTTTTCTCAAAGTGAGCATGGGACCTACTTTCCACAGGACTGTACAGTAGTTACTCTCACCGAATGCTGTTCTGGATAAATGCTGAGGATGAGGTAACATAGGTTTTCCCCTCCCTCTCTCCCACTGTTCTTCCTCATCCCTGCTGTACCTATTTTGTTTCTATGTCTCCTGTACATTCAAACATGTCTGTATAGCTCCTTGAAAAATAACTTTAATAGAACTTCAAGTATATCTCTTTTTTTTTTGCTTCATGCAGCAAATTATGTGTATTGACTCCTCTTTTCTTACACACAGCAAAATCCTGTGGAGAAGAAAATGCCACTTGCTCAATGGACAGTTGCAGCAGTGGGATTCAAACCCACATCAATGAAAAGACTGGAGTCTTCATTCAGCTCCTTAGAATGTTATGCCACAGTAACTGACAAGTCGTGGTCATCCTTATTGTCTTTGATGATAACATTACTACACCAAATTTTAAGTCATGAAGCAGGAGAGGCCTCGAGACTGCATTACCATTTCTTAAATCTCTAATGGGTTCTCAACCTCAACACCAATTTTGCCTCAAATCCCTGCAAAGTCTCCAATTTCTCTCAGGTCACCTCTCAAGCTTTTCTCTTCTCAAGAAAAGAACTTTTTGCTGTTTAACAGAAAGTGCTACAGAAACAGAGCAGTTCTGGCAATATCTAAGACAAGTAAAATCATGTTAGTTTCAAGATCTTAGCACTATTTCTCTCTCTCGCTCTCTCTCTGCAGGAATGGCTTCACTACATCCTACACAGTTGTTACAATTTTTAACAATTACGTAGCAATTAAAGATCAAATTCTATTTTCTTTCTTTATCATTTGCAGCACTAGCAAAGGACTTTAGACCCATTTCTGTCCTTTTCCATTCCAATCCTGAATCAAAAAGAGCTATAATAACTAACCAAGAGACGTGCTGCATTTATCCAGCACTTTTTTTTTGGACAATTTGTGTTTCTAAATTAATTCCCTCAATGTGTCAAATGCCTTAAATACTCCCTCACAAGGTCTTGGTATCTGTTGTTTGAACATTGCACTGTGAAGACTTCAAATCCATTGTATAAGAAGCAAGCACACGGTAACTGAAGTCTTCACTTAAAAATACATTTCCTTCCTAATCTTTAAAGTCTGTTTATTTCTTTGTACCGCTGAGCAGTAAGTCATACAACTGCACCAGAAACCTCTGATCCTTAGAATCTTTTTAACCAGTGTCTGAACATGTAGTCCATAACATGAGAATTGGCAAAAGTTGTCAACACACAGAACAAAGAAAATGTTGTGAGAGACTCAGCAAATAAAGGAACATTTCTTATACTGTAGCTGAAAAGAATTGATTTATTGAAACAGATTTATTCACCATTTGACCGAGTGACTGGAGTCATACAGGCTGCTTAAAGATGAGGGAAACAACATCACAAAATTAATTTTGAATGTTAAATCATGGAGCAAGTACTGAAAATGGATTGCAATGTGAATGAGAAGAATACATTGGAACCTTGGGGTTTTCTAAAGCAATTACCTTTTACTTCCTTGGAGTGCAGTGGCGTCAGTGAAAAACCCATTCGTCACCTTATAAAGCAGAATTTGAACACTGACTGTGGAAGGTCAAGTTAGCTGAGTTGTCAGAACATACGCTGCTTAAGTGCAGAGTTGTGAATACGAGCCCAACACTGGGCTCCACCTGTTTAATTATTTAGTATTTCCCCTCTGCAAATTCCCTTCCTCCAGCTATTCATGATAGGCTAACCCTTTCATCCCATGAATCAGCTTAGCGAATCTCTATTGCACTGCATTCAAAGCCAGCATATCCTTTCTTAAATACAAGCACCAAAACTGTAAATAATATACCAGTATGGCTTCACCAACATCCAATACAGTTGTTACAAGACGTCCCGATCCTCAAACACCAATACCTCGCAATTTAGGCCAAAATTCCATTTACTTTCTTCATAATTTCAGCATCAGTTTAGGACTTAAGACCCATCCTTGTCCTTTTCTTACAAATCCTGAATTGAAAAGTTATAATAACTGCCTGCAAAATCCCATCCCACTGAAACTTCAACCACTTGCTCAAATTTGTAACCTAAAGTTAAGTCCAGGACCTTCCCCTTCCTTGTTGGGACTTCTCCTTAGTGGCTGAAAAATTGCTGTCCTGGACGTATTTTAAAAATTTAGATAAATCCTTCACACTGTGATGACTACATTAATGTTGAGGAAGTTGAAAGCTCCTGCTACCACAATCCTGCCACTTTTACACTTTCTCAAAATTTGCCTCCTTATTTATTTGTGGAGTTTTCAAAGATGCCACCCCTCCTTATTGCTGTAATAGATTCCCAAACACAATAACAATATCTCCTCCTCCTTTACCACCTCCACTGCCTTGCATGAAGGCCCTGTATCCTGGAATACTGAGCTGCTAACCATGTCCAAGTGACAGCAATGTCTTTATGACCCCATTAATTTCTATCCTCGAATCATCTACCTTATTCATCTGACTCCAAGTATTAAATACCATTCACCCTTAAACTCCCTTATACCTTAAACTGGCCTGTGACAATGCCTTCCAGACTCTCGTTTCTTCTCTTTTTGGCCCTTATTATTTTGAACAGTCTCCCTGGATTTCAGCCCACTGCTAAGTGATTTACAAGACCCTCAACAGTACTGGAAACGCACCCCCACCCCCCACAAGGATGCAGGTCCCATTCCGGTTTCGGTGTAACCACGGTGTGTAATTCTAGTCTACCTGCTGAAGGAAGGGTGTTGTAAAACTTGAAAAGGCTCAGAAAAGAATTGTAATGGTTATTATTGTAATAATGTACCATTAGTACACTAAGTTTCCAGCATTATGGGATGATCCTGTTCCCATTTGCTCATATGAAATGTACTGACTGTCATTGAGTGAAAAATAAAAACCACAGGTTCCTCGCACATGTTGGAGGTGAGGATGGAGGAGTTAGGGGAGATGGAGAGCCTTTCAAAATAAACTAGTCTGCTTTTGAGATAAAGACTCAAATGCACAGTAGTTTTAATAAAAGGTTGACTTATATTGTTTTTTTCTCCTAACCAGGTAACCAGACATGTGGTGTTTTCAAATATTATGAGAAACAAGCCCAGATAACATGACTTGGATACAGATAATACGAGCAACAAAAACAAAAAAAACCTACAGATTCTTGGGAACTCATTGGTGGTTATCCACAGTGGCTCAGCAGTTAGCACTGCTGCCTCACAATGCAAGGGACCCAGATTTGATTCCACCCTTGGGCAACTGAGTGTGTGGCTGTTGGTATGTTCTCCCTGTGGCTGCGTGGGTTTCCTCTGGGTGCTCTGGTTTCCTTCCATGTGTTGGTTAGGTGGATTGGCCAAGCTAAATTGCCCAGAGTGGTCAGGGATGTGTGGATTAGGTGGGCTACGGGGAGATTTGCCTGGGTGGCATGCTGTGAGGTTTTCTGTGGAATTCTTGGGCCACACGGCCTGTTTCCATACTGCAGGAATACTCTGAATTCTATGAAAACCAGTCCTAATGAACCAGGAAATCCCTTTTCATACAGTGTGCAGGTGGATTGTCTTTACCCAGTGTGAATGTGTTGATATACAACAACAAAACGTTATCATTTTCAAAACCTACCCTACAGTTACATAATTGTTATTAAGATTAATGCAAAAGGACTAATAAACTAAACACCATTTATTTCAATGCCACAGGCTAACAGCTAATGCAGATGAACTCAGGGCAAGGTTGGAAACATGGAACTGGGTTATCATTGCAATTACAGAGACAAGGCTCAAGGATGGACAGGGCTGCCAGCTTAACGTTCTCAGATATAGATCCTATAGAAAGGATAGAAAGTCAAAAGCAGCAGGGGAAGCAAAGCAAGAGGAGTGAAAAGTGGCATTTTTGAGCAAGGATAACATTATGGCTTTACTTAGGCAGGATATGTCTGAGAACACATCCAGGGAAGTTATTTGGGTGGAACTGAGAAATAAGAAAGGGATGATCACCTTATTGGCATTATACTATAGGCCTCCCAATAGTCAGCAGGAATGTGACAAACAATTTTGAAAGAAGATCTCAGTTATCTGTAAGAATAACAGGGTGGTTATGGAAGGGATTTTAACTTTCCAAACACAGACTGGGAATTCCATGGTGTAAAAGGCTTGAATGAAGAGGAGTTTGCTGAGATTGTACAGGAAAATGTTCTGATTCAGTATGTTATGTACCGACTAGAGAAAGAGCAAAACTTGACCTGCTGTTGGCAAATAAAGCAGGACAGGTGACTAGGGTATCAGTGGGGAGGACCTTGGGGGCAGTGACCATAATACTATTAGTTTTAAAATAGTGATGGAAAAGAGTAGACCAGGTCTGAAAGTTAAAGTTCTATATTGGAGAAAGGCCAATTTTAATGGTATTACACAAAAGCTTTCAAAAGTTGATTGGGGCAGATGTTCGCAGGAAAAACAGAAAGGTTAGAAAGTGGGAAGCCTTCAAAAAAAGAAATGAGATAATGAGAGTTCAGGGGCAGTATACTCCTGTTCGGGTGAAGGACAAGGCTGGTAGGTGTAGGGAGTTCTGGAAGACTAGAGAAATCAAGGTTTTGGTCAAGAAAAAGGAAGGACATGTCAGTTATAGACAGCAGAGATTGAGCGAATCCTTATAAGAGTATAATGACAATGGTATACTTAAGAGGGAAATTAGGAGGGCAAAAAGGGGACATGAGGTAGCTTAGGCAAATAGTGTTAAGGAAAATCCAGAGGGATTCTACAAATAGATTAAGAACAAAAGGATAACTAGGGAGAGAATAGGGCCCCTTAAAAAGCAGCAATGCCGCCTATATGTGGAATTGCAAGAAATGGGGAATATAATAAAACAAGTATTATGCATCAGTATTTACTACAGAAAAGGATATGGAAGATATAGACTGAGGGGAAATAAATAGCAACATCTTGAAAATTAGCCATATTTCAGAGGTAGTGATGCTGAACGGCTTACAACGCATAAAAGTGGATAAATTCCTGGGACCTGATCAGGTGTATCCGAGAACTCGGAGGGAAACAAGGCAAGAGATTGTTGGGCCCCTTGCTGAGATATTTGTATCATCGATAGCCACAGATGAGGGACCAGAAGTTGGTTAGTGTGATGCCACTATTTAAGAAAGGTGGTAAGGAAAAGCCAGGGAACTATAGGCCAGTGAGCCTGATATTAGTGGTGGGCAAGTCGTTGGAGGGAATCCTGAGGGATAGTACTTGAAATATTTGGAAAGGGAAGGACTGATTAGGGATAGGCAACATGCATGTGTGTGTAGGAAATCATGTCTCACTAACTTGATTTTTTTTAAGAAGGAACAAAGAGAATTGATTAGGGCAAAGTGGTGGATGTGTTCTATATGGATGTCAGTAAGGCAGTTGACAAGGCTCCTCATGGTAGACTGATTAGCAAGGTCAGATCACATGGAATACAGAGAGAACCAGTCATTTGGATACAGATCTGACTTGAAGGTAGAAGACAGAGTGCTGGTGGAGGGTTGCTTTGTAGACTGGAGGCCTGTGACCAGTGGTGTGCCGCAAGGATCAGAGCTGGGTCCACTCCTTTCTGTCATTTATAAAGATGATTTGGATGTGAATGTAGGATTTATAGTTACTAAGTGCCAATCCTTGCAGCATACTGCAGGTCAAAGGCCTTTCCAAATGGCCAGCTCTCCCTGGATTCCATGTGATCTAACCTTGTTAATCAGTCTACCATGCGGAATTTTACTTACTGAAATCCATATCGAAAACATCCACCAGTCTGCCATCAATCTTCTTTGTAACTTCTTCAAAAAAAAACCTCAATCAAGTTAGTAAGACATAATTTCCTGTGGACAAAGCCATGTTGACTATCCCCATTCAGTCCATGCTTTCCAAATACATGTAAATCCTATCCCTCAGAATGTCCTCCAAAAGCTTACCCACAACTGACGTCAAAAGTTTATTGTTCCCTGGTTTTATGTTACCACCTTTCTTAAACAATGGCACCACATTAGCCAACCTCCCGTCCAACAGCTCACCTACAACTGTCAATGGTGCAAATATCTGAGCAAGGGGCCCAATCGCAAGCCTAACTTCCCACAAAGTTGGAGAATACACCTGAAGAGGTCCTGGGGATTTATCCACTTTTATGGTCTGTAAGGCATCCAGCACAACCTCCTCTACAACATGGAACTTTTCAAGATACACATTCATTTCTAAGTTCTCTAGCTTTCATATCCCTTTCCACAGTAATTACTGATGTAAAATACTTGTTTTGTATCTCACCCATCTTGCGCATTCCCATACATAGGCAGTCTTACTGTGCTTTTAAGGGGCATAATAGTGTCAAAATTAGCCTTAGTCACATTTAAAACTTTAACTTTTAGACCAAGTCTATCCTTCTCCATAACTATTTTAAAACTAATAGAACTATGATCATAGGCCCCAAAATATTTCTCCCCCTGACCCCTCAGTCACCTGCCCTACCTTATTTCCCAAGAGAAGATCAAGTTTTGAGCAGGGACGAATGACACAAGTACAAACAGGCCAAAGATCAAAGTTCCTTGATTTAAAAGCAAAATCCTTCAAATGTGGTTGTGGTGAACTTGCTGGTGTGTTAGCAGTTTGGATGATTGAGTGAATCCCTTTCCACACATAGAACAAGTGAATTGTCTGTCCCCAGAGTGACCTCGCTGGTGTCTCAGCAGGTTGGTTGAGTGAGCAAATCCCTTCCCACACTCGGAACATGTGAACGGTTTCTCTCCAGTGTGAACTCGCTGGTGTACCAATAGTTTAGAATTGCGAGTGAATCCTTTCCCACATTCAGAACAGATGAACGGTCTTTTCCCAGTGTGAACTTGCTGGTGTTCCAGCAGAGAGGATGACTGAGTGAATCCTTTCCCACACACAGAACAGGTGAATGATTTCTCTTCGGTGTGAACTTGCTGGTGTCTCAGCAGGTTGGTTGACAAATCGAATCCTTTCCCACGAATAGAGCAGGTGAACAGTCTGTCCCCATTGTGAATTCGCTGATGTGTCAACAGGCTGGATGACAAAGCAAATTCTTTCCTACATACAGAGCAAGTGAATGGCCTCTCTCCTGTGAGAATTCGCTGGTGTTTCAGCAGGTGAGATGTCTGTGCGAATCCTTTCCCACGAATAGAGCAGGTGAACGGTCTCTTCCCACTGTGAACTCGCTGGTGTTTCAGCAGGTTGTTTGACTGAGTGAATCCCAGCCCACAATCAAAGCAACCGAACAGTTTCTCCCCAGTGTGACTGCGTTGGTGCATTTCCAGCTGGGATAGGTAAATAAATCCCTTCCCACAATCCCCACATTTCCACAGTCTCTCCCCACTGTGACTGCACTGGTGTTTGAACATTTCAGATGAATCTTCACAGACTCTGACACACGGACAATACACATTTCTCCCTGGTGTGAACAGTGCTTCTTCCTTCAATGTTCAAAATCTTGAGATAATTAGGTTATGACAACAGATTGCAGTGTCAGATCTGGATGTGGTTTTGTTCGATTTCTCTGAATGCAATCAAAATTTCAAACAGAAAAGTAGAGAGAGAGAAACCAGAAGAAGAACACACACACAAAGATTGTGAAACTCAGAAATTAATCTGGTCAATTGTGGATCCAACACTGAGGGCCACAGCTGGATTATCAGTAAAACTGAATTGGTTCATTAAATGTCCTTCAGGGAAGGGAAACTGTCAGTGTTTGCCCAAAACTACAAAAAGAGATAGTTTGGACAGACATGCAGGACAGGCATTTTATACATCTGAAAATGAATCCAATTCCTGTTTTCTCCCCATACCCTCTGATCCTTCTGAAGGACTAAGACGCAGCAAAATACCTGAAATCTGAAATAAAAACAGAAAAAGATGGAGATACACAGCAGATCTGGCAGCATCTGAAATGGTGATAGATGCAGGAACCATTGCAATCTTGAAGAAGTGTTGAGATGATCATCCATTGCACCATAATATAGGTTACACACCGAGTGCCAGAAAACGGGCCTAGCTTCAATAGGTGCTTGATGGCCAGCACCGATACAGTCGGGACAGTGTGTTCAACAATGTTACCCCAGTGTCTGACCCCATTTTGTTCCGTGTTTCTCTCCTGTTCTCTTTTAGGAAACTGGCAGCAGCAAGTAGTGAAGAATGCAAATGATATTTCGGCCTTCATTGTGAGAGGATTCGAGTACAGGAAGAGGGATGTCTTTCTCTAAGGGCCTTGGTGAGACCACACCTGGAGTAGAGTGCACCTTTGTTCTCCTTTCCAAAGGAGGGATGCTTTGGCTACTGAATGATCATAAAGACGGTTCACCAGACCAATTCCTGGGATCACAGGACTGATGTATGAAAAGAGATTTGATCTTGATTAATCCTTCTTTCTTTTAATCTTTCAGCCACCGACAACATCATGAACTAATTTCACGTCCCATTTGCTGATCTGAGTCTTTTACTGCTAAAGCTATACTTTGGTTCCCATTCCCTTGTCATACGAGTTTAAATCCTCACCAGTGGAACAAGCAAAAGCATCAAGAATATCTGTCCCAGCTCTGCCCAGGACTACTGGTCAAGCTTGTGCATGTCCTACCTTACCCAGTAACCAACAAACAAACAGTCTCAAAAGGTTTAGATTCCTGAGGCATCAAGTTATAGCTCCAGCCAAGCAGCCATCTCATCTGTCCTCTTATTCCCACTTTTACTAGCACGTGCATTGTAGCAGCTCACACTCTTACTGGATTAGATCACGAAAGGTCCTGTGGGGGTCATTAAAAAAAAGAGTCCTGTTGAGAAGGAACATTAGGGAATTTACTTGGGCTTCTGTTAACAGGCAGTTCAAAACACAAGCATTTTAATAAGAGGAAGTTTTTAAAGGCCTGGTTCAGCCACAATCACAAGTTTGTTACTTAATAAAAAGTAGAAGCAAGAGTCTGATCCTACAGCATTCTGAACTGTTTAGGTAATTGTAACCAGAAACACAAACAACCAATTAACGTGAAACGGTTAGTTGAATTCCTCAAGGAAATGTTTGTCAGCAATAAAAGCGGCTCACTGCATCATTATGGAAGGCAAAGCAATAAATGGTGTAAACACAACCTCTAAAAGACCAACAACATAGGAAGGGGCAAAGAAAGATGATAAAGAGAGAAGTCAGGGCTGCAGAGAGATAAAACAATTGAAATGTAGATATGGATAATTTGAATAAATTCTTACATGTAAAGATTAACTGAAGAGTGACAAAGATAGATTACAAAATCCAAAGTGAAGATATGGTTAGTGCCTTAGTTTTTTATGAAATCTGAACAAGTTTTGCTTAATGGCTTGGTAAAGCTCTAAAGTGACTGAATTCCACCGAGGGTGAAATTTGAATAGATGCTCTTTATTAAATCAAGAAAGTAATAATGCAAAGCGCTTAGAGTAGAAAATGAAACTTCAGTTTAAAATTCATTTACATCATGCAAATAGTTGGGGTTGTAAACTGCAACAGCAAGTCAGAAACACTGTTTGTCTGATCTTTTAAGCTGAAGTGAGAGAGGGATTTTCCACAACTTGTCAACTGTATTACAAAATTGTAGTTACTTTATATCAGAGTTGAGTTTAAAAGACTTAATCACAATTCCAAACAATCCACACTACAGTTAGTAGAGAATTTTGAAATGTTCTTACTGATAAGCTACTATTTTGGTTTTTTGGCAAAAAAATGGTGCAGCTGGCAAATGTCTGAGGAGGAATATAACTGTCAAAAGCAATGTAAGGTCCCAAAGTAGTTTTCCAGCTAACCTCAGGGGATTATAGGAGGGTTTAGGACTGAACATCGTCCACGATTGTTCGCTTACTGGATTGGATATATTGATTTGGGGTGTGTGGCTAACAATGACAACAATATTGCACGTAAATAACATCTAGCGAAAGGAATAAAAATATGACGATCAGCCAGGGAAAGTTTGAGTGTCATTGCCCACTCTTCCAATCTGAGCTGTATTTAAGAGGGGAATTAGGCCTCATGTGAAAGCCAGGTTTGGAGTGGACTCTGGCCTCTCCCACACATGCGGTAACTGAGCTCTGAACAAAGGTCGCTTGTACAACTGAACACAACACAAAACTCCTCCCTACCACAATGTGGCAATGGGTGTAAGCTTGACAATACTACATTTGAGATCTCGTATTTTAGTGTATCTCTTATCTTCCTATCTTCAGCTTTCAGGTCCTCCTATGTCACTGGTACAATCGGATGTTCACGCTCCCACTCCAGAATGTCCTGAAGCTGCTCCATGTCATCGCTGATCCTGGCACCAGGGAGGCAACATACCATCCCGGATTCATGTCTCTCTGTGCCCCTGACTATCGAATCCCCTGTCTCTACAGTCATATTCATCATTTTCCTCCCCTTCTATGCAGCGGTGTTACTCTGTGCCATGAACTTGACTGATGCTGCTTCCCGAGTGGCCACCCCACCACCACCAGCAGCCCTCCCCCCACCAAACAGTGCCCAAAACAGTATATCTATTTGAGGGGGATGACTCTAGCACTTCCTTTCTGAGCCTTTTACTTGTCTGATGGTCACCCATTCCTTTGCTGTCTGTGTAATCTTCACCTGCTACGTGACCAATCTGTTGGGAATGCTACCACAACCTTCTCAGTATCATGAATGCTCCATACTGACTGCACCCACAGCTCCAGCTCTGAAAAGCAGTTCACCAGGAGCTGCAGATGGACACACTTCCTGCACAAATAGCCAATAGGAACACTGGTAATATCCCGGAGTTTAATGCGGAAAAGTGTGAGGTGGTTCACTTTGGAAGGAGTAACAGGAATACAGAGTACTGGGCTAATGGTAAGATTCTTGGTAGTGTGGATGAGCAAAGAGATCTCGGGGTCCGTGTACATAGATCCCTGAAAGCTTCCACCCAGGTTGACAGGGTTGTTAAGAAGGCATACGGTGTGTGAGGTTTTATTGGTAGAGGAATTGAGTTTCAGAGCCATGACATCATGCTGCAGCTGTACACAACTCTGGTGCGGCCACACTTGGACTTCTGGTTGCCACGTTATAGGAAGGATGTGGAAGCACTGGAAAGGATGACCACGAGATTTACCTGGATATTCCCTGGTATTGAGGGAACGTCTTATTAGGAAAAGTTGAGGGACTTGAGGCTGTTTTCATTAGAAGAAGGTTAAGAGGTGACCTAATAGAGACATACAAGATGTTATGAGGATTAGACAGGGTGGACACTGAGATCCTTTTTCCTCTGAGGGAAATGGCTAGCACGAGGGGACATAGCTTTAAATTGAGGGGTGATAGATATAGGACAGATGTCAGAGGTAGGTTCTTTACTCAGAGAGTAATAAGGGCATGCAATGCCCTGCCTGCAACAGCAGTAGACTCGCCAAGTTTAAGGGCATTTAAGTGGTCATTGGATAAACATATGGATGATAATGGATTAGTGTGGGTTAGATGGGCGTCAGTTTGGTTTCACAGATCGACGCAACATCAAGGGTCTATGTTCTATTTTGCAAGAGGAGCACACGACAAATCTGAGGTCTTCTGTTGTGACTTTCCTCCAGATTAAGCCAGTTTCTGCCTTAAAGAGAATTTAATTAAGATAGGCCCTTCCCCTTCATTTCAAACATTACTATTATAAATCAAAAGTCCCTAACTTTATTTAAGCTAATATATACTTTAAAAACTGTAAGAAAATTCTTTATGGTATCAAATATCAATTGACTGTGTCCGTTTGGACTGAGAGACTTTCTGAACTGCCCAAACTGAGACTGAGCATCACACTCAATCTTTCAGTTTCACTTTCTTTCTGTTTCACCCAACTCCAAAGCACTCTCATTTAGCCAAGCAGCACTCACAGTGCAGCCTTTTCATTTTCATTGTCTGGTCACACCCAGTCTGATCTCAGCCTCCCATACTGTTTCAACGCAGCTCAATGGGAGCTCAGGGAGCAGCATCTTCACTTTAAATGCAGTAATCTATAACCCTCAGGGCTCAACACAGGCTTCAGCAGTTTCAGGATCAATGGAGTTGTCAGGAAATGGAAGATTCCACCTGAAGGGGAGCTGGAATTTGTGCCCATAAGGAATTTCAAAAGGAAGTTTGCAGATATTCAAGAATGAAGAATTTATAGATTAAAATCATGAAGTGGGCGATTGGGACTAAACATGACAGTTCTTTCAAAGAGGCAAGGTGTTGTTTGGATAAATCTGCCCCTCTCAGGCCAATATCTCCTTTCTCAGCTGCAGGGTATAGAACTCAACACTTATCCCAGGGGTGATGAAACCAAAAATTTTAATTTTCTGCTTTCAAGTTACAAACTTGCCAGGAGTATTCTCCCACAGATAGAATGATTAAACCTCTTTCCTTTCACAGTTAAGTGTCAATGATACTCACATCCTGATCACTCCGCTTAATGGAGAACTTGCTTTGTGATCCTGGTCTGCAAATTATTTTTAATTAATATCCTGTAAAACAAATCCATAAAAGACAAATAACTAACTGTCAGCCCTGGATAGAAATCCAGAAAACACAGCAAGATTGTCTGTAAAAGGCAAACATTTCTCTTGGTTTCTGTTAGTTATGTATAAATCCTCCTCTTCAAATCACCCTGCTCCCCGACACAGAAAGATGCAGAGGTAAAACACACCCATTATTAGAGACTGAGGAAGCCAGACATTAATAAATATGACCAGGGAGCACAAGGGGACTCAGAGCACTTTCAGTGATTTGATCCCAATCATATGAACATTGGACAAACGGATATGCTTTAATAGATCAAGATATTTAAAGCAGGACTTCCTACAGTGACAGTGCAACAGGGAACATGGCGTTCTAAGGAAGGGTGAGCGGATCCGAAACGTTATTTTTTTTCTTTCACAAATGCTACCAAACCTACTGAGCTTTTCCAGCAACTTTGTTTTTGAACATGAAGCTCTGAACGCGTTTTCAGCATTTCTCGTGTAACTGCAGCAATTATACTGCCTGAAACCAGTACTCCACCAGCGTCAAAAGTCCTTCCCAGGAAATACACGCCGTGTCTCAGTCTGGGAAAGAAGTCCAGAAAAACAATAACTAACATTTTGCTTGTATTAGTCCTCCCCTCCCAAGCAAGAAAAGGTTACGCTTGCGAGATAATGGGAACTGCAGATGCTGGAGATCACTGACCTCTACATCGCCGAGGCCAGACGCCAACTCTCCGACACCACCTCCTACCGCCTCCTCAATCATGACCCCACACCCGAGCACCAAACCATCATCTCCAACACCATTCACGACCTCATCACCTCAGGGGACCTCCCACCCACAGCCTCCAACCTCATTGTTCCCCAACCCCGCACGGCCCGTTTCTATCTCCTTCCCAAAATCCACAAACCTGCCTGCCCTGGTCGACCCATCGTCTCAGCCTGCTCCTGCCCCACCGAACTCATCTCCACCTATCTGGACTACATTTTCTCCCCTTTGGTCCAGGAAGTCCCCACCTACGTCCGTGACACCACCCACGCCCTCCACCTCCTCCAGGACTTCCAATTCCCTGGCCCCCAACACCTCATATTCACCATGGACGTCCAGTCCCTGTACACCTGCATTCCGCATGGAGATGGCTTCAAGGCCCTCCGCTTCTTCCTGTCCCGCAGGCCCGACCAGACCCCCTCCACCGACACTCTCATCCGCCTAGCTGAACTCGTCCTCACACTCAACAACTTCTCTTTTGACTCCTCCCACTTCCTACAGACTAAGGGGGTGGCCATGGGCACCCGCATGGGCCCCAGCTATGCCTGCCTCTTTGTAGGTTACGTGGAACAGTCCCTCTTCCGCACCTACACAGGCCCCAAACCCCACCTCTTCCTCCGGTACATTGATGACTGTATCGGCGCCGCCTCCTGCTCCCCAGAGGAGCTCGAACAGTTCATCCACTTCACCAACACCTTCCACCCCAACCTTGAGTTCACCTGGGCCATCTCCAGCACATCCCTCACCTTCCTGGACCTCTCAGTCTCCATCTCAGGCAACCAGCTTGCAACTGATGTCCATTTCAAGCCCACCGACTCCCACAGCTACCTAGAATACACCTCCTCCCACCCACCCTCCTGCAAAAATTCCATCCCCTATTCCCAATTCCTCCGCCTCCACCGCATCTGCTCCCACGATAAGACATTCCACTCCCGCACATCCCAGATGTCCAAGTTCTTTAAGGACCGCAACTTTCCCCCCACGGTGATCGAGAACGCCCTTGACCGCGTCTCCCGCATCTCCCGCGACACATCCCTCACACCCCGCCCCCGCCACAACCACCCCAAGAGGATCCCCCTTGTTCTCACACACCACCCTATCAACCTCCGGATACAACGCATTATCCTCCGACACTTCCGCCATTTACAATCCGACCCCACCACCCAAGACATTTTTCCATCCCCTCCCCTGCCTGCTTTCCGGAGAGACCACTCTCTCCGTGACTCCCTTGTTCGCTCCACACTGCCCTCCAACCCCACCACACCCGGCACCTTCCCCTGCAACCGCAGGAAATGCTACACTTGTCCCCACACCTCCTCCCTCACCCCCATCCCAGGCCCCAAGATGACATTCCACATTAAGCAGAGGTTCACCTGCACATCTGCCAATGTGGTATACTGCATCCACTGTACCCGGTGCGGCTTCCTCTACATTGGGGAAACCAAGCGGAGGCTTGGGGACCGCTTTGCAGAACACCTCCGCTCAGTTCGCAACAAACAACTGCACCTCCCAGTCGCAAACCATTTCCACTCTCCCTCCCATTCTCTTGATGACATGTCCATCATGGGCCTCCTGCACTGCCACAATGATGCCACCCGAAGGTTGCAGGAACAGCAACTCATATTCCGCCTGGGAACCCTGCAGCCATATGGTATCAATGTGGACTTCACCAGTTTCAAAATCTCCCCTTCCCCCACTGCATCCCTAAACCAGCCCAGTTCATCCCCTCCCCCCACTGCACCACACAACCAGCCCAGCTCTTCCCCCCCACCCACTGCATCCCAAAACCAGTCCAACCTGTCTCTGCCTCCCTAACCGGTTCTTCCTCTCACCCATCCCTTCCTCCCACCCCAAGCCGCACCCCCAGCTACCTACTAACCTCATCCCACCTCCTTGACCTGTCCGTCTTCCCTGGACTGACCTATCCCCTCCCTACCTCCCCACCTACACTCTCTCCACCTATCTTCTTTACTCTCCATCTTCGGTCCGCCTCCCCCTCTCTCCCTGTTTATTCCAGTTCCCTCCCCCCATCCCCCTCTCTGATGAAGGGTCTGGGCCCGAAACGTCAGCTTTTGTGCTCCTCAGATGCTGCTTGGCCTGCTGTGTTCATCCAGCCTCACATTTCATTATCAAGGTTACGCTTGCGTTCCACTGCAAGTTGCCACCTATAAATATGGCGATCCGGCATGAGTCCCGAAGATCACTGCCCCTAATAAAGATGGTGGCAATTACCTCTGCCTATCGCAGCCTCAGGTCCGCAGCAGTTTTTCCGTTTGCTGCAAAACACGGGGCCGGCATGTTAAAACTTATGTTTTCTGACATGCATCAACGGCTATTAAAACCTCTCAGTCAATACCGAAAGTATTTCCCTCCCGTTTTTTTGCAGCTTTCCTTTTTATCCCGTGTACTGTACCTTCAGTCGCAGAGATATTGTGCCCCGGACAAAGACGATCACGTGATTTTCACACAGACAAACATCTCACTCGCTCTGATTGGTTGGAGGGTAGGCCGCTTCCATTGGGCCCTCCAAGCCCCGCCCCGTGCTCCTATTGAACCAAAGCTGACATCGCTCACAGAGAGAGAGATCATGGGAACTGCAGATGCTGGAGAATTCCAAGATAATAAAATGTGAGGCTGGATGAACACAGCAGGCCAAGCAGCATCTCAGGAGCACAAAAGCTGACGTTTTGGGCCTAGACCCTTCATCAGAGGCACAAAAGCTGACGTTTTGGGCCTAGACCCTCTGATGAAGGGTCTAGGCCCAAAACGTCAGCTTTTGTGCTCCTGAGATGCTGCTTGGCCTGCTGTGTTCATCCAGCCTCACATTTTATTATCTTGCTCACAGAGTGACAGCAATAGCTGCAGGTGCTGGAGTCACAGATGAGACAGTGTGGAGCTGGGGGAACACAGCGAGCCGGGCAGCATCAGAGGGGTAGGAAAGTTGATGGTTCAGGACCCTTCTTCAGAAACGGGGGAGGGGACGGGAACTGAAACAGAAACAGAGTGGGGGCTGAGGAAGGTAGATGGGAAGGTGATAGGTGAGTGCAGGTTTTCCTGCTGTTCATCTGCTCTGTGAGTGATGGTGAGGGTTCATCCCGAGATGGGAAATAAAATGGGCCACTCCTGATTCTCCTAATGTAAGGCAAAACAACAGCTTGTATTTTATGGAAACTTTTAGTCTGTCATTCTCGTCGATGTTTTGGCCGTTTCGGAGACATGGATAGAGCAGGGTCAGGAATGGATGTTGCAGGTTCCAGGGTTTAGATCTTTCAATAAAGTTAGGGAAGGTGGTAAAAGAGGGGGAGGTGTGGCTTTGTTAGCCAAGGACAGTACAACGGTGGCTGAAAGAACTTTTGAAGAGGACTTGTCTACTGAGGTGGTATGGGCTGAGGTCAGAAACAGGAGAGGAGAGGCCGCACTGCTGGGAGTTTTTTATAGGCCCCCGCAAAGTTCCAGGGATGTGGAGGAGCGGATTGGCAAAATGATTCTGGGCAGGAGTGAAAAGAACAGGGTGGTCATTATGGCAGACATTAACTTCCCTAACATTGAATGGAAATGCTATAACTCTAGTACGTCGGATGCATCGGTTTTTGTCCAATATGTGCAGGAGAGTTTCCTGACTCAGTATGTAGAAGGGCCGACAAGAGGGGAGGTCACACTAGATCTGGAACTTGGTAATGAACCAGGCCAGGTGTTTGATTTAGTGGTAGGTGAGCACTTTGGAGAGAGTGACCATAATTCGGTTATGTTTACTTTAGTAATGGAAAGGGTTAGGAACATGCCACAGGGCAAGAGTCATAGATGGGGGAAGGGCAATTATAATGCGATTAGGCAAGACTTAGGAGGCAGAGAATGGGTTAGCGAAATGCAAGGGATGGGGACAATCGAAATGCGGAGCCGGTTTAAGGAACAGATATTGCGTGTCCTTGATAGGTATGTCCCTGTCAGGCAGGGAGGAAGCGATTGAGGTAAGGGAACTGTGGTTTACGAAAGAAATTGTATCTCTTGTTAAGCGGAAGAGGGAGGCATATGTGATGATGAGACAAGATGGTTCAGATGAGGCGATGGAGAGTTACAGATTAGCTACGAAGGATTTAAAGAGAGAGTTAAGAAGAGCAAAGAAGGGACATGAGCAGACATTGGCAGGTAGAATAAAGGAGAACCCTAAAGCGTTCTTTAGGCATGTGAGGAATAAGACGATGTCTTGGGTAGAAATAGGGCCAGTCAAAGACAGAAGTGGGAAGTTGTGTGTGGACCCTACGGAGATTGGAGAAGTGCTAAATGATTATTTCTCATCTGTTTTCACTGAGGAACAGGAGAATATTGTAGAGGAGATGACTGAGTTACGGGCTACTAGAATTGAAAGGATTAAGGTTAGTAAGGAGGAGGTGTGATCAATTCTAGAAGGTGTGAAGTAGATTAAATGCCCTGGGCCATATGGGATTTTTCCGAGGATTGTCTGGGAAGCCAGGGAGGAGGTGGCGGAGCCTTTGGCCTTGATCTTTGACTCCTCATTATCTACAGGTTCAGTACCAGAGGTCTGGAGGATTGCAAATGTTGTGCGCTTGTTCAAGAAGAGCAGTGGGGCTGACCCAGGTAATTGTAGACCTGTGAGCCTTACATCAGTTGTAGGAAAAATTTTGGGAAGGATTATAAGAGATAGGATTTATAGTCATCTAGCAAGCAACATTTTGATTGGAGATAGGCAGCACGGATTCGTCAAGGGCAGGTTGTGTCTCTCAAACCTCAGTGAGTTTTTTGAGAAGGTGACCAAGCATGTGGATGAGGGAAGGGCAGTTGACGTGGTGTACATGGACTTCAGTAAAACCTTTGATAATGTTCCACATGGTAGGCTATTGAAGACAATACAGAGACACGGGATTGAGGGAGAATTGCAGTTTGGATTAGAAACTGGCTTTCTGTAAGAAGCCAATGAGTGGTGGTTGATGGAAAATATTCAGCCTGGAGCCCAGTTACTAGTGGTGTGCCTCAAGGATTTGTTTTGGGACCACTGCTGTTTGTCATTTTTATAAATCACTTGGATGCAGGCATAGGTGGATGGGTCAGTAAATTTGCAGATGACACTAAAGTCGGTGGAGTGGTGGACAGTGTCGAAGAATGTTGCAGGTTGCAGAGAGACTTGGATAAACTGCAGAATTGGGCTGGAAGTTGGCAGATGGAGTTTAATATGGATTAAATGTGAGGTGATTCACTTTTGGAGGAATAATAGGAAGGCAGAATACCAGGTCAATGGAAAGATTCTTGGTAGTGTGGATGTGCAGAGGGATCTTGGTGCCCATGTGCATAGATCCCTGAAAGTTGCCGCCCAGGTTGATAGTGCTGTTAAGAAGGCTTACGGTGTGTTGGGTTTTATTGGGAGAGGGACTGAGTTCCGGAGCCATGATGTCATGCTGCAACTGTAGAAAATGCTAGTGTGGCCTCATTTCGAATATTGTGTGCAATTCTGGTCGCCCCATTACAGGAAGGATGTGGAAGCGTTGGAAAAGGTGCAGAGGAGATTTACCAGGATGTTGCCTGGTCTGGAGCGTAGGCCCTATGAAGAAAGGCTGAGGGACTTGGGTCTGTTCTCAATGGAGAGAAGGAGGCTAAGAGGGGATTTAATAGAGACATACAAGATGTTCAGAGGATTAAATAGGGTGGACAGTGAGAGCCTTTTTCCGAGGATGATGACTTCAGCTTGTACAAGGGGACATAGCTACAAATTGAGGGGTGATAGATTTAAGACAGATGTCAGAGGCAGGTTCTTTACTCTGAGAGTGATTAGGGCATGGAACGCCCTGCCTGCCAATGTAGTTAACTCAGCCACATTAGGGGCATTTAAACAGTCCTTGGATAAGCATATGGATAATGATGGGATAGTGTGGGGCGAGGGGCTTAGATAGGTTCACAGGTCAGTGCAACGTCAAAGGTCTGCTCTGTGCTGTATTGTTCTACGTTCTATGTTCTAGGTGCTTCACAGATGAGCAAAACATCGATTAAAGATATCGATTTTTATGATGTATCATAAAGAATGAGAGAGAGGTTTAGGGAGGAAATTCCATAGTTTGGGTTGTCAGCAGCTCCAACCCTGGAGTGTTATAAGTGGGGTGGGTCAGAAAAGCGTCTGGGAAGGGGAATTGCAGGAGTGGAAAAAACACATATGGCCTTAAGGATGGCAAAGGTTTCAGAGACTGTCATTAGAGAGTACGGTTGTCTCATGGAGCTTAAGGCATGGCACTGCACTGGATCCATTGCAAGTCATGACTGCAGAGGTACAGAACATTTCTGATGCCTTAATCAGGCTGATTAATATTTGTATCGATGGGCTTGCAAAATGTCAGTAATCGCCTCTACCTCAGAGTCGAGGTATTGATGGGATGCTGCTACAGGAGAGGAGACAGGGAACAAGGAATGTCACACAAAGCTCTCTCCTCTTCTCACTATTTTCACTGCAAAACCAAGGGAGCACCTAATATACCACCTCTATCTCCCGTCACAACACTTTGCCCCACAATAGCTGTGTCTGCCCCTGCACAAGTAGAAGTGGGAGTCTTTTCCAGGATCATGTGGTGCTCTGAAACTCTGAGTGAAGACCAAAAGCATCTGAGCGGTGAGAGCAAAGATTTGAGAAGACTGTCTGCACCTTTGCTGAAACTTACAGGAGCACCAGGTCAAAGCAATAGGCAGCATGTGGAATACAAACCGGAATTGATTAAGTGTGCGACTGTACAAATTTGGACAGGCGGGGGGTGTGGGACACTTGACAAAATTTTCAGTTTCCTTTTTGAATAGTCACCTGAAATGCCTGTTTGGAACCACTTCTAACCCTTATCCATGCTCAGATCTGGAGGGCCAGGTCACTCTAGCTCCGGTTTCATCCTACAATTTTATGAAGTCAGCAACAAGATGAGTTTCAACATAGCTTTTAATAATCTTCAAAATCAAACATTGATTGCCATTAGAATGTTTTGATTGTGATTTATGTTGTCTTGTGCCCCTAAGTACAGTGAAGTGTTTTTGAGAGCGGTGCAGGCAGATCATAGCAAACAATGATTTACAGATCAAAGTGTGCTTAGACAGAGCAAGGCATGCAAGGTTATGTCTGCACAGGAGGTGTGCAAAGCAAGATCAACACTATTTGGAGTTACAGAGTCCATTCATCAGTCTAATAATGGCAGAGAAGAAGCTGTTCTTGAACCCCTTGATAGAACATAGAACATAGAACATTACAGCACAGTACAGGCCCTTCAGCCCTTGATGTTGTGCCGACTTGTCATACTGATCTCAAGCCCATCTAACCTACACTATTCCATGTACGTCCATATGCTTGTCCAATGATGACTTAAATGTACCTAAAGTTGGCGAATCTACTACCGTTGAAGGCAAAGCATTCCATTCCCTGACTACTCTCTGAGTAAAGAAACTACCTCTGACAGCTGTCCTATATCTTTCACCCCTCAATTTAAAGCTATGCCCCCTCGTGCTCGCCGTCACCATCCTTGGAAATAGGCTCTCCCTATCCACCCGATCTAACCCTCTGATTATTTTGTGTTTCAATTAAGTCACCTCTCAACCTTCTTCTCTCTAATGAAAAAAGCCTCAAGTCCCTCAGCCTTTCCTCATAAGACCTTCCCTCCATACCAGGCAACATCCTAGTAAATCTCCTCTGCACCCTTTCCAAAGCTTCCACACCCTTCTTATAATGCTGTGACCAGAACTGTACGCAATAGTCCAAGTGCGGCCACACCAGAGTTTTGTACAGCTTCACCATAACCTCTTGGTTCCGGAACTCGATCCTTCTATTAATAAAAGCTGAAACACTGTGTGCCTTCTTAACAACCCTGTCAACCTGGGTGGCAACTTTCAAGGATCTGTGTACATGGACACCACTGCTGAAAATCTTACCATTAGCCCTGTACTTTGCCTTCCGGTTACTCCTACCAAAGCGCATCACCTCACACTTGTCTGCATTGAACTCCATTTGCCACCTCTCAGCCCAGCTCTGTAGTTTATCTATGTCTCTCTGCAACCTACGGCATCCTTCGTCACTATCCACAACTCCACCGACCTTCGTGTCGTCTGCAAATTTACTAACCCGTCCTTCTACGCCCTCATCCAGGTCATTTATAAAAATGACAAATAACAGTGGACCCAACACCGACCTTTGTGGTACACCATGGGTGTGTTCGATCTTCTGCCGAATGGAAGAAGTTGGATGAGAGCATTACCGCAATGGGACGGGCCATTGATGATGTTGGCAGCCTTTCTGCGGCAACGAGACGTGTAAATGAAATCCATGGATATGAGGCTGTTGCCGTTGTGGCCTCCTCTACATTGGGGAAACCAAGCAGAGGCTTGGAGACTGCTTTTCGGAACACCTACGCTTGGTTCGCACAAAACAACTGCACCTTCCAGTTGCGAACCATTTTAACTACCCCTTCCATTCCTCAGATGACATATCCATCCTGGGCCTCCTGCAGTGCCACAACCATGCTACCCGAAGATTGCAGGAACAACATCTCATATTCTGCCTGGGAACCCTGCAGCCCAATGGTATCAATGTGGATTTCACAAGCTTCAAAATCTCCCCTCCCCCCCACTGCATCCCAAAAGCAGCCCAGCTCGTCCCAGCCTCCCTAACCTGTCCTTCCTCCCACTTATCCCCTCCTCCCACCTCAAACCCCACCCCCATCTCCGAACTACTAACCTCATCCTGTCCCCTTGACCTGCCCATCCTCCCTGGACTGACCTATCTCCTCCCTATCTCCCCACCTATACTCACCTTTACAGGCTCCATCCCCGCCTCTTTGACCTGTCTCCTATCCACCTATCATCTCCTCTATCCATCTTCAATCCGCCTCCCCCTCTCTCCCTATTTATTTCAGAACCCCCTTTCCCTCCCCCATTTCTGAAGAAGGGTCTAGGCCCGAAATGTCAGCTTTCCTGCTCCTATGATGCTGCTTGGCCTGCTGTGTTCATCCAGCTCTACACCTTGTTATTCTATGGATAAGAGGTTGGTTTCTGTGATGATCTGTGCTGTGCACACAACTTTCTGCAGTTTCTTATGCCCTTGGGCTGAGCAGTTGTTGCACCAGGCCATTATGCACCCGGATAGGATGCTTTGTATGGTGCATCTGTAAAGGTTGGTGAGGTCCTTATGGATATACAGTACAGTAGATAAACAAAACACAAAAAATAAAAGTTCAAAAAGATGCCAAGTTAGACGTGCTGGGATTTTAAGTCAGATTTGGAACTGTTTTGTGCAGGTAACAGTTAAGGAAAGCTCTTGCAGTTCTTTTGTCAGTGAATAGAGAAGTGCTGGTGAAATAAAGGATTATAGATGTAGCAGCCCTGAGTTAAGAGGAAAACAGAACAAGCATGAATATGCAGAAGATCACGAGGTTGACTAAGGTCAATGTTGCTTATATGAACTGTGACTGGGCACAGTGGGGAGTTAATCAGATAACAACAAGGATAAAGTACGACCGTAAGACATAGGAGTGGAAGTAAGGCCATTCGGCCCATCAAGTCCACTCCGCCATTTAAATCATGGCTGATGGACATTTCAACGCCACTTCCCTGCACTCTCCCCGTAGCCCTTGATTCCTTTTGAGATCAAGAATTAGTCGATCTCTGCCTTGAAGGCATCCAACGTCCCGGCCTCCACTGCACTCTGCAGCAATGAATTCCACAAGCCCACCACACTCTGGCTGAAGAAATGTCATATCATTTCAGTATTAAATTTACCCCCTCTAATATTAAGGCTGTGCCCATAGGTCCTAGTCTCCCCACCTAATGGAAACAACCTCCTAGCGTCCACCCCTTCTAAACCATACATTATCTTGTAAGTTTCTATTAGATCTCCCCGCAACCGACTAAACTCAAATGAGTACAATCCCAGGATCCTTAGCCGTTCATCATACGTTAAACCTACCATTCCAGAGATCATCTGTGTGAATCTCCGCTGGACACGCTCCAGGGCTAGTATGTCCTTCCTGAGGTGTGAGGGCCAAAATTGGACACAGTATTCTAAATGGGGACTAACTAGCGCCTTATAAAGCCTCAGAAGCACATCACTGCTTTCTCTTCCAACCCTCCTGAGATAAATGACAACATTACATTCGCTTTCTTAATTATGGACTCTACCTGTAAGTTAACCTTTAGAGAATCCTGGACCAATACTCCCAGATCCCTTTCCACTTCTGATTTGTGAATTTTCTCACCATTTAGAAAACAGTCCATGCCTGTATTCTTTTTTCCAAAGTGCAAAACCTCACATTTACTCACATTGAATTTCATCAGCCATTTCCTGGACCACTCTCCTAAACTGTCTAAATCTTTCTGCAGCTTCCCCACCTCCTCAGTACTACCTGCCTGTCCATCTATTTTTGTATCATCAGCAAACTTCATTAGAATGCCCCCAGTCCCTTCATCCAGATCATTAATATATAAGGTGAACAGCTGTGGCCTCAACACTGAACCCTGCGGGAGACCACTCGTCATCAGTTGCCATTCCAAAAACGAGCCTTTTATCCCAACTCTCTGCCTTCTGTCAGACAGCCAATCCTCAATCCAAGCCAGTAGCTCACCTCGAACACCATGGGCCCTCACCTTGCTCAGCAACCTCCCGTGAGACACTGTATCAAAGGCCTTTTGGAAGTCGAGATAGATAACACCTACTGGGTTTCCCTGGTCTAACATACTTGTTACCTGTTCAAAGAATTCTAACAGGTTTGTCAGGCATGATCTCCCCTTACTAAAACCATGCTGACTTGTTTTAATCTGACCCTGCACTTCAAGGAATTTAGAAATCTCATCCTTGACAATGGATTCTAGAATTTTACCAACTCTTGAGGTTCGGCTAATTGGCCTATAATTTTCCATCTTTTGCCTTGATCCTTTCTTACACAAGGGAGTTACAACAGCAATTTTCCAATCATCTGGGACTTTCCCTGTCTCCAGTGACTTTTGAAAGATCACGACCAAAGCCTCCGCTATTTCCTCAGCCACCTCCCTCAGAACTCTAGGATGTAGCCCATTGGGGCCAGGATATTTATCAATTTTTAGACCCTTTAGCTTTTCTAGCACTTTCTCTTTTGTAATGCCTACTGTACTCAACTCTGCTCCCTGGCTCTCCCTAATTGTTGGCATACTACTCATGTCTTCCACTGTGAAGACTGACACAAAGTACTTATTAAGTTCTTCAGCTTTTTCCTTATCTTCCATCACTAGCTTTCCAGCATCAATTTGCAGAGGCCCAATATCTACTTTTGCCTCTCGTTTGTTTCTTATGTATTGAAAGAAGCTTTTACTATCATTTCTAATATTACTCGCCAGCCTACCTTCATATTTGATCTTCTCCTTCCTTATTGCTCTCTTTGTTATCCTCTATCTGTTTCTGTAATCTTTCCAATCTTCTGATTTCCCAGTGCTCTTGGCCACTTTATAGGCTGATTCTTTTCTTTGATATATTTCCTGACTTCCTTTGTCAGCCATAGCTGTCTAATTCCACCCCGGATAATCTTTCTTTTCTTTGGGATGAACCTCTGTACTGTGTCCTCAATTACACCCAGAAACTCCTGCTGTTGTTGGTCTGCTGTCTTCCCCACTAGGCTCTGCTTCCAGTCAATTTTCGTCCATTCCTCTCTCCTGCCCCTGTAATTACCTTTATTTAACTGTAACACCATTACATCGATTTTTCCTTCTCTCTTACAAACTGCAGACTGAACTCTACCATATTATGATCGCTGCCTCCAAAGTGTTCTCTTACTTTAAGGTCTTTTATAAAGTCTGGCTCATTACATAGCACTAAGTCCAGAATCGCCTGCTCCCTTGTGGGCTCCATCACAAGCTGTTCCAAAAAGCCATCCTGCAAACATTCCATGAATTCCCTTTCTTTGGATACACCGGCAACATTATTCACCAATCCACCTGCATATTGAAGTCCCCCATGATCACCGTGACCTTACCTTTCCGACATGCCCTATCGATTTCTCGGTGCATCTTGCATCCCTCGTCCTGATCACTGTTAGGCGGTCTGTATGTAACTCCCATTATAGTTTTTTTTCTTTTATGATTCCTCAATTCCACCCACACAGACTCCACATCTTCTGACCCTATGTCATTTAGTGCCGTAGATTTAATTCCATTCTAACTAAGAAGGCAACCCCTCCCCCCCTCTGCCCACCTCCCTGTCTTTTCGATATGTTGTGAATCCTTGGATGTTTAACTGCCAGTCCTGCGCTCCCTGCAACCATGTCCCTGTGTAATAGATCTGTGTCTGTGCAGTAGAGAACAACCAGAATCAGAAGATGAAGGCCCAAGAGAGACACTTTGAAGATCAAGGCTGCAAAAATTATCAAAAGTCTTCTTAACACTCTGCTGTTTAGTCACTGACAGGAACAGTACGACTGTTTTCGAGTGTAAGTTGTTGTCTGCATTTATCACTGCAGTTTGCCTGACAGCAGATCACCTTCTCCTGACTCTGTCTCAATAAAGTTGATTGTTGCTTCACAGCCCAGCTCTGCTGCCAAGCCTGCTCCTGCCTGAAAAGTGTAGATGACAAAAGACAATGCTTATTGCCAGTCCAGGCTGGGAGTGATTGTGGATGAGTGGCTGAAGGAATGTTCAGTGCACAGAAAATGGGCAGTTTATATTGGTGCTGGGAAATGTTCATTCTGAAGAGATTGACCTGAAACAGTGACCATTAGTCTACTACTTTGCTGCTATGCCTTTCCCCATGTTTGATATGTCAGTTCAAACTGTGGTGGTTTTGCTGAGTGTTCAGATCACAAGACCATAATGCATCCGAACAGAATTGTGCCATTCTGTCATGACTGAACGGTGTGCAGTTCTGGTCTCACTGCTATAGGAAGGGTGTTGTGAAACTTGAAAGGGCTCAGAAAAGATTGACAAGGACGTTGCCAGGGTTGGAGGGTTAGCGACTCGCTTGTCAAACTGACTTTATTTCTGTGTATTACAATCGTTGTTCTACTCCAGTTCATATTTTAATCAGATGTCGATAATAATGCCCAGTTATTCGAACGAGAATTCCGTACAAGGCAGAATAGATCTATCTCCTTTAGCAGGGTATCAACCCACTAATATTTCACCATTTCGAATAAGTTTTTTTTTCAATCTCACTCTGCTGTCTGGTTGCATATCTCTGTCTTTTTTTTCGCCACTTCGTCACTTTACAGCCTGGAGGAACATTGAAATCTATAAGTAAACTGACCACATGATATCTGTTCTCCTTCTGTCTTCCACCTTCCACGCACCTTCCTTCCATTGATGTTTTGTGAGGATTTCATCAGTGCCAGCAGCCGTGATCGAATCGGAGGAACAGGTTACATTGCAATTACATTTAAATCCTCCCCCAGTTGAGAAATCCCTCGAAAATTGATCACAATTTCAAGGAAGCTATAAAACACATATGGAGCAATGAATTGAATTATTAATAATGTTTAATCCGTGTGTTAGGATTATAGAACGAGAAAACACTGCTGATGGTTCGAAACTGAAAGACTAACAGTGAAATGCAAGAGACACTCAGCAAGGCGGGACACAGTCTGACACACACTACAAGATAACCAGGGGAATGGGGAGGGAATTTGTTGGTTATACCGGGATACAGGGTCAACAGCGAAAAGTGGGAGTCACTGGAATGGGAATCGCGGGATAAAGACACGTAACGGGGTCAGAGAATGGGGACAGCACAGCGAAGCTCCCTGTGGTACTCGCCTTGGACCGCCCCGCTTTTGGGCAGGTCCGAGTTCAGTTTCCGGAAACTGCAAGTTCTGTGAAGTGGGCGGGACTAATGTTGGGATTGACAGGTGGGGGGTGCTTTTCAGTCCAGAAACAGCCTCTGCTCCGCTTTTCCTTGGTGAATGTTTCCCTGCAGTCGAGTTGGTGAGTGTTTAGAACTCTGTCGGTTTCCCGGTAATGTAGGTGAACTGTAGCTCACTGTGTGTTAGATCATATCGCCAACCCTCTCTCATCCCCTTTCTCCCAATCCCCAGTTACACGCTGCTGGCTCAGGGAGCTCTGGCGGATGCGGGGCTGTGGTCAATCTCGGCGCTGGTTTCGGTTCCCAGAAGACGGTTCAGTTTTTGAGGTAATGACAGATCATTCTGCCCAGCAGGACAGATTCTGATGTACCAGCAAGGAGCCATACCGCCCTCACAGACTGGGGTTAGTTTCTTTCCAGCAGAATAGACCAAGGAAGGGTCTTCGGACCCGAAACGCTATCTCTTCTTTCTTTTCTTCCCAGATGCTGCCAGACCTGCTGAACTTTTCCAGCAACTTCCGTTTTGTTGTAGACTAAGGGGGGGACATGATTGAAATGTATAAATTTATGAGGGAAATAGAGAAAACAAGAACAAATCTTTCTGCTTAGTGGTGGAATCAGTATCGAGCGACATGGATTGATGGTAAGCGGCGGGAGGTTTTGATGAGTTGAGAGGATTTTTTTTCACTCAGATAATGGGGGGAAACTGAAACTCACTGCCTGGCAGCCTGGTCGAGCGAGAAATGGTCATAACATTTCCGGAACTGTTGAGATGTATAAAATAAACACGGAAAGAACTGCGGATGCTGTAAATCAGAAACAAAACAGAAATTGTTGACAACATTCTGCAGATCTGGCAGCATCTTGGAGAGAAATCAGAGCTCAAGTTTCGGATCGAGTTTTTGAAGCCAGGATGTAGAACCCCCCCAATGAGGAAAGAGGGGACCTAACTTCAGACAACCAATGCGGACAAGTGCTTGAAGTATCAGCGGGGAGAATTTTGCAGGCAGTTATCAGAACTCTTTTGAAAAGATTTGGGATTGTCGTGGAAAAGGACAAGGATGGACCTGTAATCAAAGTTCTAACTTGGTTGATTTTAATAAGATATGATTTGGCCTTAGTGCACAGGGAGTAGATACTTTCAGGTACATGTGCAAGAGGGAACATAAATGGAGAGATAAGAAGAGCTCTGAGGGAAATATGAATTGATACTGCCAAGTAAAATAAAGCAAAATGCTCTTTTGTTTTACAGGTAGACATATGGTTAAAGGATAAGGGGGAATGTGTGAGGCCCATTAAGGACCACAGAGGTATCTGTGCGTAGAACTAGAGAGTGTTGGCCTGGGTCGAAATGAATACTTTGTGTCAGTGCTCACTAGTGAAATAGATGAATCAGCGAGAAGGTCTGTGACAGAATGTAAAGAAACTATCACAGAGAGAGAGAGGAAGTACTGAGTAGCCTGGCAGGTTTAAATGCAGATCAGTATCCAACGTCAAGTGAAATGTCTCCTATGATGTTAGGATGAAATAGCAGGGTGCTTGCAAGGTTCTCAGTTCTTCTCAATTCCCCAATAACCACAAACGGACCCTTCTGAAGGGCCACCGGGCCCAAAACGTTAACTCTGTTTTCTCCTTCGCAGTTGCTGCCAGAAGTGCTGAGCTTTTCCAGCAACTTTGTTTTCATTCCCAATACTTTTATTTAATCTCTTTGGACATCAGCAAGGCTTTTGGGAGACTGAAAGCAAAGCTAAGTGCGCATAGAATCCATTGAAATTTGGCAAATTGGATCCACAATTGGCTGAGGTTCAGGAAGCAAAGAGGTAGGTTTTTTTTGTTTCTAACCACAAATCTGTGCACATTGGTGTGGCAGAGTGGCCAATGTTGGGCCCTTATTTTTGTTTTAGGTAAATGCCTTAGATTTGAATGTGTGAAGGTTGATCAGTTCGTTCAGATGATGCAAAAGTAATAGATGGTAAATAATGAGATGGATAGCCTTAGTTTACAGACAGGCTGATCAGTGGTAAATGGAATTTGATCTCGATTAGTGAATAGCAATACATGGACCAGTTATCCTGTCCTTGAATTCATTTGTTAATCAAACAGTTTGTGATGAGTTGACTAGCCAGGGGAGGAAGGCTATTTCCTTTTCCCAACAACATACACCATGACACAGTCCTGGATTGTAAATGGGGATTTTGGCTGTAAGACAATTTTGCTACATGTTGCTCACTCCACAGTTAGACCTCAAATGAGAGGCTCTAATGTATGGTGCTGCAAATTATGAGGAACGAAAATCACATTTTGGCTTTTATTGCTAATCAATTTGCTGTCCCCTAAATCTTGATCATCTCTAATAGAAATCATGCAAACATGAACATGAGGAAAGAGGCCACCATTTTAGCAGGAAAACAAATGTGTAAAGCTAAGAGAGCAAATGATGACAGTAAATTTAAGAGACGTACCAGAACCAACATTTGCAGAGTAGGCACCCTCCCTGGATTCACTCCCTCTCCCTTCCTTTGCTGCAAGTGAACAGTTTCCCCACCCTACCACTTAGGAAGACTAAAGAAATGGAAAGGGAGGAGACATTGCTTTGCTCCCAGATGTTGCACAGACGAGGAGGTTTCACTGGAAAGACAACATCTGCATTGTGAGCCCAGGACTGAAGCAGCCAATAGGAATTGCTGTGCTCCGTGGTGATGTCTCAGGTTTCAGGCACGTGGACACGGGAGCCCCGCCCCCACCTATTGTTCCCCTCCTGCTGCCAAGGTTTCCAGGGCAACCAGCAGGCGACTCGAATCAGAGCGAGAAGCTGCTCGGGATCTGCCCCTCCCCCTCCCTCCGGCGGCAATTGCTGAATCAGAAGGTGACCATGACCAGCCTCTGACTGTTCTGTCTGTTGATGGTTTGCCTGTTCTGTCTGTGGGGAAAGGTATGGACCATGTGGAAGCAAAGAGGGAAGACCATGGAGGAATTTGAAAGTAAGGATGGGGCTGAACAGCGGGCCTTAGATTGTTTGTTATGAAATGTTTGTTGGTGGGATGTGGCCAGTGCTGCCTGGATCAACATTTATTGCCCATCTCAGGTGCTGTGGAGAAAGAGCTGCCATGGACCATGTCTATAATCTTTGACTGCCTATTATGCTGGGGACCAGGCAAGTCAGCATTTCTACTGGACCTGAAGCCTGTCAATTTCGGATGGGTAAATCATGTTAGACAAATCTGCAAAAGTTTTTTTTTGAAAATGTAACTGATAGAACCCGGTGGACGCGGTCATTTGGATTTTCTCAAAGCTGGTGATAAAGTCCCACTTAAGAGGTTAGTGTGCAAAATCAAAGTTCATAAGATTGTTGGGAATTTACTGGTGTGGATTGCGAATTGGTTAGCAGACCGGAAACAGTAGAAATAAATGATCTTTTTTCGGTGTCTGAGGCTTTGACAACTGGGACACCACAAAGATCAGTGCCCTTGGACCTCATGTGTTCAAAGTGTACATCAATGATTTGTATGTGCGAATCCAATGTACTATTTCTAGGTTTGTTGACACAAAAGAAGGGGGATTGTGAGTGAGCAGGACATAAAGAGACTTCAGAGTAATTTAGATGATTTGAGTGAGTAGCAAATGCATAGCAGATGCAGTATCAGTGTGAAGTTATCCACTTTGGTACCAAATTCAGAATGGCAGAGTATAATTCAAGTGGTGGTCGATTTGGAAATGTTCATGTACAAAGGGACCTGGGTGTGCTTGTACACCAGTCATTCAATACAAGCTTGTAGGTGCAGCAAGCAGTTAGGAAGGCAAATGGAACTTTCTCCTTCATTTCAAAAAGGTTTGAGTATGGCAGCAAGGTGGTCTTACAGCAGCTGTGTTGGGTTTTGTGAGGCCACATTGAAATCTATGAGCAAGTTTGGTCTCCAAAACAAAGAAACATTATTCTTGCTGCAGGCAAACAGCAATTTCTTGTGTTGCTGAGTGAGGGACAAAAGTTATCACTGACCATGAATCAAGAAGAAGCTCCAGTTGCTGTCTTGGTTTCAAGTCAGATTTGGAGATGATGTCACTTGTTGACAACACTTTAAAGCATTTCCCAAAGCGGGAAGTGGGTGATGTTCCCTCACTTTTGCTTCATTTCCCTCTGGCAAAACAAGACAGAGTCTGAGGCACTGTTTGGTTTAGGCACACCCACTGCAGGGCTCTGCTCCCCACCCCACCACCTCCCCCTGCTACACACACTAAGAAAGGAATGATGTGGATAAAGTAATCCAAAAGGTGTAGTATGAAATACAAGACAAAATAGAGAGAGGTAGTGTTAGAGGAGCTGGAATCATTGAAAGTGGATGAGTCACCAGGCCCAGATAGATAGTTCCCTGGCGTGTTGAAGGAAATAGCAGATGTTGTGAGGATTAATTTTCAATCTTCACTTGACTCAGGTGAGGTGCCAAGGGGCTGGAGGAATGCAAATGTGGTGTTGTTGTTTAAAACAAGTACAAAGGAAATGCCATACAACTATAGGCCAGTCAATCTTACTCTGGTGGTGGGCAAACTGTAAGAATCAATCCTGAGAGATCAGAGAAACTGTCAGTTAGAAATGCATGAACTTGTCCGGGATAGTCAGCATTGCTTTGATGAGGAAAGGTCATACTTAAGCAATTTGACAGAATTCTTTGAGAAATTGGTAAGGAGTCTCAGTGTGGGTAGTGAAGTGGATATTGTTTTCATAGATTTTGTTAGGATATTTGACAAGATCCCACACAGCAAACTGGTCAAAAGTAAAAACCAATGGATAACAGGGTAATGTGTTGAATTGGATCCTCTGTTTACAGTGCTCTGACATATTTCCAGTTGCAAGTTCCAGCAGGAGACTGTAATATAGGAAGCAGTGAAATTGTTTCAGAGCTGAGCATTATGGACTATTCAGCAAATTTTGAGCTGATACTGCTGTGTTCTGTTATCTGTGAGAATTTGCATGGTCCAGGGCTGATGTGACTCCTTTAATCTGGCGCTGAATTCATGTTCACCATTGCTGTATTTCATCTCTACTGTCCTAGATCTTCTCTCTGCAATTGTCTAACTTCTGTCCCTGCATTTTAGCTCTGTTTTGTGTTTTACTGTTACATCTGCTAATTGTGCCTAAATTAGACTTCCACCACTGCCTATCCCCTGACCGTGTGCTTTTGACTGACCAACTTGATTTTCTCACAGAATTGTTAATAGTCAGAAATTGTTTTTAGTGCTCTGCTATCAACTTCTACTCTGCAAATTACAAGTTTCATCCAGTTCACATTTTATAACCTACCATTTTGATTTTATAGTTTCTGTCTCACTCTCCTTGTTTCATCCAAATCAGCTGAACACGGTTTTCAGAAGAGGAGATTTTGCAGTTAACAAACTGAAACCAAACGTCACTCAGGATCTGAGAGAGTTACCAAACGTATCACAACCTGAACACAACAGAATATTGGACATGGAAGGAGAAAGCACTGTTCCCAGTGGGGAGAAACTGGTTCTGTTTTTGGGTAAGGCTTCAATCAATCATCTGGCTTATCAGAATGTAACACACTCATAATGATTAGAAGCCATGGAGATGAGGGGACTGTGGGAAAGACTTCTTTCATCCATCAATACTGAAAAATCATCAGCGTAGTTACACCAGGAAGAGGCCACTCACCTGTTCTGAGTGTGGAGAGAGACTCACTCAAATCATCCACCCTGCTGACACACCAGAGTGTGGCAAGAGGCTGTTCACCCCCACGAGAGTGGAAAGAGATTTATCAATTCTTCAAACCTGGTGACACACCGGCAAGTTCACACTGATGAGTGACCTTTTAAATGCCCAGTCTGCAGGAAGTGCTATGAAAGGTCTGGGGAACTAATGCTCCATCAATGTGCTCACACTGAAAGACACTGTTTGGGTGTTCTGACTGTGGGACAGCATTTCAGTGATCATCTCGGCTCACTGTATACCATTACGTTCACATTAGGGAGAAGCCCTTTACCTGCTCTGACCGTGGGAGGGAAGTCAGTCAGTCACCCCATCTGCTGAGGCACCAGCACATTCACACTGTGCAGTGACCATTCACCTGCCCCAGCTGTGGAAAGGGAATCACACAGGTGTCATATCTGCTGAGTGACCAGAGAGTTCACAAGAAACTGCAGTGATTGGGCTTTACTATTAACCGCGTTCAGGAATTAACCAGGTTCATTGTGATCTGTTTCTGCTGATATTAATAACCACCTGTTCAGGTATATGTTTATGTAGATACGTATCAAATAAACCAGTTTTGTGTAAAATACAATGTTTCATCTTCTTATTGTCTCTAACACAGGGGATTCCCTTTCAATTGCTGTCCCACTCCCCTCCACTCTCACCTTTAACAAGAAGTATGAAAGCTCCATTGTCACTGAGATGAAGACCATCTGATCAGTTACCTCTGCCCAGACTGGGAAAATTGCTCTGGAAAATGGGTCTGATTTTCCGCCAATGTATTTACTCACAGAGGAAAGACCATTCAGGTGCTCTTATTGCAGGACTGGCCTCAGACAATCGTCTGTCTCACTGTGCATCAGTGTGTTCACACAGTAGGGAAGCTGTTCACTTGGTCTGAGCATGAGAAGATCCACTCAGACCTTCCACCTTCTGAGATGCCAGTGAGTTCATTAGTGACTATAGGAGTTGGATTTCCTGCTAATCAGATGCTAGACACATTCATTTTCTCATTTTGTCTTTTTTCTACTGGTGTTAATAAATTCCAGAAGTTTTAAATGCAAATATTCAGAATAAAAACTCACATGAATTAGCTTAGTGTTAAACCCAGTGTGTTGAGTCTTTTTCGTAGCTTGAACACAAGTGAGTCCCTTTTGAAGGCTCTCCCTCTTTCTTCTCATGACACGGGTGAGACGTTCAAGGAGCTGAGACCCCAGTACAATTGAGACAATCTGATTGGCTGCCTCTGCTGCTCCCCTCCCTTCCACGAGCTCATTGGGTCAAACTGCTTGTCAAGTGCTTCTAGCCTGACCCCGGATCCCCAGCTTTCTCCAGTTTCTCTCCTGTCAGAGCTTGTCTTGCCGATGAGGCCCATGTTTGTTCCACTGACCTATTCTCACGAAACAAACTTGCTAATAATGTTAAAGTTCACTGTCCCTTAAAATTTCATCTTCCCAATTTTTTTTGAAAAGCCTAGATTTCATGGTATTTGCAAAGACTTGAACTTGGTGTTCACCAAAGAGCTGTTCTCGGTCCCTCCTATTTCTCGCCTACACGCTGCCACTTTTTAACATCATCCAGAAGCATTTTGTTAGTTTTCACATGGTCACTGACAACTACCCGTTCTAACTCATCACCAGCCCTGCCCATTCCTCTATTGTTATTCAATGATCCCATACCTTATACTGGAAAAGCTGAAATGTCCTCCAGGGAAACATTTGAAAGAACAATCCATTTTCTTCAGTTACTGCTACACATTCCATTCTCAAAATCTGAACCTGTAGCTCTTTCCTGAGAGTAAGGCTGAACTACACTGCTCATAGTCTCAGTCACAGATTTGACATGAAGATGAATTTTCAATCACAAAACCATCCTTTCACTCACACCAGATATTCTAATTTCCATAAAGCTAGCCATCTCCACCTCAGCCCAGCTCATCTGATCCTGAAATCCTTGTCTGTACCCATGTTAAACTTGATAATTGCAATGCATTCCTGATTAGCTTCTCACATTCACCCCAGACCCGTGTGGAAATGTGAGGTCTCCCAAAATCTGTGTTCTGCAATTCCTGTTGACATTCCCGCTAAACTGTGTGAGTGCAGTCACTCCAACCTTAAGTGGTCTGACTGAGGCATTGACTTCCAGTTTTGGAAGTCATGAGCGTGCACCATCCCTGGAGGCCTGCACAACCGGAATGAAAATGAGCGGGAATTCTGGTCCTGTTCACCCAACGCCCACTTTGTTCCCTGAGAGTGTTGCTGCTCATTTCCCTTGCTGTGTTGAACTCTGAGGCCTGCCTGCAGCAGCAGCAGTGTTTGCTCGTGGGACCTTGGTGCTCTGCTGGATCTTTTGTAAACTTGTTTTTGTAGTGAATCTGTTAATCTTGGCCCTCGTCGGCTGAAATCTAAATATTAGAGCATTTATACAATTTCATTTCTCCACTCCAGTCTCTTCCTTCCCTCTCGCTTGTCTGCTTTGAATTCACCACACATTGTGTGCAGGAACAGACTGAAATCAATGAGATAATGTTTTTAGTGGGGTCATGGGAACTATGAAGAATGTAGAAGAATTAATTGAATTACTGTTCATTTTCAACCTATTTAAAATAACCTTTCTTCAGTTTAAATGTGTTGAATATGGAAGGAACACTTTAAAGTTTCAAAATTTGTACATGTGAAGGAAGAAAAATTGAATAAGTCCTTTTGCACTCTTGAAATGTCAGAACTGTCTGTCTCCTTGTTTGTTTGTGGTGCTGTGTGACCAAGTTAATCCCATTCTACAATTATTTGGTGGATTTCCTCCCCTGGTTTAATTACACCCATAATAAATAAGAAGAACATAAGTAGATGCAGTAAATTTTACTTATTTTAAATAAAATAATTAGTTTTTAAAGCCCAATCAGGTGGTAGGGAAGGTGATGTGTTGTGACTTCAGGATATGGGAACTCCTGGAGACTGGTGTGATCCCAGACTGATATATCTTCAATAAGTGTCTGTGGCTAGAGGAACCTCAGCCCATAATCATTGAATTAGATGTTATAATACAAACGCTGCAAAATATCAGGGAGAAAGTTACCTGGACAGTTTGTTCCAGGTGATAGTCACAGCTCGTAGGTATTCTCATCTTATTTGGTCCATGGTTAGAGGCATGAAAATACATAAGGCAGGTTTGGGGATTTTCTTACATTTCTAAGAACAGCATTTGAAATCTAAATACAGGTAAGTGTGCCACTATGGAGAAACTGGGTTTGACTGTAGCGGTATACTGGCAGACCTTCAAGAAGACATTTACCAAATCTTCGCAACAATGTATCCCAGTCAGAAAGTGACTAAATAATGAAGTTAAGAATACTTCCAAATTTAAAGAAACACTGCACCCATTTACAAAGGTCAGTGGTAGGTCAGAAGATTGTACAAATTTGAGTGAACAAAGAATGATACTAAAGAACAGGAAGAAAGAGTGTTATTAAACTAGGGAGGGTTCAGAAGAGATTTACCAGGATGTTGCTAGCATGGAATGTCAGTTACAGAGGAAGACTGGATACGCTGGGACTGCTTTCTCTGGCGCATTGGATGTTGAGGGGTGACCTTATTGGGTTTATAAAATCAGGATTAATGGTAGGTGCCATTTTCCAAGGATGGGGGTTTCAAGACAAGCGGGCATATTTTTAAGGTGAGAGGAGACAAATTTTAAAAAAACACGTTTTCTAACATATGGAATGAACTTTCTGAGGAAGTAGTGGATGTCAGCACAGTTACACTGTTTAAAAGACACTTAGAAATGTATTTCCACAGGATGAGGGTGTCGCTGACTAGGCAGCATTTATTGTCCATTCCTAAACAGTTCAGAGTCAACCACATTGCTGTGGGTTTGGAGTCATATGTTGGCCAGACCAGGAAGGATGGCAGTTTCCTTCCTAAAAGGACAGTAGTGAACCAGATGGGTTTTCCTGACAGTTGGCTATGGATTCACTGTCATCATTCGCTTTTTAATTTCAGATATTTATTGAATTCAAATTCCACCATGGGCCACAGTGGGAATCAAACCCAGGCCCCAGAACATTCTCAGAGTCACTGGGTTAACAGTCCAGCGATAATACCACTAGGCCATCACCTCCCCATTTGGGGGGTAGTGCACTGACTCTCAATCCCCAGGATTCCCTGGGTCACCACCGTCTAATCAGAGCACACAATATGCCTGATAGCAAAGTGTGGAGCTGGATGAACACAGCAGGCAAGCAGCATCTCAGGAGCACAAAAGCTGACATTTCGGGCCGAGACCCTTCATCAGACAATATGCCTGACTTTGCTGTCTGTTGAATGAAATTAACAGAAAATACAACCAAGTTCTGTCCTTAACAAGCTCTCCTGTATATTACAAATACGAGAACAGAGTTAGTTCTCATATCAGTTTTCTCACTATGCTCAAGCGAAGGTGAGATTTGAATTCCTGATATGCAGAAACAAGAATCCTTTCAATGTCTCAGATAAGTAAATATCATCAAGAATGCCAGAGTCAACGTCCCAGCAGCCTCAGAGAAAGGGAAGTTGACATCAACTCATAAGCTGCTCATGTGCAACTTGCAATTCCCAACACCCAACTTCAGGACTCTGATGTTCTCAGTGGCATTTCCTGATGGGAAACCTGCAAACTGCACACAAGTCAGGTAGGTGTTGAACCTACAAACCTAAGATCTGCAGTCAGATGTGTTACTCATTACACCATTGACCTGCTAGTGTTCACGTGCTGCAGAGTTGTGGTGTTAACAGGAACATCACCATCACTGCTGCACTTCAGTGGCCCCCACTTTGAGATTAGGTGAATTTCACTGGCAAAAAAGAAACACATTTGTTCTCAGGTAGTTTCTTCAGTATGCCCTTCTATCTGTGCTGGAACTTCCTGTTATTTTACCCACCGTCAGCCACTCCAGTGAAATGTATTTTCAGGCTTTGAGTCATGGTTTGTTCAATTAGATTACGGGTGATCTGGTAATTCTCAACACCACTCTCCTGACTTTCCCCACTAGAGTCCCTTACTGATTAGAAATCTGACTTAATGTGCCAGTCTCGACAGCTCTCTGCAGTCAAGAATTCCACAGATTCATAACTCTCAGAGAGAAGAAATTCCTCCTCAGCTCTGTCTGAAATGTGTGAACCTAGTTCTGAAATTCTATTTTCTGTTGTAAGATTGTCCCAGAAGGGGAAACAACTTTGACAAGAAGCTGTCAAGCTCCTAAGAGAAGCTTTCTAGTTATTCGTCTAATAGTCTTATTGTTTCAATAAGGAGCAGGGCTTATGTAGTCCTGTGGCCAGTATTTAGGAGCAGCTAAATACTCAGGAGTGGATAAATATGTGATTTGTTCCCGGTGTAGTGTGTTGATTTCATCTCTGAAGTAAAACCCGCAGTGATTCAGATGGAGTTACACTGTTTATGCTGTTGTCACTGTGAAGAATTCCTGGGATTTATCAGTTTGTACAAGAACAACAATTCTCTGAATGAGGACTGAACCTGGGAAAGGGCTGTGAGAGCACCAAATCCTAACCACTAGACGAGCAGGGAACACAACAGTAATTCGCCTCTCAAGGCCATGGGGAATGGAATTGGGGCTGTGAAAGAAACAAAGGAACAAAAGATGTGGCTGGGATAGGTATGCAGCTGACAAAGAAACAAGTTGAAACAAACAAAGAGAACAGAATAGGGGGCAGCATTCACACACTAATTGTTAGTCTCGATGGTGAATCCAGAAAACTGTAAAGTGCTGAATTGAAAGGTGTGCTGCTTTCTTGGAGCTGACATTTAGCATCATTGGAAGAGTGCATTGAGCCGATGACAGAAATATCAGTGTGACAGCAATATGGAGCATTAAAACGTAGAACTTTCTCCAACAGGTTATGGATACTAAGGACCAACTATACATTTTAAAACTGCAGTGTTAGATTTTTGTTAAAGTCTTCGAGCAATTTGGAATAAGCATCAGTCCTGTTTGCATTGAATGGTGGAGGAGTCGAAAGGGATTAAGTTCACTCTTTTTGCTGATGGAGATTCAGTGAAAGGAAAGTTTAGGTAAGATTAATAACTAGAAAGCTTCTCTTGGAGATTTTTGTATCTTTTTCTATGAATATTTCAATAAAACTGCATTTGATAGCCTGGCCACTGCTTGAGGTATTGGGGCTAATAGGGGAAATAAGCAAATGTCTTCAGATACCAGTAAGATGGCTTGGGTAATGAATTTCAATCGAACTTGATCAAGAGCAGGGATGTGTTGTCACAGTTATACAGGCATTGGTGAGGCTACAGCTAGAATGTTCAGTGCAGTTTTGGTCTCCTTTTCTGAGGACGGGTGCTCTTGCTCTCAAGGGAATGAAATGAAGGTTTACCAGGCCAATTCAAGTGATGGCAGGACTGACATATGAGGAGATATTGACTGGGTTAGGATTGTTTTCGCTGAAGCTCAGTTTGTTTGAGGGGCAATTTCATGGAGACTTATAAAATTCTAACCGGACAAGACAGGATAATTGCAGGGAGGGTGTTCCTGATGGTAGGTGTGTTCAATCAGGGGTCACAGTCTGAGGATTCGGGGTAGACGATTTAGGATGGAGATGAGGAGACATTTCTGCACCCAAAGAGTGGTGAGTCTGTGGAATTCATTGCCACAGGAAGTAATTGATGCTAAAACAATGAATGTATTCAAGAGGCAGCTAGATATAGCACTTGGGGGAAATGAGATCAAAGGTTATGGGGAGAAAGCAAGATTAGGCTATTGATTTGAATGATCAGCCATGCTTGTGATGAATGGTGGACCAAGCTGAAAAGGCCAAATGCCCTCCTGATCCTTCTATCTTCTCTGCTTCTATCTTCTGAACAGTTAAACTTATTTTGACTGAAGTAAGGTAATAAAATTAATTATGCGCCTAACATTTAATTGAAGAGGACATCCTGCAATTAATCAAATATGTTCGTCACTCTCCAGTTAGAAACAGATGATTGAACAATGAGGCTTACAAATTTGACCTACAACAGTCAAAGAACATGATGCATTTCCAAGTCAGGACAGTGTGTGGCTTGGAGGGGAAGTTGTAGACACCATTATTTCCCAAGTATCTGGTGCCCTTGACTTTCTGGGTGATCAAGTTATGGTTTTGGAATGTGCTGTCTCAGGAGCCCTGGTCAGTTGCTTAAGCTGATGGTGTTTGTACTGCTGCTTCTGGGTACCAGGTGACAAAGTCATTCCTGCCAACCTGCAAATATACATACTGGGAAAAGTAGGCCATTCAGCCCCTTGAGCCTGCTCTGCCATTCAATCAGATCATGTCTGCTCCTGTATACTCCAAATAACCTTTGATTCCATTCACAAAAATCTCTGATCCCTGCAGTTGACAATTCTAAGGTGACCTCAGATTACTTCTGCTTCACAGCGATGACTGTGATCAGCATGGGATGATCAATGACATGGCTAAGATTGTTTGTGGCCAGGAATTGAATCACACACTGTTGATCACTGCATGGGTTTCACATACAGGACACATGATTACAGATTTCTTTAACCCAGTCTCTGAGTGTCTGATTAGTGTAGTTTGACCCCAGAAGGCTTTCACATTACTCACTGAGCCTGTGTCCTCAGACACGAACAGCCACTTACTCTGCCCACTCCAAGTTTGGTAGAAACTGTTTCCTCAATTGCAGTTTGAGTCATATCTCAGCCCTTTAATCAAGGTGATTCCCCCAAACCTTCATTCCTTTTTGTTCCTTGTGATACTGTCGACCCTATCAGTTCTGAGCTTCCACACATTCCCACCCAGTTCTTTCTGTATGCTCCATATTGAAGTGGTGAACTGTTCTCTAAGTGAACCAGGGATGTGCCAGGAGATGATGGGAGGCTCGTGCATTTCCAATGTCAACCTCAGAAGAAGGAAGATGCAGGAATTCACTGCTCATGGAGCATGAATCCTGAAATGTTGGGGAACGCTGCCGAGATAGAGGATGCAGAAGCAGACGAGGATGACTAATTACCTGGTCAGACTTTCATGCTGGAAATCATCAGCACCATGTTTCTCACTGCCACACGGGAGAATATCAAATTGCAAATAAATCAGGTGTGAATAGATAATAATGAGGTGTAAGTGCATGCAAACAGGAGTCTCACTACTTACCACCAAGCTCTTTGTCTCTGTTAAAATCTTGGGTGGAAAATTTGACTTTTCAGTCTTTGACATTGAGAATTTCATTTTTGAAGTCGCACCATATTTTCCCAACAGCTTTACATAATGTTTGCTGAGGGACACATATTAGATCTTGACGCTGAAAGTGACAGAAAGATTGGGTTTTGTTTTTAAGTGATCACAGGACCTTTGCTGGATACCAACATGAAGGGAGACACTCCCTTGTCCACAGGAGTAACCGAAGTTTGGGAACAGAAATAATCCCGAGTTAGAAAAGAGAAGAGGCCTAAAGATGCAGCAGTCATCAACAGGACATCATTTATTCTCATCGTATCTTCCAGAAATTGAGGATACACTGTTTCAAATTACATTCATACATTTTGATTCAATAGAGTAAGTAAGTTCCAGTCCAGATTTGGGATTAATAGCATCAACAGAAATAAAACACAACTTTCAGCATGAACTCTGTTGTAATTAACAGCAGCAACAGCACAATCCATCCCCTGCAGTTGCTTGTGAACTCACTGACATGTCTGTAAGTGACATGACTGAGTGAGTTGCTTCCCATTCATGAAGCAAATGAACACCCTCTTCCCCGATATGACTTCACTGGTGTCTCAGCAGTGTCCTCTGCTTTTACATTCAGAGTATATTCAGAACATTCGAAATGACTGTTATCTGTGTGAACAGGCTGATAGGAATTTAGGTCAGATTGGCGAGTGAATGTTTTTGTACACAGAGAGCATGGAAGCGGCCTCTCCCCAGTGTGAATCTAATGATATTTAATGAGGATCCATGAGTGTCTAAATGACCTCCAGCAGTGAGAGCACAAAGCTGTTTCTCGGTGTGAACAAGCTGGTGTTTGACCCAGTTTATCCTTTAAAGCTGTTCTCACAATCAGAGCAGTTAAACAGCCTCTCATCAATGTGAGACCTAAACCCCATCTCTTCTTCCGCAACATTGATGACTGTATCAGCACTGCCTTGTGCTCCCACGAGGAGCTCAAACAGTTCATCCACTTCACTAACACCTTACACCCCAAACTTAAACTCATCTGGACCATCTCTGACACCTCTCTCTCCTTCCTGGGCCTCTCTGTTTTCATCTCTGGCAACAACCTGGAAACCGATTTCCATTTCAAGCCCACTGACTCCCACAGCTACCTAGAATATACCTCCTCCCACCCACCTTCCTACAAAAGCGCCATCCCTAATTCCCAATTCCTTCGGCTCCGACGCTTCTGCTCCCAGGATGAGGCATTCCACTCTCGTACATCTCAGATGTCCTTGTTTTTCAAGGACCTCAACTACCCCCCTTCAGTGGTGGAGAATGCCCTCGACCGTGTCTCCCTAATTTCCCGCAACTCATCCCTCACATCCCCTCCCGGCAATAACAATCAAAACAGAATCTCCCTCATCCTCACGTACCTCCCCACCAACCTCCAATCCAACGCATTATCCTCCGACACTTCCGCCATCTGCAATCTGACCCCACCACCGAAGACATATTTCCCTCCTCAACCTTATCTGCTTTCCGGAGGGACCACTCACTCCAGGACCCCCCTGTCCACTCCACACTCCCCCCAGCCCCGCCACACCCAGAACTTTCCGTTGCAACAGCAGGAAGTGCTACCCCTGTCCTTACACTTCCCCCATCACCTCCATCCCAGGCCCAAAGAAGACTTTCCACCTCAGTCAGATGTTCACCTGCACATCTGCTAATGTGGTAGACTGTATCCGCTGTACCCGTTGTGGCTTCCTCTACATTGGGGAAATCAAGATGGAGGCTTGGGGACTGCTTTGCAGAACACCTCCGCTCGGTTCACACTAAACAACTGCACCACCCAGTCGCAAACCATTTCCACTCCCCCTCCCATTTCTCAGATGACGTGTCGATCCTGGGCCTCCTGCAGTGCCAGAACGATGCCACCCAAAGGTTGCAGGAGCAGCACTTCATACTCTGCTTGGGAACCCTGCAACCCAACGGTGTTAATGTGGATTTCACAAGCTTCAAAACCTCCTTCCCCCAACCGCATCCCAAAACCAGCCCAGCTCTCTGACCTGTCCTTCCTCCCACCTATCACCTCCTCCCACCTCAAGCTGCACCTCCATTTCCTACCTACTAACCTCATCCTGCCCCCTTGACCTGTCCGTCCACCCCGGACTGACCTATCTCCTCCCTACCTCCTCACCTACGTTCACCTCTACTGGCTCCATCCCAGCCCCTTTAATCCCCCTTCCCCTCCCCCATTTCTGAAGAAGGGTCTAGCCTAAAACAGTAGTCTTCCTGCTCCTCTGATGCTGCTTGGCCTGCTGTGTTCATCCATCTCGACACCTTGTTATCTCTCATCAATGTGAAGCAGCTCGTGCCCCAGCAACTGGGACGGAAAATTAATCCCTTTCCCACTCAGAGCAGGTTCTCCCCAGTGTGAGGCCTTTGATGGGAATGTAACATTGACTGTAATGTAAATCCCTTCCCAAACATGTGGCAGCGGAACAGCTTCTCCCCGGTGTGACTGAATGAGTGAATCTCCAATTGAGATGGGTAATTGAATCCCTTCCCACATTTCCCACTATTCCACTGTATCTCCAAGGTGACCATGTCCTTGTCTTTCTCCACGTTGAGCAATCAATTCAAACCTTGCCGACACACAGAACACATCTGAGTTCACCGACTGGAGCACTGTCATTCAGGCACAGTGACTGCATAAAGCTCTTTTCATCATCAGTTTACTGTCACCCACTCATGTTGCATCTGTCTCAGTGCTTTCCCAGTCATTTCTCTTTCCTCATTCAAAGGCAGATGATACGCAGGCCCTGATAAATTGAGAAATCCTGTCAGATTTTGAAGTGATGATTGGCTTGATTTGCCATTTTGAAATTTTCCCCGACAAGTCTCCTTCAGAAAGAAAAGCCTTCCCGCAGCCAGCACCAACACCTGCTGCACACCTTCCTGACCAATAAATGTTACACATGGTTAGTGATAATGAAAATTAACATTTTTGAACCATTCCTGTATACTCACTGTAGGTGAAGTATAATTTCTAACGCAGACCCTTCTCTCACGTCACCCTGGTGCATACTGTGTGGTTACAACAGAGGCAGAGACAGGCTGCTCATACCCCTGTTCCCACTGCTCATGTACTTTTGATCTCCATGTTGTACGTTTGCCAAATACTGTTTTATCTTTACCAATGTTGAAGAAACCTAAACCTGCAGATTCACTTCCAGTCAGGAACAGATCATTGATTTACGCTAATCTCTGATTTGAAGCACATTTCCAGCATTCACCGTTGTACTTCCCCTGACTCTAAACCCAGTTGGAAACGAGATTCTGTTCCGTGTCAAGGAGCGGTGAGCCATGGAAGACAGTAGCTGGGACACATTTCTTACACACAGCAGGATTAACCCACACCGTGGCTTGGTTGTCAGTGAAGAGAGACGTGAAAGATTAAAGTGCCATCTGACCCCCTCAGTGTGACCCTGAAGGATTTGCCCCGGCTGAAGCTCTGTTGCTGCCATTCGATTGCCCCCCTCGCCCTCCCTCCCCCACCCTGAGATTGTCCTCTCTGAACTCCAGGTGCTGTTCAACCCTGAGGACAAATACAACAATCTACAGTGATGTGTTTGAAGCAAAGCTGATTTATTTTAAACTTTAGCCCAATTTGAGAGGTTATAAACATCGTCAGAAACAAACTCCAAATTTCAGAACAAAACTATCAGAAAATTACAGCACAGACCAAGACCATTTTTTAAAATGTATTTGTGAGATGTGGGTGTCGCTGGCTGGCCAGTATTATTTGGCCCATCATGTTTGTGTTGGTTGAGACTGAAACACACAGGTTTACAGCTTTCTGGATTCACCATTGAGAAGAGCAATTTCAGGCTGTGAACTCTGCCCCTATTTGTTTGCATTTCTTGTTTCAATTTGTTTCTGTGTCTTCTACACACCCGGCTCCAGGCACCTCTTTTGTTGTTTTTTCAAGCCCAAACTCCATTCTTTGTGGCCATGAAAGACTAATAACATTTCTGCAATTTAATCTCTCCTGCCTTCCCCCGTGACAGATTGCCTTTTTTTCCCTCTCTCACCCCTACCTTGCTCAACACTTTTCACATTTCTGATGGGTCCCAGCCCTCTGTGACCTCACTGTGCCCCCGGGTCAGTGGCGCGCGTTGTGAATTCTCTTCCTCCAGAGAAAATCTGAAATCTTTGTGGCAGCAGCCTTCCCTAGATTTTATTTTTAAAACAAAAACAGTGAAATTGTTTCAACATTGAGCATTTTGTAACCCTCATTCACAAATTTGCGTCATTATAGCTAAGCTGTGATCCTTTCAGAGTCCAAAAATGTGCAGGTTAGGTGGACTAGCCACGCTAGATTGTCCCCTAGTGTGCAGGTTAGGTGGGTGGGTTAACCCTGATAAATGCTGAGTTATGGGAGTAGAGGGTCAGTGCAGTGATGGGCCGAATGACCTCTTTCTGCACTGTAGGGATGAGGTTCTAACCAGTTGTGATCATGGTCACATTTTCCTCATGACAGCCCACACATCACCAGGTTCATTCAGCTCAGGCTGTCATGCTGCCTTTGTGTTTTTGTGGATTGGTACTCAGACATTTTATGGTTTACACAGTCTATTTGAAGATAAGAGTGAATTTGTAACTAGAGATCACTTGCAGATTAGGAAATATTTCTGCTGCTGGCATTACTCACAAGGATCGGGAAAATAAAGGGTCATTCACAAATCTTACAGAACGCAGGTTGTAATTACCAGGCCAGACTGAATAGCATAAAACTCTTTTCTAAAGAAAAGAGGAGGCCAAGAGTTAACCTGATACAAATTGGAAGCTTTGTCCCTGTGAAATTAAGTCATTGGATCTGAAACAAAAAATGGGAATCAGTTCTGAGGAAGAGCAATGCGACCTGAAACATTAAACATTAATTAATGTGCTGAAACATCCCTTTACCCAAATTCATCAATCAGTCAAATTCACTCATTTATCAATCCATCCAGGATTTTCCCATGTCAGCAAATTACAGAAATGTGAACCTTAGGTCAGTAGTTGGGAAATTATTGGAGAATCTTCTTTGGGACAGAATTTACCAATTTTTGGAAAACATGTTCCCTTATTGTTGGCCTAAAAAATAACAAAATGTGAACAGTTTTTGATGTCACTTATGAATGACTTAACATTCATTTTGCACATGTATAGAGCTAACAAGTGTAATGTAATTATTTCAGTGAAATTAATGTGATCATACAGTGAAAAAGATCATTAAAAACTAACTACAATGAATGAGCTGAATAATATGTGATTATTGTACCAGTTTTTGCATTGATAATTCAATCTTATTTGATGCCTGTAATATTTTATGCTATTAAGTGTAACTCCACAACAAAGTAATGAAAGGATGTCAGAAACGGAGCTTCAGTTGCAGCTTCATGGACCGAAGGAATACTTGTACACAGAGTTGGATGATTGCACTGGAAACTGTTAAATACACAATGTCAGTGCGGACATGAAGAATAATTTCCTTTGCAAGGTGTTCCTCACTCAGAATAATTAGAAATTTATTGTGATTATGAAACTACCATTTAAAAGGTAGTTACTGTGATTGACTGAAAAAAGTTATATTTTACTTAGAAAATTAGACTAAGCAATATACAGGTTGTAAATGTGTTTATTCAACAGAATATCTAGATTGTCCCAGGAACTAATTATACATACACAACTCATAATAGCTTGAAAAATACATAGAAACAGTGATTATGAATTGAGAAAGACATGACAGTTGTATCGGGCAGTTCAAATGTCTCACTATATTGGCAACATGTTTATGTTGTTCAAACAGGCAGCATGTTTGTCAAAGCAGCAGATTTTCATTTTGGGATGTACGTCTGTTTAACTAGAATCCGTTCTGTTCTCATTGTAAGAAGTTCTTGTTGTTGTGTGCGATGGACTGTCACTAACAGTGTAATTTGCTCGATCAGCTTTCTTTTGTCTGTAAATCAGGTGGCCAGTAAACTATACACCTGCTTTTCATAGTTGAAGCACAGAATCATTTCTGAGCGAATAAGTGGCAGATCACAAAGTTATTTCACTGAGAAAAAATTCTAGCAACATCATCATCAGCATTTTCTGGTAAGATTTTCTGAACAATTCTGATCTCTAGCTGTAAAACTGATGATACCTGTGTTGCTTGTCAGTGAGGATTCAGCCCCTTTGTTATGAGCTGTTTCCATACAGGTGGTTGTTTCATTATGAATCTGCCAAGTTCACATTCTCCTTTGACTGTAATTCTGTGAGATTACTGATTCACAGAATATTTTAATCTGCAGAAAGTAATGTTCAGTCACGTGCCACTCCATAATCCCAAAATGCAATTGTGAATCTTTCTCGATCTCACTTGAAATGTGTGATGATCTCTCTCTATTCTTGTCTATCTGTGACTCTGTCTCTGTCACTGTGACTATCTGTCTCTCTTTGTCTGTCTGTCCCTATGACTATCTGCTTCTCTGTCTTTCTCTGTCACAGATAGACAAGGACAGAGAGAGAGATCATCACACATATAAAGTGAGATCGAGAAAGATTCACAACTGCATTTAGGGATTATGGAGAGACATACACAGGAACGCACAGGGACAGAGAGCACGGGCGGGTGCACAGAGGATACAGAAGGATAGAGTGAGAACACGAGATAGAGGCAGTGTCACAAATGTAGGATGAAGACAATGACAGCCTTAGGCAGGGAGAAATGGAGAATAAGACTAACACTGTGTGCAACACCTTTATAACTCCACCCCTCCACCATTTGTTCAGAAGGACAGAGCTGTGCATTATTTCCAATATTCCCATCAGAGATCACTTAGCACTGTTTCCATAGAATTCAGAGTATGCCTACAGTATGGAAACAGGCCCTTCGGCCCAAGAACTCCACTCCGACTCTCAGAGCATCTTACCCAGACACATCTCTCTGCAACCCACCTAATCTACACATCCCTGAACACTATGGGCAACTTAGCTTGGCCAATCCACCCAGCCAGCACATGGGAGGAAACCAGAGCACCCGAAGGAAACCCACGCAGCCACAGGGAGAACATGCCAACTCCACACAGACAGTGTCTGTCTCTTTCTCTCTCTGTCCCTATATGTATCTGTCTCTATCTTGATTGTTGTGTCCATCTGAGACTCTATCTCTCTGTTTCTGTACCTGTGTTTATCTGTCACTCTTTGCCTGTCTCCATGTGACGATATCTCCCCCCACACCCCCGGCCCTGTGTCTGTGTTGGTCCTGATGTTAATCTGTGACTGTCTGTCTCTGTCTCTGTGCCTATCTGTGTCTCTGTTTCTCTTTGTCTACTTGTGATTCTGCATGTGTCTGTCTGTCTGTCTATCTGTCTGTCTCTCTCCCTCTCTCTGTGTTTCTCCCATTTGCTATGTGTGTATCTCTCTCTCTCTATCCCTGGGTCTGAGTCTTCATGGCACCCTGTGACTATCTGTGTGTGTCTCTCCCTCCGTCACGACATAAACTGTCTCATTGATGTAATGTTTACAAGTGTAATCGTCCTCTCTCTCTCTCTCTCTCTCTTCCTTCAGAGCAGAGGGTCAGACAAGTGTCCCACAGCAAAAACAATGGAAGCCACACTACAAAACTCATTCCCAGCAACTATGTGACCCTGCCCTGCCCACCCTACACACCCTGAGAATGACCAGGGCAACAGAAGGGCAGAGAAAGGACCCACCTCACAACTAAATGTGCCCCTGCAAGAGGCACAGCATGCTACCTGTGAGCAAGATGGATCGCTCCTTTCCTGGCACTGTGACCCATCCAGGAACTACCTCCTAACTCACACTGTGGCATTCCCTCAAATAGATGGACTGCACTGGCTCAACAAAGCAGAGTGCCATCACCTTCTTGAGGGCAGGTGGGAAAGGGAAATGATAGCTGGCTCATCGAGTGTCTCTTAGATCCCATGGAGCAACTTCAGACCCGTTCTGTGATTCGCTCCCTCGCTCGCGCTTTCCGTCTCTGTGTGTATCTTTGAACCTCCCCTTGTCCTTGTGTGTTTGTCTCTCTCTCTGTCCCCCTCTTCCAGTGTCCAATATTCTTCCAGTTCCTTCATGGGATGTGAGTGGCCATTAGCCAGTGATTGAATCCTTTGCAGCCCATGCAGTGTAGCTCACCCACAGCATTGTGAGGGTGGCACTTCCTGGACTCAGACAAGTGACAGTGTCAGAATGGGCATATCATTCGGGCCAGTGTGCACTGTGTCTGGGAGCAGAGATTGGAGATGGTCATGTTACAGGCATGGACTGCTCTTGTCCACTCAGGAGTAGTGGATGCTGCTTTGGAAGACCATTTCTGGAAGGAGATGCTGAATAATCCAAAGTGATCTCTGGAGGTCCTTGGAAATGAAGCACAACTCTGTCCCTCTGAATCGATGGTGAAGGGTGTTGCTCTCATTCTTCATTTGTCCCTGCGTAAATCTGTCATTATCTTCATCTTACATTTGTGACTCTTGCTCTCTATCTTGTGCTCTCTCTCTCTGTCCCTCTGTGAATCTTTTTGGTCTCTCTCTGTCCCTGTGTGTTCCTGTACATTTCTGTCCATATCCCTGAATGCAGCTGTGAAACTGTCTCTGTCTCAGTTCATGTGTGATGATCTCTCTCTGTCACTGGGTCTATCAATTTCCCTCTGTCTCTGTATCTCCCTCTGTCTCTCACTCAATCGTTTTGTGTGTGTGTGTGTGTGTGTGTGTGTTTCTCCCTTTCTGTCCCTATTTCTCTCTCTCCCTTACCACACCCTGCCCCCCCCCAAATATCTACAAATATCTCTCCCTCCCTCACTACATAAACTCTCTAACTGATGTGACATTTACAAGTATATTCATCCTCTCTCTCTCTTCTTCAATGCAGAGGGTCAGGATTGTGTCCCACAGCAATAACAATGGAAACAACGTTCCTGCACTCGTTCCCAGCAACTATATGGCCCCTCACCACCGAAAATGACCAGGTGACAGAAGCACTTGGAATTCATCTGCCACCCAACTGCATGTGTCCCTGCAAGAGGCACAATGTCCTGACTGTGATCAAGATGGTTGCTCCTTCCCTGGCACTGTGTCTCACCCAGGAACTCCCTCCTAACTCACGCTCTGGCCTTCCCTAAACTAGTTGGACTGCTTTGTGTCAGTGAAACCAACCACCATCACCTTTCTGAGGGCAGGTAGTGAAGGGGAGTGACAGCTGGCCCATCGAGTGTCCCTCAGACCCCACAGAGCAACTTCAGACCAAATCTGTGTGTGTGTCTTTCCATGTGTGCATGTCTATCTCTAGCTCTCTCTCTCTCTCTCTCTTCCTGAGTAGACCTGTGTCTCTCTCTGTCCCTGTGTGCATTTGTGATCCTCAGTTTCTGACATGACCTGTACTGTGTTTCTCTCTTTCTATCCCCATGTATATATTTCTCTTGTCTCTCTCACTACCGTGTCTCTGATTCTCTCTGCCCCGGTGCTTATTTATTTTAATCACATCTGGGATGGAAACATTTCTGGACAGGCCCGCATTTCTTGCCCATCACTGACTGTGCAGAGAGCTGTGGGCCTGGACTCCATGATAGGCCAAACCAGACAACGAGCATTACTGAATCAAGTGTTTTCTTTTTCCCAAACATTGACAATGGATTCAACATCATCGTTGCATTCTCAGCTCTGAATTCTTTCATGAACTTAAATTCCACCCTCAGTCGTAGCTGGATTTGAACCTGGGTGCCCTGGACTTCGGCTGAGTTAGTGTGTTAGCAGTATTGATCATACGATGAGGCCTATTTCTCTGTCCTTTCGGATTTCATGGTTTGCCTCTTATGTACCTGTGTGTTTCTGTGACTGTCTCTGTCCCTGTGATTATAATGTTGTGATTGTGTTGAAGGATCTGCTGGAGACTGTGTGCTGAGAGTTCCCCTACGATTATCCAGGATTGCAGTCAATGAGCTCTTTCACTGGATTGAGGCTGTGCTTGTTATTCTGACTATTCCCCAGCATTCCTGAAAAGTGGGAACTGGGCACAATGAGACTGTGGGGGAGATGCACTCAGAAAGCGTAGCAGTGAGTCATTGGCAAGCTTTCAGCATCTGTGTCTCCTTGTCTTTGTGCCTAAATAAGGGGTAGGCCATTTCGAACAGTGTTGAGGAGAAACTTCTTCACCCAGAGAGCGGTGGATATATGGAATGCTCTGCCCCAGAAGGCAGTGAAGGCCAACTCTCTGGATACTTTCAAGAAAGAGATGCACAGAGCTCTGAAAGACAGTGGAATCAAAGGTGATGGGGATAAGGCAGGAACAGGATACTGATTGTGGATGCTCAGCCATGATCATAATGAATGGTGGTGCTGGCTTGAAGGGCCGAATGGCCTACTCCTGCACCTGTTGTCAATTGTCTATTGTCTATTGTCCTTCTCCAGCGTCCAATATTCTTCTACCTCCTTCATGGGATATGAGTGACAATCAGTCAGGGTGTGAATGCTTCACAGTCCATGAGATGTAGCTCACCCACAGTGTTGTGAGGGTGGCACTTCATGGATTCAGACCCACTGACAGCATTGCAATGGGAATATCGTTCGGAGTCAGTGTGCTCTGTGTCTGGGAGCAGAGAATGGGGCTGGGGATGTTCCCAAAAGGATGAAAGCAGTCAATCCTGGAATAGTGGGTGCTGTTGTGGAAGATCATTTTTGGAAGGAGGTGCTGAATAATCCTGAGTGATCCCTGCAGGGGCCTTTAGATGATGTACAACTCTGTGCCACTGTACTCATAGTAAAGGGGAGAGAGTGTCTGTCTCATTCTCCATTTCTCCTTGTGATAACAGTGTCATCGTTTTCATCTTAGCTTTGTCTCTTTCTCTATCTGTCTCATGCCATTTCTCTGTGAATCTGTTTGTCTGTCTCTGTTTCTGTGAATCCCACTCCATGTTGCTGAATGTAGCTGTGATGTCTCCGTGATCAGTTCATAAGTGTGATAATCTCTCTCTGCTCCATGTGTCTATCTGTGGTTCTGTTTGTGTCCCTGTATATATCAGTAATCTCTCTATGTCCCTGTGAATATCTGTTTCTTTCATTCATGGATTCCCTACAGTGTGGAAACAGGCCATTCGGCCCAATAAGGCTATACTATCCGTCAGAGCCTCCCACCACAACCCCATAACCCACTTGTTATACACATTGCTGAACAATTTAGCATGGTCAATCTACTTAGCCTGTACATCTTTGGACCGTGGAAGGAAAACTGAGCACCCGGAGGAAAGTCACGCAGACTTGGAGACCATGTGCAAACTTCACACAGTCACTGAAGAATGGGAGAGAACTTGGGTCCCTGGTGCTGTGAGGCAGCAGTGCTAGCCACTGAGCCATGGTGCCTATCTATCTATCTCTCTGACCCTGTCTCTATCTGTTTCTCTCGCTCTTTCTGAGTCTGTGTCTATCGATGGTTCTCCCCCCTCTCTCTCTTTCTCTCTCTGTCTTTCTTTCTCTCTCTCTCTCCCTCTCTCCATGTGTCTATCTGTGATTCTCTCTGCCCTGTCACTGTGTCTATTTGTGATTCTCTCTGTCACTGCACCTTTCTGTGTCATCCTCTCTCTCTGTCTCCCTCAAAACCTGTGAAAATCTGTGTCTCTCCCACCCTCACTGTATAAATTGTCGAATTGCTGATACATTTACAAGTGTAATCATTCTCTCTCTCTCCATCTCTGTGTCTTTCTGTGTGTCTCTCTCTCTTTCTCTTTGTCCCTGTGAATAAATGTGAGTGTGTGTATGTGTGTATGTACAAGACTGTATGTGAGAGCGTCTGCACACACGAGAGAGTGTGTGATTGAGAGTAAGGGACTGAGTCTGTTTGAGACCCTTTACTGGGGCAGGGGAAGAAACACATGATTTATAGACAGCCACATAATGAAATTACAGGATGGAATCATTGACACAAATTTTGCAGTCCAATGGTCACACTCACATGCATGGTCTTTCTTTCTGATGCACGCACATACACAGAGCCTCTCTTTGGGTCTCTCTCTCTCTCTCACATGCGCAAACACACGGAGACACGTGCGTGCAGACACACAGAGACACACACGCGCGCAGGTACACAGAGACACACACAGACACACACGCGCAGACACACGCGTGCGCATACACACGGAGACACACATGCACATGCACATGCTCTTTACCTGGATGTTGCTGATTATGGTCGATTTGAGATACAAAGAAAGGCCGGATATATTGGAATATTTTTCACTGAAGCGTAGGCGCTTTAAAGGTGACCTGATAAGGAGTTTATAAAATAATGAGGGGTATCGATAGAGGTAATGGTAGCTGTCATTTCCCTAGGATGGGACATTTCAAGACTAGGGCACACAATTTTAAAGGCGAAAGGAGAAAGATTCAGAGAAGGCATGAGGGGCAAAGTATTTACACAGAGGGTGGTAAGTGTGTGGAATAAATATCCTGAGTAAGAGGTGTGTGTGAGTACAATTACATCACTTAAAATACATTTGGGCCAGGAGCAGGCAGGTCAGACTAGTTTAGTTTGGGATTATGTTCGGCATGCACAAGTTGGACCGAAGAATCTGTTGTTGTGCTGTCGGACTGTATGACATGCAGATACGCACATGCACATGCACACATTCACGCACACACACACACACACACACACACACACACACACGCTGAGACAAACGCACATGCTCACACATGCAAACACTCACACACATGCACATGCACATACTCACATACACACACACACATACATGTGTGTGCACTCACACACACACACATGCACGCGCGCTCACACACATATGTGCGCTCACACACACACAAATGTGCATGCTCACACACACACTTACACACACACACGCATGTGCTCATACACAAATGCGTGCGCTCTCAAACACATGCACACACACACGCACCCACATGCGCGCTCACACATGCACACATGCACATGCACACAGGTACGTGCACATACGTGCACACTCACACAAACACACACTCACACGTACATGCACATACTTGCACGCACACACACACACACACACACACACACACACACACACACACACACACTTGAGCTCAGAGCCTCACTGACTACAGCCCCTGATAAAACCTGTATAAAGTGCTCCCATGTTCTCCACAGTCCCTTGCTGGGGGCAAAGTGGGAGCGGAGATGGGGAAATGTGGGTGTTTGAGGGTCAGTGATATGATCAATGCTTTAAATTCTCAAACTCTACTGACATTTTCAGGAGGAGGAGAAGAAACAAAGTTTTGAATGTCAAGTTTGAAATGGCTGTATGTTGTGCAGTCCAGGGAGAGACAGGGGCAGAAGAGAGAAAGAGAGAGTGAGAAAGAGATAACAAAGTGGGAAGCTGGATGAACACAGCAGGCCAAGCAGCATCTCAGGAGTTTGATTCTGGGAGCCACACTGACAGCAGAAAAATCCCGACAGATCCTCAGCAAATATCCCCATTATCTTTCTATTCCTGTCTCTTGGGGCATCTGCAGTCCGGCTCTTAGGTGCTATTATGAGACCAATGTTAAATATTTTCAAGCTGCACTGACAGAGATAACATGGCTTTAAAAAGGTTTCAAAGAACAAGGAATGGTAAATCTTTGCTGCTAGAGAATTAACATTTCAATTGCCAGGAAAATCCAACAAAAGACTCCAATCCTGGGAATTACCATCTCTGTCACACAGAGGCCTCCTTAATGAGCAGCCTGAGGGACATTGCAATGTGTCAGAGGTGGAGTCTGCAAACCACTCACTGAGAAATGTGTCAGATTTATCCTGACACAATGTGTAGTGAGCAGCTCTCACTGTTTGATTGAGATGGTGTGTGTGTATGTGTGTTTATTATTATTTTAAACCTCTGTTATATTACCAGCTTATGATTTATTTGGTAGTTTGATGTTGCTATGATGTTTTGTAATGCTGTGGAGGTGGTGTAGTGCAGACTGGCCTTTTGTTGTGTAATTTTGCTGCAAAATGCTGTAGCTCCCCCTTTCAAGTAATCTTTTCTGTTTTATCCCCTGGAATTTCTGGTTTGGAAAGTGACAATGTGAAGATCCAAAATGTCTGGGGCCAGGAAAGCTTTGAAAAAAAACAACTTCCAGAGGGGGACAATATTGGCCTGATGCCTGTTCCCACTGCATCCCATGAGGGGCCCATATGAGTCCTCTCTCTTTCTGACCCTGAAGTTTATATGGGTTATGGAGGAGGGCAGCGTGATTAGATGTGACAGTGAGAGAAAGATTTGAAGAATTGAGAGAGCAGGACAAACAGGAGAGCCAGGGAGAGTATTTGAGATTGTGAATTAACTATAATGTCAGATTCTGGGGTCACAGGAAATAATTAAACTGAGCCAGCATCACAGATGGGGAAAAAAATCAGATTATCTGGCTGCTGGGACACTGCTGCATGTGGGATCTTGCTGTGTATTAATTGTCCCAGTGCCATTGTTACAGGCTGTGACTGTTTTAATCAGCTCACCCATCATTTCAAAGCTTTACGAAGGGACTGGCATGGAAACTCAACGCACCACCCTATATGTTTGTGTTCAGATGTTGCCAAGAGATTGTCCATGTGACAGAGAGGAAATCCCATGATCTTGCTGCACTGTCTCTGCTTTGCCTTTCAACTAATGCTGTCTCTTTTTTTTCTCCAAAAGGATCAGTTATTTTTTGAAGAACCAAAGGGGAGGTTTTTGGGGCCCACAACGCATAGAACAACGGCTTTCTCCAAAAGGGGATATCATCCTGAGGCTTATTGGACAGGCTGTGCCCCAGGGTTTGAAGCTTGGGGTTAAAGTAATCGGGGCCATGGGATTTGGCACAAACATGTGTCAGGACTCCCCAAGGAGGAAATCAAAATTGTAAATGTGAAATCTCACAAAAGACATGTTCTGATGTCAGAGTAATAATGTGAGAATGTGAAGTCGACATTGGGATTGAGAGACAGACTTGCAACATGGAGAGGGGCAGAAGAAAATGGAGAGGGACGGAGTGAGAGGCATTTGAGATTCTTAAGTATCTGTCACGGTGGTGCCTGGGGAATGCAGAAAATATTTACCATTTAACCAACATTGGGTTTATCTTGTTCCTGACACATTGCTGGCAGTGGGATCTTGCTGTGCCTCATTGTCCTGCAGCAATGCGACTGTCTCGATAATCTCCTCCTTTTAACCTTGCCTGATGGGTCTGGGATTGAAATTTCCCAAAGTTTTCCCCAATTCAATCAGAGCCTGGCATTGATGAGGGATGGCTTTTGTGAAGGGGAGACATCAAACCCTAGCCTCTTGCTGGGCGATTTCTTTAACAATGTCCTTCCTTTCCAATTCCAATAACTTTCCTCCCTTTCTCTGTCTATTTATTTTGAAACTACAAGGGGACAAGAAATCCTTCCCTTGGACACAGTTTCCTTCAGAGCGAGGAGGGGTGGGGTTCAGGCATTGGCCTGAGGCCTGTTCAAAAGGCTGCAGACCGCGGGGCCCATGTGAGTTGTATTTGATTATTACCTCAAGATTTGAATTCCTCTGGTGTACCCTGGTTTTCTTTTAGGAGCCTCCAGGTAACTTTTAAGAACAGGTTTGAAGCCTGGGGTTAAAGTAACCAGGGCTTTGGGATTTGACACAAACATGTTAATTCTCCTCCCAGTGAGTGTCTGACAGACAGGACTCCCCACGGAGGAAATTAAAACATAAATGTGAAACTCTCTTCAAAGACTCATTCTCACTTCAGAGTAATGTGTGACATGTGCAGGCCAGGATGAAAAAAAATTGATAATCACATAAATAAAATATTTTTTGGCCATTTTACTTCAATCCCCTGAGTAACTGCGAGGGCATCTCTGTCTTTCTCACACTGTCTCCTCTCCTGAACCCTCTCCAGCTTCCTTTCACTTTTTTTTTCAAACAGAAACAGTGGGGGAGTTAGAAATAGTTTGCAATACAAAGTTTTTTTCCCAAAAAAAATACAGATGTAGACAAAAAGTGTGAGTGGGAGGGTGCGAGGGATAAAGGGACAAGATATGTCTTTGTATCTGTGCTGGGAAAGGGAGACAGGATCTGGGGGAGGGGGCATGTTGTTGGTGAGAGAACTGGGGTCTCCAATATCTCTTCACTGCCCAACTCCAATCACTTTGTTCTAGAAAGTGCCACCCATCAACTCAAATCCTGGGATGGAGGGGGTGTTTTTTGTCCCAAAGAAACTGATAGCCTCTTCCCTGAATGGAAATTGTGATTTCAACACATTTTGGAGCAGGAAGGGGCAACCTGTAGGATCGCACTGTGTATCAATGACCTGCAGAATTACTGGCACAGAATGCTGGGAAACAGTGCCCCGGTTTATCAAACAGAATATCCTCCAACATCAATGTCACAGTCTTTTTAAATGATAACGATTACAATACACAGGATTTAATCTGGGAGAGAGAGAGAAAAAAAAATCAGAAATGGGGAGGTGGGGAGGGAACAAGTGAGAGAGGAAGAAAGATCGAAAGATAAGAGATTTAGAAGGGAAAGAGAGAGAGCCTGGAAAAGAGAGAGTGACATATCAGAGGTGAAGGGGAGAGAAGGAAGTATTTTGAATTTCGCAAGCAGCAGGATTGGTCCCTCTCTGTCAATATGGAGCCAGAATTGAGCCCTTAACCAGCATCAGTGAAACCCACAATCTATCTGCAGTCACACTGTTGCTTGTGGGATCTTGCTGTGTGTCAAATTACCTACAGAGTGGCCTACATTGCAACAAGATGCCCAGTGTCCAAATGCTGCTTACAGAGCCTTTGCTATTACATTTTCTTTGTCTCTCTGTCTCACTCTGTCCATTTCCTTCTCCACGCACCTTCCTCGGACTGGGATCTTCCTCACTTTCTCTCTAACCATATTCTGGCTCTTTCTTTCTCTCTTACTTTATCTCTTCCCCCTTTCCCTCTCTCCATTGCCATTCCTCAGTTTCGGGCTTCCCCACTCCCACCACTGTCTCCAGACCGTCCCACCATTTTAGACAGTCAATACTGCAGTGTGACAGGCCAGGGTTACTAAATGGCAGGGGTGACAACATTTCAGACACAGAGGTATAATTCAGAGACAGTGTTGGGGGGAAAGGGAGATGGAGACAGAGAGGAAAAGCTTAGAAAGGCGGGGATGGGAGTGAGACCGGAAGGCTGTGGGAGTGGGGAGGTGGGGATGTATGGGAGGTGGGGAATAGATACAAGGGCTGTGGTGGGGATCAGTAGTCATTGGGATCTTGCTGTGCAGTTGTTTGTTTATTCAAAATTTAGCCCCTTCTGGGTGTTGTATATGGAACGGGGAGAGGGGAGGGTTGGGGCAGATCAGGAATCCTAACCATATGTGAAGCTTTGGAAGTCATATCTGTGTTTCAGATGGGGCCACATGGCAGCAAGCAATCAATGGAAGATGCAGGTGTCAGGTTCGTTTTCGGAGACCCTCATGGACTTGCTGCAATAACAAGACACTGACCTGTCTAGAAAAACACAAATCCTTTTATAACCAAGCAAGTACAAGCTGTGGAGAATTATTGTACTCAACACGGCACAGAGTGCAGAGTCTCACAAGTAATTCTCCCCGAGCAGTGGACAGTCCCCGCTTTTTATACTTCACAAAGACATGGTACATAAAACAGAGATAATGGGAACTGCTTGGCCTGCTGTGTTCATCCAGCTTCACACTTTGTTACCCTGATACATAAAACAGTTTCACATTTTACAATGACATGATACATAAAACAATTACTACAACAGACAAAAACAGGATACCAAACAATTATTACATCAACAACATAAAAGACCAGGATATAGTACCGATTGCTAGTGAAGTAGCTGCTAATGGCAGGAGGCGATTTCGAGTTGTTGTCCGGGACAGATTCTGATTTCAAGTTGCCAGTGTGTCTGGCTGGAACAAAGTCAGTGCCCTGGCCCCTTTGTCAGCGACAGAAGTTACATGCTTCAGAGGTCTCAAACCTTTACAAATGTTCCTTACTTAACCTTATTTGAAACAGTTTGATTCTTGTTTTATTCAGTCAGGAAGCTGAAGACAGTGTTTGCATAATGATGAGTGGGAAGATAAGGAGTTACAAAAGTTTTACACTGAATTCCTAGCTGGGCAGGAAGCTTCAGGGTAGTGCCTGCATACCGATGTGAAGGTAAATAAAATACTTTAATTTATCGAAGTATAGAAATCAATGGGATGTTATCCCAATAACATCTCACAGGCACCACCCGAATGAAGTGTATTGGCGAGCTGAAGGCCATAGGAGATTGGAAGGGAGGGGTGAGCTGGATACTCCTGTCGATCCATCAAACTGTTTTCTCTCCTGCATTTCATCTTGGAATATCTGGGAGAAATTCCGCTGGGACTTATTGTCATTTTAATGGAGAGGTAGGTGGGTAGGATGGGTTGCCAGGATGTGGGAAAGGAAGACTAGAATCCCTCCTCCTCCCCCCACCACCCCATGTCCCAATCCCACCTCTTGGCCCCTCTCGGCCTGTCTGTGAGGTTTGGGGGTGAATGGAGGGAATTGTTCCCATTGACTGGGACCTTATTCTGATCTCTGGGAGGGCTGTGGGTGAGGGAGTGGGGGTCAGTGCAGGATCTGGAACGGGGAGGGGCTCAGTATTACAAAGGGGCAGAAACTGCAGGGACTGACATCACACCCACCCCCCACTCCCTCTACGCCAGTGTTCAGGATGAGTTAAGATTCTCCATCAACGTGTGGCCATTTTCACATTTTGCTGTTTATGCAACCACGCACAGCGCGGAGAGTGGAGGTGGGGTTGGGGTGAAGATGGGAGTGTTGGGGGGAAAAGGAATACAGCTGAAACAGGTAGAGGTGGGCACGTTTAGCGGGGCTAGGTACAGAATCTTGGGAGGTGGTGGTGAGAGGCTAACTCACGTATTCAGTCTGACTCTGCTCAAAAGTTGAAATGGGGGAGTGTAATATTTGCAGGCTGGTTCAGTGGGGGAGAGGCCTGTTTTCACATTGCAGCCTGTAGAGGGGGTGGGCCAGGCTCCGACAAGGTGTTGAGGGAATCCCTCAGCAGTACCGCACACAGCTGCCGGTGGGATCTTACTGTGCACCAATGCAGCCTGCAGGTCACCCTCACGTCGACACGAGGCTGTCTGCAGGGCCCTGGGCTGAGACTGCTGATGGCCTGATAGTGCGTGTACTGAGTTGTATGTCACCCCTTCTTTCCCCAACCCTACCGCAGCCCAGAACCACCCCACATCCCCTCACCCCTGCAACCTCCAAAATGCAACACTGATGTTGCAAATGTCCACGAGACACAGCGGGGAGATGGGAACACATGGCAAACGTGAGGCAGGAGAGGGCATTGCTATTGAAACTTGGAGGAAATGGAGAGAGTGAGGGACATTGATCGATTCTCGAGCAGGAGAAAGTCAACAGAGATCGATCCATGGATAGGGAGAAAGACAGAGACGGGGAGGGAGAGAGACAGATGACTGGACACTTTGAAAGGTTCATCATTAATATTTCATGTGGAAACAGCACCAATCCCAGATGGAGTGGGCATGGGGTTTGTGCCTGGTGAATGGGAGTGGGCAGAGGGGAACATTGGTCATTTCTTTGTGTTTTTTTAACCGCATCGCCAGAGTGTCAGAGAACAAGCTGTGGGGGGGACAGGTTAAACACTGAGTGGGGAGATGGAGAGGGACAGAGACACAGGCCCTGTTGGGTGACTCTCCACCACTGAGTCACTGCCCAGCCTCTCAGGAAATAAACCTTTTTTGAGTGCGAGCAGCAGCGGAGGCAAGACGGACCCGGAAGACTGCAGCTAAGGTAAAGCAGTTTATTTTTAAAATTACTTACCGGTAGCGGGCAGCGGTGTTTTTCCTCTTTCAGAGAAGGAGCGGGAGCAGCGGAGGAAGTGACGAGGACCAGACGGGCAGCCGGGAAGGAAAGCAGTGAGTATACATACTCACCCTTCGACGCCAACGGCCATTTTGAGTGCGAGCAGCAGCGGAGGCAAGACGGACCCGGAAGACTGCAGCTAAGGTAAAGCAGTTTATTTTTAAAATTACTTACCGGTAGCGGGCAGCGGCGTTTTTCCTCTTTCAGAGAAGGAGCGGGAGCAGCGGAGGAAGTGACGAGGACCAGAGGGGCAGCCAGGAAGGAAAGCAGTGAGTATAAATACTCACCCTTCGACGCCAACGGCCATTTTGAGTGCGAGCAGCAGCGGAGGCAAGACGGACCCGGAAGACTGCAGCTAAGGTAAAGCAGTTTATTTTTAAAATTACTTACCGGTAGCGGGCAGCGGTGTTTTTCCTCTTTCAGAGAAGGAGCGGGAGCAGCGGAGGAAGTGATGAGGACCAGAGGGGCAGCCGGGAAGGAAAGCAGTGACCATATATATCAGCAAGGCGGCTAAACCCGAGACTCTACAACTGTAGAGTCTCCCACCCGCTCTCCTCCTCTAACCTAGTTAGTAAGGTAAGGTTCATTCTAAACTTTCTCTGTTGAATATAAGTTTGTTATTAATTTGTTATTATTATTTGACGTAAGCTTTCTACTTTAGTATTGAGTGGGTGTTCAGATAAGTGGGGTATGGATGCTAGGGCAGTTGCTTGCTCCTCCTGCAGAATGTGGCAGTTGGGAGATGTGGCACACGTCTCCACTGGCTACATCTGCGGGAAGTGCACCCAGCTACAGCTCCTTGAAAACCGTGTTAGGGAAATGGAGCTGGAGCTGGATGAACTACGGATCATTCGGGAGGCAGAGGGGGTAATTGAGAGGAGTTATCGGGAGTTGGTCACTCCTAAGGCTCAGGACGAGGATAGATGGGTTACAGTTAGGGGGAGGAAAGGGGACAGACAGACAGTGCAGAGATCCCCTGTGGGCATTCCCCTCAGCAATAAGTATACCGTTTTGGATACTGCTGGGGGGGATGACCTACCAGAGGAAAGCCATAGTAGTCAGTTCTCTGGCACTGAGCCTGACACTGTGGCAAAGAAGGGAAGGGGGCAGAATAGAAAAGTACTCGTGGTAGGGGACTCGATAGTTAGGGGAATCGACAGGAGATTTTGTGGGCAAGATCGGGATTCCCGGAAGGTATGTTGCCTCCCTGGTGCCAGGGTCCGGGACGTCTCCGATCAGGTGTATACAGTACTAAAAGGGGAGGGCGAACAGCCAGAAATCGTGTTACATATTGGCACAAATGATATAGCCAGAAAAAGGATTGAGGATATAAAAAGTGATTTCAGGGAGTTAGGATGGAAGCTGCAGAGCAGGACGAACAGAGTAGTGTTCTCTGGTTTACTACCGGTGCCACGAGATAGCGAGGTGAGGCACAGAGAGCGGGCGCAGCTGAACACGTGGCTACGCAGCTGGTGTAGGAGGGAGGGCTTCAGATATGTTGATAATTGGGATGCCTTCTGGGGAAGGTGGGACCTGTACAAGAAGGACGGGTTGCATCTGAACTGGAAGGGGACCAATGTCCTGGGTGGAAGGTTTGCTCGAGTAGTTCGAGAGGGTTTAAACTAGTATGGCAGGGGGGTGGGAACCTGAGCTGTATACCAGAGGTGAGCGTTGATGCAGGTGAGGCAGTAACAAGAGGTAGACCAGCTAGTGGGAAGGATTTTCCTGGGAAGGAACCAAGGGATCGGTTAAAGTGTTTTTGCTTTAATGCAAGGAGTATCAGGAATAAAAGTGATGAACTTCGAGCATGGATCAGTACCTGGTGCTATGATGTTGTGGCCATAACAGAGACATGGGTTTCTCATGGGCAGGAATGGTTGCTGGATCTTCCAGGGTTTAGAACATTTAAAAAGAATAGGGAGGGGGGAAAAAGAGGAGGGGGTGTAGCACTACTAATCAGAGAGGGTATCACAGCTACAGAAGCTTCCTTTGTCGAGGAAGATCTGCCTACTGAGTCAGTGTGGGTGGAAATTAGGAACAGCAAGGGAGCAGTCACCTTGTTAGGGGTTTACTACAGGCCCCCCAATAGCAGCAGGGAGATTGAAGAAAGCATAGGTCGACAGATTTTGGAAAAGTGTGCACGCAGTAGGGTTGTTGTAATGGGTGACTTTAACTTTCCTAATATTGATTGGAACCTCCTTCGAGCAGAAGATTTGAATGGAGCTGTTTTTGTAAGGTGTGTTCAGGAGGGTTTCCTAACGCAGTACGTTGACAGGCCGACGAGGGGAGAGGCCATTCTTGACTTGGTGCTCGGAAACGAGCCGGGGCAGGTATCAGATCTTGTGGTGGGAGAGCATTTTGGTGATAGTGACCATAACTGCCTCACATTCTACATAGCTATGGAGAAGGAGAGGATTAGGCAAAATGGGAGGATATTTAATTGGGGAAGAGGAAACTATGATGCGATTAGACATGAGTTAGGAAGCATGGACTGGGAGCAGTTGTTCCATGGTAAGGGAACTATAGACATGTGGAGACTGTTTAAGGAACAGTTGTTGGGAGTGATGAGTAAATATGTCCCTCTGAGACAGGCAAGAAGGGGTAAGATAAAGGAACCTTGGATGACGAGAGCGGTGGAGCTTCTTGTGAAAAGGAAGAAGGTAGCTTACATAAGGTGGAAGAAGCTAGGGTCAAGTTCAGCGAGAGAGGATTACATGCAGGCAAGGAAGGAGCTCAAAAATGGTCTGAGGAGAGCCAGGAGGGGGCACGAGAAAGGCTTGGCAGAAGGAATCCGGGAAAACACAAAGGCATTTTACACTTACGTGAGGAATAAGAGAATGATCAAAGAAAGAGTAGGGCCGATCAGGGATCGCATAGGGAACTTGTGTGTGGAGTCTGAGGAGGTAGGGGAAGCCCTACATGAGTTTTTTGCTTCTGTCTTTACGAAAGAAACGAACTTTGTAGTGAATGAAACCTTTGAAGAGCAGGTGTGCATGCTGGAATGGATAGAGATAGAGGAAGCTGATGTGCTGAAAATTTTGTCAAACATTAAGATTGACAAGTCGCCAGGCCTGGACCAGATTTGTCCTCGGCTGCTTTGGGAAGCGAGAAATGCAATTGCTTCGCCACTTGCGAAGATCTTTGCATCCTCGCTCTCCACTGGAGTCGTACCTGAGGACTGGAGAGAGGCAAATGTAATTCCTCTCTTCAAGAAAGGAAGTAGGGAAATCCCCGGCAATTGTAGACCGGTAAGTCTCACGTCTGTCGTCTGCAAGGTGTTAGAAAGGATTCTGAGGGATAAGATTTATGACCATCTGGAAGAGCATGGCTTGATCAAATACAGTCAACACGGCTTTGTGAGGGGTAGGTCATGCCTTACAAACCTTATCGAGTTTTTTGAGGATGTGACTAGAAAAGTTGATGAGGGTCGAGCTGTGGATGTGGTGTATATGGACTTCAGTAAGGCATTTGATAAGGTTCCCCATGGTAGGCTCATTCAGAAGGTCAGGAGGAATGGGATACAGGGGAACTTAGCTGCTTGGATACAGAATTGGCTGGCCAACAGAAGACAGCGAGTGGTAGTAGAAGGAAAATATTCTGCCTGGAAGTCAGTGGTGAGTGGGGTTCCACAGGGCTCTGTCCTTGGGCCTCTACTGTTTGTAATTTTTATTAATGACTTGGATGAGGGGATTGAAGGATGGGTCAGCAAGTTTGCAGACGACACAAAGGTCGGAGGTGTCGTTGACAGTGTAGAGGGCTGTTGTAGGCTGCAGCGGGACATTGACAGGATGCAGAGATGGGCTGAGAGGTGGCAGATGGAGTTCAACCTGGATAAATGCGAGGTGATGCATTTTGGAAGGTCGAATTTGAAAGCTGAGTACAGGATTAAGGATAGGATTCTTGGCAGCGTGGAGGAACAGAGGGATCTTGGTGTGCAGATACATAGATCCCTTAAAATGGCCACCCAAGTGGACAGGGTTGTTAAGAAAGCATATGGTGTTTTGGCTTTCATTAACAGGGGGATTGAGTTTAAGAGTCGTGAGATCTTGTTGCAGCTCTATAAAACTTTGGTTAGACTGCGCTTGGAATACTGCGTCCAGTTCTGGGCACCCTATTATACGAAAGATGTGGATGCTTTGGAGAGGGTTCAGAGGAGGTTTACCAGGATGCTGCCTGGACTGGAGGGCTTATCTTATGAAGAGAGATTGACTGAGCTCGGTCTCTTTTCATTGGAGAAAAGGAGGAGGAGAGGGGACCTAATTGAGGTATACAAGAAAATGAGAGGCATAGATAGAGTTGATAGCCAGAGACTATTTCCCAGGGCAGAAATGGCTAGCACGAGGGGTCATAGTTTTAAGCTGGTTGGTGGAAAGTATAGAGGGGATGTCAGAGGCAGGTTCTTTACGCAGAGAGTTGTGAGAGCATGGAATGCGTTGCCAGCAGCAGTTGAGGAAGCAGGGTCATTGGGGTCATTTAAGAGACTGCTGGACATGTATATGGTCACAGAAATTTGAGGGTGCATACATGAGGATCAATGGTCGGCACAACATCGTGGGCTGAAGGGCCTGTTCTGTGCTGTACTGTTCTATGTTCTATGTTCTATGTTCACTCAGAAAAGGGGGAATTTATAATGGCACAAGAAATGATTTTCCACAAATTGATGGGATCAAAATCTGATACATTCCCAGTTGATTTTTAAAAAGGGGTCTTCAAAATAATGGATGCATTGCTGGCTATCTTCCACAATTTCTTTGACACTTTGACAGTCCCTCCAGACTACAGGGTAGTTACCGTAATCATAGGATTTAAAAGGGAAGAGAAAAACCCTTTAATTATGGACCAGTGAGTTTGAGATAAATCTTATGGAAGATGCACAATTCCATTGCCAAGAATTTTGGAGCACAGTACGCAGAATACAATAACAGAAGCAAACAGTCTCCATAGATTTGCAAAAGGGAAATCATTCTTGACAAATCTGATGTTTGCCTTTCAGGATGTCACAAGTGGAGTTGATCATGGTGACCCAGTAGAGGTGTTTCTTAGGTTTTATGAAGACCTTTGAAGAATCGATTAGAGATTAATGTGTACGGTTGAAATGCAGGGGATTGGGGTGAGTGTAATGAGATGGTTACGAAACTGGTCAGCACGTAGTCAACGTGGATTCATAGTAAATGTGTCTTTTGCCCAATGGCAGACAGTAACTAGTGGGGTATAACAGGGGCCTGTTCTTGAAACCCAGCTGTTCACAATGTCAGACAGTAACTAGTGGGGTTTAACAGGGGTCTGTTCTTGAACCCTAGCTGTTCACAATGTATGTTGCTGATTTAGATGAAGAAACTAAATATAATTTTTCAAACTTTTTAGATGGCACAAAGCTGGGTGCATACATGTTGCAGTCTGATTTGGAGAAGCTTTGTAAGTGAAAATTAATATTGGTTACGTTATATTTGGATAAATGTAAGCTTATCCATTTTGTAGCAATACAAAAAAACAAGGCAGATTATCGTTTGAATGGCACATGGGAGTGTCAATGAGACTAGAGGATCCTTGCGCACCAGTTGCTGACAGTAAGTGCACAAGTGCAGCAGGCAGTAAGGGAACAAATTATCTGTTGGCCTTCACAGAGTGAGGATCCAAATACAGGGACAAGAATGCCTAGCTGCAACTGCACAGGGCCTAAGTAAGTCCACACCTGTTATATTGTGTACAGTTTTGGCATGCCTATCTGCAAAAAAACTGTTCTTACTTTCGACAGAGTTCAGCATGTGTTCACCAACTTGCCTCCTGGGATGGTAGGAATAACGTATGAAGAGAGACTGAGTCGGTTAAAATCGTATTCACCGGAGTATAGAAGAATGAGGGGATCACATTGAAATCTCCAAATTCCAAACAGGACTGGACAAGTTAGATGCAGGAAGGATGTTCCAATGGTGGGGAATTACAGAACAAGGGGCCACAGTTTAAGGATATGGGGTAAATATTTTAGGACTGAGATGACGAGAAACACCATCACCTGGAGAGTGCCTGGAAGCGCATTCCTTTTTTCTCTTTCAAAATAAATTGATCTCCATCTCTTGTTTTCACGGTCTTTTCCTGATACCACACTTGCTTTACAGGGACCCTTTTCGGAAAAGCATCCCAAGCAGATAACAGACATCTCATTTCATTCAGTCAAATGTTTCAGCTTTTACTTAAATTTTGATCTTTTGAGCTTACACCTGAATGCCTGTGAATAGCATCAATATGACGATACCATGTACATGTCAGCACTAGGAGCAGATATGTGCCATTTAGCCACTCTCGCCTGCTTGGTCATTAAATAAAATCACGTCTGAACTGAGTGTAGCTTCAATTCCACAAGCTATCTATCATAATAACCTTTGACTCTCTTGTTGACCATCAATATATTTAGCATTAATATAAAAAATCCTACCTCCTTCATCTTAGATAGCAGCCCACCAATGTTTATTTGTTTATTTGTTTGTGGGATGTGAATGTTGGTAGCTGGCCAGCATTTATTGCCCATCCCTCATTGTCCTTGAGGGAGTGGTGGTGAGCTGGCTTCTTGAACTGCAGCGGTCTTAGTTTTATAATTCGCCCCACTATGTTGTTTGGGAGGGAACTCCAGAATTTTGACACAGCAACTGTGAAAGAATTGCGATACATTTCCAAGTCAGGATACTGAGCGATCAGCAGGGGAAATGGCGGTCATTGGTTTTCCTGTGTATCTGCTGACCCAAAACCCATTGGTGTAACTGAAGGTTGGTGGTAGAGGGAGTGGATGTTTATGGCTGTAGTGTCAGTGATGTGGTTTGCATTGTCCTGGATGGTCTCAAGCTTCTCCAGTCTCAATGGAGTTGCACCCATCCAGTGGGAAGTTATTCCATTTCACTTTTATAGAAGATGGACAGGCTTTGGGAAGTCAGCAGGTGAGTTACTCACGGCAGTATTTCATCGGTTTTGACCCACACTTGTATTCACTGTGTATCTGTGGTAAGTCTAGTTGAGTTTCTGGTAAATGGGATCCACCTGCATGTTAACAGTGGGGCATTTAGTGATGGTAATGCCATTGAATGTCAAAGAATTGTGATTATATTTAGTCATTTTGAGAATGTCATTGCTTGCCATTTATATGGAGCAAATGATACCTGTCACTTGTTAGCCCAAGCCACGATAGTGTCCAGTTCTTTGGACTTGTACTCCTTTACTGTGTCTCTGAAATCTTCTCTCTCCACAAGGCAAGCATCATTTCTGGATGCTCTTTCTCTTTGCAGAGAAAAGAAAAGTAACATCTTAAAACAAAGGATAGAAGTGCTGATTTGATTTGTTCTTGGAGCTGTCATCTAACTCTTGTGCTCAGCCTGACGGACAGATTAAACACGGAAGATGTTTCCACTAGTGTGTGGACACAAAAAAAACCAGATACGAGTCACAAATGAATTGATTGTACAATTCAGAAATCAGTTATTTGACTGAGTATAAAACAAGAAGATATTGGAAATAATAAAATGTGAGGCTGGATGATCACAGCAGGCCAAGCAGCATCTCAGGAGCACAAAAGCTGACGTTTCGGGCCTAGACCCTTCATCAGAGAGGGGGATGGGGGGAGGGAACTGGAATAAATAGGGAGAGAGGGGGAGGCGGACCGAAGATGGAGAGTAAAGAAGATAGGTGGAGAGAGTGTAGGTGGGGAGGTAGGGAGGGGATAGGTCAGTCCAGGGAAGACGGACAGGTCAAGGAGGTGGGATGAGGTTAGTAGGTAGCGGGGGGTGCGGCTTGGGGTGGGAGGAAGGGATGGGTGAGAGGAAGAACCGGTTAGGGAGGCAGAGACAGGTTGGACTGGTTTTGGGATGCAGTGGGTGGGGGGGAAGAGCTGGGCTGGTTGTGTGGTGCAGTGGGGGGAGGGGACGAACTGGGCTGGTTGAGGGATGCAGTAGGGGAAGGGGAGATTTTGAAACTGGTGAAGTCCTGGGAACCCTGCAGCCATATGGTATCAATGTGGACTTCACCAGTTTCAAAATCTCCCCTTCCCCTACTGCATCCCTCAACCAGCCCAGTTCGTCCCCTCCCCCCACTGCACCACACAACCAGCCCAGCTCTTCCCCCCCACCCACTGCATCCCAAAACCAGTCCAACCTGTCTCTGCCTCCCTAACCGGTTCTTCCTCTCACCCATCCCTTCCTCCCACCCCAAGCCGCACCCCCCGCTACCTACTAACCTCATCCCACCTCCTTGACCTGTCCGTCTTCCCTGGACTGACCTATCCCCTCCCTACCTCCCCACCTACACTCTCTCCACCTATCTTCTTCACTCTCCATCTTCGGTCCGCCTCCCCCTCTCTCCCTATTTATTCCAGTTCCCTCCCCCCATCCCCCTCTCTGATGAAGGGTCTAGGCCCGAAACGTCAGCTTTTGTGCTCCTGAGATGCTGCTTGGCCTGCTGTGTTCATCCAGCCTCACATTTTATTATCTTGGAATCTCCAGCATCTGCAGTTCCCATTATCTCAGATATTGGAAATATTCAGTCTCGATGATAAGTCTCTGGCTTGAGAAAAAAGAGTTAATTTTCCCTTTCTGTGGACTGATGCAGAGAAGTCATGTAATATAAAGTGTATTTCTCAACTGTTGCTGAATATTTCGAGTTGATTGAGTCTGCTTTTGTTTATTCAAAGAGTGCTGAGACAATGAAACTCATTACAGGAAGTGATTGACATCTCAGTCTCTTCTGAAGCTGGTGTGTAACATTTCACGCTTGCCTGAACATCTTAAACTACTGACATATCAGCACAGTCACCGCACAGGAAGACTCTTCACCCTTTAGTGTGAGAATGCATTTATTTATTAGTTTCCTACCTGGCATCGTTCAGCTATGAAATTTGAAAAGATTTTATCACCAGTAAATGCATTCTTCTTGAGGCGAAATTCAAATATTCTACACAGGAAAGGTGTATATTTTGTTCACTTTCTCCGTTGAGTGTGTGTTCATATCTCTTTGTTCTGCTGTTTATTAGAACTAGGACAGACAGGGACCATGCACTTGTATCAATGGATTCCCGCATCTTTCGTCCTGGCATATTCCTTCATATCTTCCTTATATCAATATTGCTGCTCAATGGCAGCGTGTTTTTCCCAGCATTCTGGGCGGGAATGCATTTGCCCAGATGACAAATGTGTGGAGCTGGATGAACACAGCAGGCCAAGAAGCATCTTAGGAGCACAAGACCTGATGTTTCAGACCCACACGAGTTATCTCGGACTCACCAACATGTACAGTCCCCATTATCTCTGAATGTATACGCCCACTTGTGCGTGCGCAATCTGAAGCGTTTCAAACATGCGCAGTACCGGAGGCAAAGGAGAGCCGGAGGAATCGGATGAGGAGCAGGCGCGATAAGGATTTGAAAGGTGAAAATTAGAATTCGAGTGAGTGAGTATTCCACGAAGTGGGCGGAGAGGCTTTTTTAAAATCTGACAGTAGCCACCGTCACTGAATTGAAAAATACCGATCCCGGTTTTGCCCCGAATAGACTGGAATTGCTGAACTCCTTTGTTTGCCGAGGCAGGGCTGGGCGCCGCCATGTTTATTGGGGGCAATGTTTTCTGAGCCGTGTGACTCCGCCATCTTTATCCGGGGCCAACTGGAAGCGGAGCGCGCACATGTCCTTGATAATAAAATGTGAGGCTGGATGAACACAGCAGGCCCAGCAGCATCTCAGGAGCACAAAAGCTGACGTTTCGGGCCTAGACCCTTCATCAGAGAGGGGGATGGGGGGAGGGAACTGGAATAAATAGGGAGAGAGGGGGAGGCGGACCGAAGATGGAGAGTAAAGAAGATAGGTGGAGAGAGTGTAGGTGGGGAGGGGATAGGTCAGTCCAGGGAAGACGGACAGGTCAAGGAGGTGGGATGAGGTTAGTAGGTAGCTGGGGGTGCGGCTTGGGGTGGGAGGAAGGGATGGGTGAGAGGAAGAACCGGTTAGGGAGGCAGAGACAGGTTGGACTGGTTTTGGGATGCAGTGGGTGGGGGGGAAGAACTGGGCTGGTTGTGTGGTGCAGTGGGGGGAGGGGATGAACTGGGCTGGTTTAGGGATGCAGTAGGGGAAGGGGAGATTTTGAAACTGGTGAAGTCCACATTGATCCCATATGGCTGCAGGGTTCCCGGGCGGAATATGAGTTGCTGTTCCTGCAACCTTCGGGTGGCATCACAATCCGACCCCACCACCCAAGACATTTTTCCATCCCCTCCCCTGTCTGCTTTCCGGAGAGACCACTCTCTCCGTGACTCCCTTGTTCGCTCCACACTGCCCTCCAACCCCACCACACCCGGCACCTTCCCCTGCAACCGCAGGAAATGCTACACTTGTCCCCCCACCTCCTCCCTCACCCCCATCCCAGGCCCCAAGATGACATTCCACATCAAGCAGAGGTTCACCTGCACATCTGCCAATGTGGTATACTGCATCCACTGTACCCGGTGCGGCTTCCTCTACATTGGGGAAACCAAGCGGAGGCTTGGGGACCGCTTTGCAAAACACCTCCGCTCAGTTCGCAACAAACAACTGCACCTCCCAGTCGCAAACCATTTCCACTCCCCCTCCCATTCTCTTGATGACATGTCCATCATGGGCCTCTTGCACTGCCACAATGATGCCACCCGAAGGTTGCAGGAACAGCAACTCATATTCCGCCTGGGAACCCTGCAGCCATATGGTATCAATGTGGACTTCACCAGTTTCAAAATCTCCCCTTCCCCTACTGCATCCCTAAACCAGCCCAGTTCATCCCCTCCCCCCACTGCACCACATAACCAGCCCAGCTCTTCCCCCCCACCCACTGCATTCCCAAAACCAGTCCAACCTGTCTCTGCCTCCCTAACCGGTTCTTCCTCTCACCCATCCCTTCCTCCCACCCCAAGCCGCACCCCCAGCTACCTACTAACCTCATCCCACCTCCTTGACCTGTCCGTCTTCCCTGGACTGACCTATCCCCTCCCTACCTCCCCACCTACACTCTCTCCACCTATCTTCTTTACTCTCCATCTTCGGTCTGCCTCCCCCTCTCTCCCTATTTATTCCAGTTCCCTCCCCCTATCCCCCTCTCTGATGAAGGGTCTAGGCCCAAAACGTCAGCTTTTGTGCTCCTGAGATGCTGCTTGGCCTGCTGTGTTCATCCAGCCTCACATTTTATTATCTTGGAATCTCCAGCATCTGCAGTTCCCATTATCTCGCGCACATGTCCTTTACTTGTTGGGAACGGGGCGAGGGGAAGGCGAGCAGGATTTACGAACAGCAACTTCAAACCAAGAGAAATGCTTTTCTTTTTCTGCTCTGAATCTCTATCCTGGATTGATCGTCATGGATTTTACACTCTTACAGATCAATGTCAGCAGAGGAATTTGGCAGAGTTGAACCTCAGACCAAACTGTGAAAGAGTAACTCGATTGATGAGGATCTGAATATTATCAGCATCTGAATGTGGTAGCGTTCAGGTATGCGTGTGTGTGCCTGTGGAAAAAGATTTAAGATATCAGAAATTGAGATACACTATCTGTGGTGAGATTACAGTTGATTAGCTGTTTTTAGTTCTCAGACTTGCTGTCAGGAACGGTCTAACAACTATGGAGTGCATGTAGCACAGATTCACCTGATTGATAACTGAATCTGTAGGTTTAGAATACAAGAAGGACCATATAAAACAATCAAAAAGTGCAAACCATTCAGCCCATGCCAAATGTCTGGAGCAATCCAGTCAGTCCTATTCCCTTGTTTTATCCCTGCACCTTTGCATTTTTCTCTCAAATGCTGGTTCAGTATTTTTTTGGAATCAATCAGCATCAAATTTTCTCTGACGAATTAATCTATTTTATTCCTTTCAAATATCTGTGCATGTGAATCCCTCAGACTCTGCACACTCTTTAGTGTTGTGTTATTGCCTCTTCCTATCCCTTCTGCTAAAACACATCACTTCATTCTGACAGAGGTATCCCTGGAAATTGATTAATAAGAAATATTTTTGATCAAAGTTTTGGGAATATGATTAGTGACTGATAGCGGAGTTACAGAGAAAATATTTCCACTAAGTGGGGAATTGACGATGAGCGTTAACAGTCTGAACGTGACATCAGTACCAGCATATTTCCAGGTCAAGTTTTCCAGATCCTTATAATTGTTTGATGGTGCAGGGACTGCAGAATTCCACATTCAATCTGGAAGATTGAAAAGTGTCAAATTGAAAGAAAGCTGCTGTGCCTTCAGGTCATGTGAGCTTCATTAGAATGGTGCAGTTGTCCATCAGGGCAAACTGGTACAAAGGATGATGTCACATGAGCTGGAGAGATAGCTACATCGAAGGCAGAGTGTAGCAGTGGAAAGATACTTTTCAGAATGGAGGGTTTTGATTAGTGGTGTTCCACAGGAATCAGTGCTGGGACCTCTGCTGTTTCTGATCTACATAAATAACTTGGAAGAACGCGTGGCTGGTCTAATAAATAAGCTTGCGGACAATACAAAGGTTGGTAGAGTTGCGGATAGTGAGAAGGATTGTCAGATGATACAGCAGAGTATAAATAAATTGGAGTTATGGGCAGAAAGATGACATGTAGTTTAATCTGGACAGATATGAGGGGATGTAATTTGGAAAGTCAGGTACAGGTTTAAATTATAGAGTAAATGACAGAACTCTTACGAACATTGATATGCAGATGGATCTGGGTGTGCAGGTCCACAGGCTACTGAAAGTGATGGTGCAGGTAGATAATTTAGTATAAAAAGCCTTTGGTTTGACTGCCTTCATTGGAAGGTGCATTGGCGATATGGACAGGCAAGTCATGCTGCTGCTTTGTAGAACTCTAGTTAGGCCACACTTAGAATATTGCATTCAGTTCTGGACATCACATGTGGATGTGGATGCTTTGGAGAGGGTATAGAATAGGTTTCCCAGGATGTTGCATGGTTATGGGGGAGTTTAGCATTGAAGAAAGGTTGGAAAGACTTGGTTTGTTTACACTGGGACGCAGCAGGTTGAGAGGGTGGCCTGAGAGAAGTTTATAAGATCGTGAATGGCATGGATAGAGCGGAATGTATGACACTTTTTTTCCCCCAGGGCAGAGGGATAAATTACTAGAGGACACAAGTTCAAGCTGCAGGGGGAATGTGTGAAAGAGATAAGCAAGGCAAGCTTTTCACACAAAGGTTGCTGATTTCCTGAAATGTGTTGCCACAAGAGGCAATGGAAGTGGACGCAGCAGCAGCAGTCAAGAAGCACCTGGCTGAATACATGAACAGGAAGGGAGGAGAGGAATGTGGATCCTGTGAATCAAGGCATTTTTAGCATGGAGGGTTAGAATGTGCAGGCACATGCTTGGAGTGCTAAAGGGCCGGTTCCTGTGCTATGTTGTTCTTTGTTCTTAACAGAGGATTTTGTCTGGGTTGGGAAGTTAAAATGAAAGTCATGGCGCAGCTTGCAAACTGAATGGATTTTTTTTCTGCAGAACAATAGCCCAATCTGTATGTGCTATTCACTATGTGGTACAGTCCCCGTCATAAGCAGTGAGGACAGTAATTAAAATGTGTAAGGTACAAATGATTCATCATTTATTTTCTTCTTGCAAAAACTTGAAGATAGCCTGAAGAAAGATGTTCTTTGCAGAGTAGGTTATATGATACAAAAAATCATTGGCAAAGTATTACATTCTAACTGAACTAGAGGCTAAAATAAACTCTGACTGTCAGAGTCCCTATTTTTTCAGCACGTTTAATTTTTAATAAAATGCATTCTGACATATTGAGCAAGTCAATAAACTTTTCCAGTCTGAATCTGCTGCTAAGAGTCCTGGAAGTGATGGTTTTCCCATGCACCACCTGATCTTGTGATTCTGTCTGGTGAGTTTGGGAGGTTGTTAGAATTACTGGCAGATGAATTAGATTACCTACAGTGTGGAAACAGGTCCTTCGGTCCAACAAGTCTACACCGCCCCTTGAAGCATCCCACCCAGACCCAGACCCATCCCCCAATAACCCACACCCCCCTGAACACTATGGGCAGTTTAGCATGGCCAATCCACCGAGCTTGCACATCTTTGGACTGTGGGAGGAAACCAACACAGGCAGAGGGAGAATGTGCAAACTCCACAGACAGTCGCCCAAGGCTGGAATCGAGCCCAGGTCCCTGGTGCTGTGAGGCTGCAGTGCTAACCACCGATCCACCATGCTGCCCGTATGAAGCCCATCTCCATTAATGCTCTCCGTATTTCTCAGTTTTCCCACAAAGAACACCTTTATGCAGCCCCAGATTTGGCAGCCAGTTCCTTTCACTAACGCTTAATACTGAACCAGTTCTATTGTTATAACAATCCAAGAGCTTTCATGGTCGCATTGTCCACTGTCTATCGCACAAATGATCAGATGTATTCAGTCCAGTTTTAAAGTTCTGCCTTTTTCTCTGTGGGTCACATTTTCTTCTTACTGTCTGTAATTCATTTTACAGGAAGTTGGAGCATTTGCAGTGAGTGAACTCAAATCTCACTGCAGATTCTAACGGAAATGTTGAATTCATCATGTCTTGACTTTCATGAGGCTTTGATCATGGAAGCCAAAACCAGTGTTCGCACTGAGAAACCATGGAAATGTGAGGAATGTGAGAAGGAATTCAAATATCCATCTTCCCTGGAAAGTCATCAGTGTGGTCACACTGGAGAGAGACCGTTCACCAGCCCTGACTGCGGAAAGGGATTCATTTGATCACCCAGTCTGCTGACACACCAGCAAGTTCATATAAGAGAGAGGCAGTTCATCTGCTCTGTGTGCGAAAGGATTCACTCACTCATCCCATCTGCTGACTCACCAGCACGTTCACACTGGGGAGAGACCTTTAAAATATCCACACTCTAGGAATTGCGAGAAAAGTTCGAGAGAACTAATATCTCACATTAGTGAGAAACCATTCAGGTGCTCTCACTGTGCGACTCGGTTCAAGCGATCATCTAAACTCCCAATACACCAGCGCATTTACACTGGGGAGAGACAGTTCATCTATTCCATATGTAGGAAGCATTTCACTCACTCATCTGACCTGGTGAAACACCAGAAAGTTCATTCTAATGAGAGACCTTTTCAATGTTCAGACTGCAGGAAATGCTGTAAATGTTCTGGAGAACTGATGTCCCATCAACATGTTCACACTGTTGAGAGCCCAATAAGATACTCTCATGATGGGGCTGGGTACAGATGAATATGTAACCTCGCTGTACACCAATGCAGCCACACAGGGGAGATACCATTCACTTGCTTCATGTGCAGGAAGAGATTCGTCAGATCATTGTACCTGCTGAAACACGAGCAAGTTCATTCTGGCCAGAGAATGTGGGAAATGGTATAAAGATTCTGAACAATTAGCCCCGTGAACTTGTTCACATTATTGAAATAACTTTGAATGTTCAGATTGCAGAAAATGCTTTAAAAGTTCTCAACAATTGATGATCCATCAATGTGTTGACACAGGTGAGAGACCATTCCAGTGCTTTCACTTACAAACTGGGTTAAGGTGATCATTTCACCTCATTGTATGCCAGTGATGTCAGACTGGAGAGAGGTTGTTTGCCTGCATTGAATGTGGGAAGGGATTCACTCAAACACCCGACCCCCTGAAACATGAGTGAATTCACAAATAACCACAGTGGTTGCATTTTGCTATGAGTTATGTTCGGTAATGAACACATTTCATTGTTGTCTGTTTCTACTGATGTTAAATTGACTTTCCTGAAAATATAGGTTTTTATTTTCTGGATAAGCGTCAAATAAATTAGCTTTGTATTTAACACAAAACTTACATTTTGTTTTCAAATGTCCCAAGCACAAGTTAGTTTCTTTTGGCCTTCTTAACGAGAGGATTCAGATACAGGAGCAGGAACGTCCTTCTGTGATTCCACAGGTCTCAGTGAGCCCATAGCTGGATTCTTGTGTGCAATTTTGGTCTCATTATTCTTATGGAAGAATGCTTTGGCTGTGAAGGGAGTACAGTGAAGGTTGACCAGAATGATTCCTGTGATGACAGGACTGACATGTGAAGAAAGACTGGATCAGTTAGGACTATATTCACTCGTGTTCAGAAGAGTGGCCTTTTATAGAAACAAAAGAATTCTGACAGGGCCACACAGGATAAACACAGGAAGGCTGTTCTCAATAAACAGGGTGTCCAGAACCATGGGTCAGACTTTTAGGATATGGGCATACATGGGAGCATAAAGATGGGATCCTAGTGTCTCTTTAACCTGTCATCGACAAGCTATTTAGGACTGAGATAAGAAGAAATTTCCTCACCTCTGGAATTATCTGCCACAGAAAGCACCTGAAGCCAAAACATTGAATGTATTTAAGAAGGATTTGGATATAATCCTTGGGGTGAAAGGGATCAGAGTATGGAGAGAAAGCAGGAACAGATGGATGATCAGCCATGATCATGTTAAATGGTAGAGCAGGCTTGAATGACCAAACGGCCGACCTCTATTTTCTTTGTCAATGGTTATTATTTTCCCTAATACTTTTTCTCTTCTGATCATTATTATGGTTCTTTCCTCCCCTTTTTGCTGCTGAACTACTTAATTTTTTTGTAATGTTGTAAGTGTTCCCTACTGTGAAGATTGATTAAAATTATTTGTTTAACTCCCCTGCTCTTTGCTGGCTCCCCATTATCACTTACAAACCTCATTCTCTAAGGGGCCGATGTTCACAGTTCTCTTCTCTTTTTAGCTTTTGAAACACTTCATTGACCACAGTATGTTTTCTCCTGTTATGGTTATTTCCTCCCCTTTTTGCTGCTTGGCTATTTTTGTGTATTTTAAAGTTGCAAGAATGCCCTGAATGTGAATATTATTGAAAAGTATTTGTTTAACTCTCCTGCCCTTTCCTAGCTCCTCAATGTTACCCTTTACAAAGCTCATTTTATAAGGGGCTGACGCTCACAGTTCTGTCCTCTCTTTATTTATTGAAATAATTAATCAACCACAATACACATTGTTCCTCCATAATCATCTATAAGGCCTTGTGTGGTGGCATTGTGAGAGAGGCCGAGCCACAACAATGTACAACAGTTCAATAATGTCTAACTGTATGCAAAAAAGGCAAGTTTCATCAAAGCTTTTTGTCTTGCACATTTCGGTTCATTCACAATAAGCACCAATGGAAAGGGAACAAACGTTTTATACTGTCATGACCTGACTGGGCGAATAATAGACTCTGATTGGTCAAGGCATTACTAGGAAAATGCACCAGTTAGATGATGACCAAACTTTGTTTAAATTTCATGCAGACAGATTGACTCTGATTTTTCAAAGCATCACTGGAGACCTGAACTAAAGAAGGGCTGGCCCCTGTCTGGTTGAGTTGAAGGAGGTGTTATTACTATTAATTGGGCACTATTAATATTTGAGCACTGTAAGCACAAACTGGTTGGCTGTGGCTAATGCGTTATCTGTTGTGAAGAGACAAAAGGAAATGCTGTTTGCCAAAATCTCCCAACCTTTAGCTGGAGATGAGGAATGCTGCTGAATGTGATTGTTAATATTATCTCCGAAGTGGAAAACAGGTGGACTGTTGCACTTATATATCAATTCCTGTGAAAGATAATGTGGGAACATCATGCTGGTAAGTTAGTTGCACATAGTGAGGGGATGGGCAGTGGGAGAAGACACAGTAAATGTGTAGCCCGAAACAGAATCTAAAATACATGCATGATTGGAGGCAGTGGAAGTTCGATAATGGCAGAGAGGTGATCAAGGAAAGCAAGGGTCATAAAGCCATACAGATGAACAGAGTTATACAGATTTACAGCACAGAAAGAGTGCCCTCCGCCCACCAGTGAAAGAGAGCAATAGATTAACATGGATTCAGATCCCAAGCAAAGGTGTCACTCCAGATGCAGAGACATTGAACCTCTCCCAAATAACACAGGACAACAATAAAATCCCTAAATTATTAATGACTCATTAAAAAAATTTAGCCCTGAAACAGTCTTGTTGATTACAATATTAAGATCTGCTGGAATCTGCAGCTGGAAAGATTTCAAAAGTTCCGTGTCAGAGAATAGTTTCAAAATTAAGGAAATCCCTTGGAATCGGTTGATGTAACTGAGGTTAATCCGTGGAAATTCTGTGAGTTAGTTTGTAAAATCAATCTCCATCAGCCATAGCGAGCCATTCAGAAGAGATAATCATTTCAATTGATTTGAGTTTTCCTGTGTGTACCAGCCACTCTGAGCTCTGATAAAAGGTGTTTCAAAAATCCATCCGTCAGTCCAGGACAGATGTTCACAACATCCCCTCTTCATAGCTCAGGATGACTGACTATCCTCCCTGCTGTACAATATCCCTCAGCGTGGCCAGCAGTCACTCAATTTGAGGATAGCGTCTCCTCAGGGCCATAAGTTTCTATCCTAGGTTTTCATATGAATGAATCAGGCATCTCCATCCACCCAACCAGACAATTGGCCACTTGCTCTTGCTGCAATCCTAATGTGTCTGAATGAAACCTAGAAACAAAACCCTGTTCATTGCCATTGAGAAATCTGAAAGAACCACCTTGCTGTTGTACTCAAAGGCACTAATAATAAAACACAATATCGTAGGGTCTAATAAATTCTCATTTAATCTATCCTTCTACATTCAATTGCTTATGCACATATATACCCAGGTCATTCTATCCTTGCCACCCCTTTAGAGATGTACCCTTTATTTTATATTGCTGATGTACATTCATCCCATCAAAATGTATGGCCTGACACTTCTCCACATTGAAATTCATCCACCTCTGATCCACACACCCCACTAACTTTACACAAGTTTCCAGAAAATTATGAGAGGCATTGATTGAATGGAGAGTGAAGTATTTTCTCGGGTGAAAATGTCAATTACTATGGGACCTAAGTTTAAGGCAAAAGGGTGTATGTTTAAAGGAGATGTAAGAGGCAAGCGTTTAGACAGAGGGTTGTAAGTGCTTGGAATACACTAGTAGAGGGGGTGGTAAAGCTGGATATGAGAGATAGGTGAATAGGCAGAGAATAAAGTGATATGGATTGCACAGAAACAAAAGGTTTTTAGTTTCGAAAGGCATCATGTATCAGCACAGTCTTGGTGGCCCAAAGGGCCTGTTCCTTTGCTGTGTTGTTCTTCTTTGTACCATTCTGCTCACATTTTTCTCTGTTTCCGAATCCTAACGTATGCACAAATATTGATCCTGTCCCCTGTAGTCCTATGTTTAGAGCATTAATATATATTTGGAAAACACAAGGGTCTCAACATTGCCACCGAGGGAATTTCAATAGATTCATTCAACTATCCCAAAAAATATTCAAAGCCACTGTTGTATTTCCTTTCTCTCAGCCAATTTTGTACATGGATTGTTATTGTAGTTATTTTCCCCAAATACATAAATTCACGGGTCAGCTCAATAACATTGAATCACATACTTTCTGGAAGTCTTGGACAAACATGAACTGTATTCCTCTGATCAACCCCATATTTCACACGTTGAAAAGAAAACGTAGGTCATTAACAGCAAGTTAACTAACATCATGTCTCCTGGAGAAATGTATGGCAACTTGCCATGAATTGACTGATCTTTGCCCATGTAACTCTTCATTTTGCCTTCACCGTTGCGTCTACAAGTTTCCAAGCACCCAAAGTAAATTGGCTTGTCTGTAACAGTTGGATATATTCTTGCAACTTCTGTTTAACAAATGACTAAACTTTGCAATTTCCCTGTATTCCAGCACTACTCTCGATAAACTTACAAATTCAGCAAAGTTTCTGGTCGCCTCGAGCAGACTTTGAAAGTAGACATGGAGACCCCCAGTGAGACAGTTCTCATTCTTCCATGTGGCTCACGATCTCAGAAGATACCCATTTTTGAAAAGCCTGATTGGTATTTTCTTGCTGCTGAATACCATGGGATTGTTACAGCTCCACTTGTCTCACGTTCAAAGCCATTTTCAAAACTTAAACACAAGCACAAGACTGATGAATGTAGAAGGAGTAATGTGCACTGAGCATATTCATCTAACTAGTACATGGGAGCATAAAGATGAGATCCTTGTGCCTCTCTAACCTGTCATCGACAACCCCATCACGTTGTAACACCTTGTGTCTTATGTTCCTCCTGCTCGCTTTCCAGGTAAACATTGGATTTGCCATTGGCCTGCATTGGCATTGAGCACTAATTGACATTGGATCTGGCTGGGCTGAGGGAGGTGAAGGTGAGACAGGGCCAGAAGCAAAAAGAGATGCAAAATCGGAGTGTTGTGAATCAGTTGATTTCAGTGGGGACCGAGTGCTGTGAGTTGCAGCCTGAGTTTCCCAGGAGTTACAGTGATTGGGCTAGTGTTTTTTTTAAAATTGAACATTTTCCTCAAGCATGGATTCCTTTTTGTAAACCATGCTGACTCTGCCTGGATCCGATCTGATCTGTACCACTCATAAACAAAATATTTTACTGTATTTCAGTACATGTGACAACAAATCAATCTATGCATCCCTCTGTTTCCCTCTCGGTCTGTCTGTTGATCTCTCTCTGTGTCGGTTCTACACTTTTTCCTTTCCCTGTGAACCATCCACACTATTCTCCAAGAGCAAAAGCCTGTAAGCCCATCCCCATTCTGTTAAGCTAGCAATGGCCTGTCAACACATCTCCACTGTTCTCCTACCAATGACCTGTGAACACGTCTGCATTCCCTTCTTCTTGCAACAACTTATTAACACATGACCAGTCTTTTCTTGTAGCTACAGCATGTGAAACATTCCCAATCTGTTCCCCCAGCCACAATCTGTGAGCCCATTGTCACTGTGTTGCCCGAGTCAAGGCCTGTGAGCAGATCCTTAGACGGTTGCCCTTGGAAAGGCCTATGAATCCATCCCCACTCTGATCCCCTTGCAACAGGCTCATACCCATCCCCAATTTCATTGCAAATGTCTGTGACCACATCTCCACTGTACCCCAAGCAACAACCTGTTGAACATCCACAAAATGTTCTCGTAGCAACAACGTGTGAACTGATCCTGCCTCTGTTCCCTTAGTAACAGCCTGTCAGCCAATCCCTACTCTCTTCCCCTAGCAACGGCCTGTGAAACCACCTCCACTCTGCTGCACTGACAACTGCCTGTGACACCGTTCCCAATCTGCTCTGCTAGAAACAGTCTGTGAAACCATCAATACTGTATCACTTGCACCAGCCTGTGAACCAATCCTCACGCTTTTGCCTTAGCACCAGACTTTTCAACCATCTCCACACTGTTCTCCGAGCAGTGACTTGGGGACACAATCCCAATTTAGTTTTATAGCAATAGTCTGTGATCCCATCCCCATTCTGTTCCTCTAGCAATGGCCTGTGAGCCCATCTTAATCTTGTTCCCCTCGCAATGATCTGTTAACCCACTCCCACTTGTTCTCCTTGCAATGGCCTATGAACCCATCCTAACAATGTTCCTGTAACCATAGACTATAAACCCATCCCACACTCTGTTCTCCTAGCAGCGATGTGTGAACGTATCCTGAAACTGTTCTCATAGAAAATGGCCTGTTAACTCATTCCCACACTATTATACCTAGGGATGGCCGGTGAGCCCATCCCCATTCTGTTGTGCTAGCATAGGCCAGAGAACCCTTCCTTAGTATGTCCCTGTGCAGCAGCCTGTGACTGCATCCTCTGTTCTCCTCGCACCCCCGCTCTGTTGTACCAGCTATGGCCTTTGAACACAGCCCCACACTGCTGCTTTAGCAATGATCTAGTAACGCATTCCCACTCTGTTCTCCTCGCCTTGGCCTGTGAACCCATCTTCATTCTGTTACCCTAGCATTGACCTCTGAACCCATCCCCATTCTGTTACCCTAGCATCAACCTGTGAATTCATCCCCACTCTGTTCTCCTTTTAACAGCCTGTGTACAGTGGATAGGGGGAGATTTGAAGGATGGAGGGGAGAAGGGGATTTATAGAAAGCTGTGAGAGAGACAAGAAGCTGGGAGTATGGAGGCAGAGGAAGGCAGTAAAATCTGTGGGATCAGACTGTGCAGCAGCCCCATTTTTGTCCCTTTGTCTCCCCCAAGCCCCAGCCCAGGGCTCACGCCCTTGTGGTCCAAACTCCAGAAACTGCCTGAGCCCCATAATTCATTTTCCCTGTGAGCATGTGAGTGTGGAATTGAACGGCAAGGACACAGGATGGTTTATTATGATTCTCTGTCTCTCTCGCTCTCTCTGGTCCCAGCTCCTGTCTGACGATTCCTCACGGCAGAATGATTTGATTCTCTCTGACTCTGCATCATCCCGAGTTTCAGCTCCCCAATAAAATCTCCTTGGGGGTGGAGGGTAAGACAGAGAGAAATGAAAATGGATTAAAATTTTTAAAAAGCACCGAAAGCTCAGCAAAATCTCACCGCTTGCTGCTTCAGCAATGTGAGACATTCCCCACCCAGCACAGCAAGATCCCACTGCTGGTTGTCTGAACACCCACAACCTCACTATCCTCACCTCACCCCACCCCGCCCTCCCCACCTAAACACCAGCACAGCTCCTGATTTTAAACCCAGAGAACGGGGTACAGGAAGATGTCTCAAACTGCCTCAGGACTGTCCCAGTGTTTCTGTTTGAGGGGAAGGGCAGGAGAGATATTTACTCCAGGGCTGGGATTCACACCCCCTCACACATCCCCCATCCCCACTCCCAGAATCTGTGTGCCTTACTCTGTCTGCAAGCTTCAGTGTCAGATATCTCCCCGCCTGCCCCAGCACAGAGACAGAGAGACAGAGACAGAGATGGTAAGGATGTGGGCGGGGGGAAGAGAGAGAGAAAAACAGACAGACAGAAATTGATCAAATCAAAGCCAGGATATTTTGAAGTAAAAATAAACAGAAACAAAGGCAATCCTGCCAGTGACTGACCTCCAAAATTTCACCATTTTATCAGCATTTCCCCTGGTTTTGAACCCAGAGAAATGGAAAAGATTTCAGCTGGAATCAAGGGGCAGATGCTTTCTGACTGCCCCTAGCGTTTATTTTTGTAGAGGCTGGACAGAAACTCAGTGGTGGGGAGTCACTCCCCAGAGACTGTATCTCTGTCCCACTCTGCGTCCCCATTTAATGTTTAACCTGTCCCCACCAGCGTGTTCTCTGACACTCCAGTGAGCAGTCGCCAAAGAAATGACCAATGTTCCCCTCTGCCCACTCCCATTCACCAGGCACAAACCCCATGCCCACTCCATCTGGGATTGGTGCTGTTTCCACATGAAATATTAATGATGAACCTTCCAAAGTGTCCAGTCATCTGTCTCTCTCCCTCCCCATCTCTGTCTCTGCCCCTATCCATGGATCCATCTCTGTTGACTTTCTCCTGCTCCAGAATCGAGCAATGTCGCTCACTCTCTCCATTTTCTCCAAGTTTCAATAGCAATTCCCTCTCCTGCCTCACGTTTGCCATGAGTTCCCATCTCCCCACTGTGTCTCGTGGATATTTGCAATGTCAATGTCACATTTTGTAGGTTGAGGGTGTTGCGGGAGGTGGGGTGGGTCTGGGCTGTGTGGGGCGGGGGGGGGCGTCTGGGGATGGAGGGATGATGCACCCACTCACTACACTCACTATCAGGCAGTCAGCAGACTCAGGCCACGACCCTATAGACAGCCTTGCGTTGCACATGAAGGTGGCGTGCAGGCTGCAGTGGTACACAGTAAGATCCCACCCGTAGATGTGTGTGGGACTGCTGAGGGATTTCCTCAACACCTTGTCAGAGCCCAGCCCACCCCCTCCATGGGCTGCAATGTGAAAACAGGCCTCTCCCCCACTGAACCCGCCAGCAAATATTACACTTCCCCATTTCAACTTGGAGCTGGGTCAGGCTGAACACGGGAGTTAGCCTCTCACCACCACCTCCCTAGATCCTGTACCTGGCCCCACTAAACGTGCCCACCTCTACCTCTTTCAGCTGTATTCCTTTTCCCTCCAACACTCCCATCTTCACCCCAACCCCACCCCCACACTCCCTGCTGTGCAGGATCCCACAAACAGCAAAATGTGAAAATGGCCACACGTTGATGGAGAAGGTTAAGCTTATCCTGAACACTGGCGTAGAGGGAGTGGGGGTGGGATGTCAGACCCTGCAGTTTCTGCCCTTTGTAATGCTGAGCCCCGCCCCTGTGCCAGAGCCTGCATTGACCCCCAATTCCTCACCCCCACCCCTCCCACATATTAAAATAAGGTCCCAGTCAATGGGAACAATTCCCTCCACTCACCCCAAAACCTCATGGACAGGCCGAGAGGGGCCAAGAGGCGGGATTGGGACATGGGGCTGTTGAGGGAGGTTGTGGGACCCTAATCCTCCCTTCCCACAACCTGGCATCCCCATCCTACCTACCCGCCTCTCCATTAAAATGGCAATAAGTCCCAACGGAGTTTCTCCGAGATTTTCCAAGATGAATTGCAGGAAAGAAAACAGTTTGATGGATGGACAGGAGTACCCAGCTCACCCCTTTCCTCCCCTCCCTGTAGCCTTCAGCTCACCAATACACTTCATTCGAGTGGCGCCTGTACCTTCCATTTATTGCTTGCTGCCACATGGCCCCATCTGAAACACAGATATGACTCACACAGTATCACATTGGATTAGGACTCCTGATCTCCCCCCACCCTCCCCTCTCCCCATCCCCATACACAACACCCAGAAATGGCTAAAATTGGAATGAACGAAAAACCACACAGCAAGATCTCAACATAGTCTCACTGCATTCCAGTGGAAACATACCACAAACACAGTTCGAAACCAGAGGCTGCAAAGTTTGAGACAGTCATCCCCCTCCCCTCATGTCTGTGTATCTCTCCGACTTGTCTCTGTCTCATTCTCTCTATCCCAGGCTTCATCTTACTCACGTGTTATGAACAATTTCCTCTGCATTTTAAATATTCAATGACTGGAAACCCCACCCCCACCTCCCCCAGCCCTTGTATCTATTCCCCACCACAAAAGGTATTTTTCCCTTCCCACCCTTATCTGCCTTCCGAGGGACCACTCTCTCCGTGACAACCTTGTCTGCTCGACACTCCCCTCCAAGCCCACCACCCCCGCCACTTTTCCCCTGCAACTGCAGGAAGTGCTCCACCTGCCCCCACACCTCCTCCCTCACCCCCATCCCAGGCTCCACGAAGACTCTCCACATCAAGCAGATGTTCACCTGCACATCTTCCAATGAAGTATACTGCATCCGCTGTTCCTGGTGTGGCCTCCTCTATATTGGGGAAACCAAGCGGAGGCTTGGGGACCACATAGCAGAACACCTCCGCTTGGTTCACACCAAACAACTGCACCTCCCAGTCGCAAGCCATTTCAACTCTCCCTCGCATTCTGCAGACAGTATGTCCAACATGGGCCTCCTGCAGTGCCACAATGATGCCACCTGAAGGTTGCAGGAACAGCAACTCATATTCCGCATAGGAACACTGCCGCCCAATGGTACCAATGTGGACTTCACCAGCTTCAAAATCTTCCCTCCCCCTACTGCATCCCAAAACCAACTCAGCTCATCCCCGCCTCCCTAACCTGTTCTTCCTCTCACCTATCCCCTCCTCCCACCTCAAGCTGCACTCCCATTTCCTGCCTACCAACGTCATCCCGCCCCCTTGACCTATCTGCCTTCCCTGGACTGACCTATCCCCTCCCTACCTCCCCACCTACACTCACCGTTTCTGGCTCCATCCCCACCACTTTGACCAGACTGTCTCCTCTCCGCCGATCTTCTCCTCTATCCATCTTCTGACTATCTCCCCGGCCTCCCTATTTATTTCAGAACCTCCTCCCCTTCCCCCATTTCTGAAGAAGGGTCTAAGCCTGAAACGTTAGCTTTCCTGCTCCTCTGGTGCTGCTTGGCCTGCTGTGTTCATCCAGCACTACATTGCGTTATCTCTTAATCCCTCTGGAAGTTGTTCTTTTTCGAAGCTTTCCTGGGCCCAGACATTTTGGATCTTCAAATTGTCGCTTTCCAAACCAGAAATTCCTGGGGATAAAAGAGAAAAGATTAGTTGAAAGGAGCAACTGAAGCATTTTGCAGCAAAATTACACAACAAGAGGCCAGGCTTATCTGCACTACCCCACCTCCACGGCGTTACAAAACATCACAGCAATATCCAAATACCAAACAAATCATAAGCTGGTAATAAAACAAAGGTTTAAAATATTAATAAACACACACACACACACACACACACGCACAATCTCAACCAAACAGGGAGAGCTGCTCACTACACAGTGTAAACCTGATACATTTCTCAGTGAATGGTTTGCAGACTCCACCTCTGACACATTGCAATGTCCCTCAGGCTGCTCATTAGGGAGGCCTCTGTGTGATAGAGATGGTAATTCCCAGGATTGGAGTCTTTTGTTGGATTTTCCTGGCCATTGAAATGTTAATTCTCTAGCAGCAAAGATTTACCATTCCTTGTTCTTTGAAACCTTTTTAAAGCCATGTTATCTCTGTCAGTGCAGCTTGAAAATATTTAACACTGGTCTCATAATAGCACCTAAGAGCCGGACTGCAGATGCCCCAAGAGACAGGAATAGAAAGATAATGGGGATATTTGCTGAGGATCTGTCGGGATTGTTCTGCTGTCAGTGTAGCTCCCAGAATCAAACTCCTGAGATGCTGCTTTTGTTGGATTGTCCTGGTCATTGAGGTGTTAATTCTAGGGCAGCAAAGCATTACCATTCCTCTCTGATGAAGGGTCTAGGCCCGAAACGTCAGCTTTTGTGCTCCTGAGATGCTGCTTGGCCTGCTGTGTTCATCCAGCCTCACATTTTATTATCTTGGATTCTCCAGCATCTGCAGATCCCATTATCTCTGAAAGCTTTACCATTCCTTGTTCTTCGAAACCTTTTTAAAGCCCTGTTGGTTCTGTCAGTGCAGTTTGAAAATATTTAACACTGGACTCATAATAGCATCGAAGAGCCTGACTGCAGACGCCCCAAAAGGCAGGAATGGAAAGAAAGTGGGGATATTTGCTGAGGATCTCTCGGGATTTTCCTGCCGTCAGTGTGGCTCCCAGAATCAAACTCTCTTTCTCACTCTCTTCTGCCCCTGTCTCTCCCTGGTCTGCACTACATATAGCCATTTCCAACACAGCTTTCAAAATTTTATTTCTTCTCCTCCTCTTAGAGAGGAAGATGGTGAGGAGGTGACCTAATAGAGACATACAAGATGATCAGAGGATTAGATACGGTGGACAGTGAGAGCCTTTTTCCTCTGATGGTGATGGATAGTGCGAGGGGACATTGCTTTAAATTGATAGTGATAGATATAGGACAGATGTTAGAGGTAGGTTCTTTACTCAGAGAGTAGTAAGAGCGTGGAATGACCTGCCTGCAACAGTAGTAGACTCACAAACTTTAAAAGCGTTTAAATGGTCATTGGAAAAACATACGGACAATAACAGAATAGTGTAACAAAGTGTGGGGCTGGATGAACACAGTAGGCCAAGCAGCATTTTAGGAGTACAAAAGCTGGGTTTTTGACGTGTTTCTATTGGAAAGCAGTGAGACAGTGTTGGGATCTTGCTGTGCAGTTGTTTGTTCATCCCAATTTTAGCCCCTGCTGGGTGTTGTGTGTGGCGATGGGGAGAGGGGAGGGCGGGGGGGAGAGCAGGAATCCTAATCCTATGTGAAGCTTTGTGAGTCATTTCTGTGTTTCAGATGGGGCCACGTGGCAGCAAGCAATAAATGGAAGGTACAGGCACCACTCAAATGAAGTGTATCGGTGAGCTGAAGGCAATAGGAGAGGGGAGGGGTGAGCTGGATACTCTCATCCATCCGTCAAGACGTTTGCTCATCTGCATTTCATCTTGGAATATCTGGGAGAAACTCCGCTGGGACTTATTATCATTTTAATGGAGAGGTGGGTGGGTAGGATGGGGATGCCAGGAAGTGGGAAGGGAATAGTAGGATCCCACGACCTCCCTCACCACCCCGTGTCCCAATCCCACCTCTTGGCCCCTCTCAGCCTGTCTGTGAGGTTTTGGGGTGAATGGAGGGAATTGTTCCCATTGACTGGGACCTTATTCTGATCTCTGGGAGGGGTTGGGGTGAGGAGTGTAGGTCGGTGCAGGCTCTGGGACAGGGGAGGGGCTCTGCATTAGAAAGGGGCAGAAACTGCAGGGTCTATTGTCCCACCCCGACTCTCTCTACGCCAGTGTTCAGGATGAGTTAAGCTCCTCCATCAACATGTGGCCATTTTCACATTTTGCTGTTTGTGGGACCCTGCACAGCGGGGAGTGTGGGGGTGGGGGTGGGGTGAAGATAGGAGTGTTGGAGGGATAAGGAATACAGCTGAAACAGAAAATATGGGAACTGCAGATGCTGGAGAATCCGAGAAAACAAAGTGTAGGGTGGATGAAGACAGCAGGCCAAGCAGCATCTTAGCAGCATAAAAGCTGATGTTTCAGGCCCAGACCCTTCATCAGAAAAGGGACTAGGCCCGAAACGTCAGCTTTTGTGCTCCTCTGATGCTGCTTGGCCTGCTGTCTTCATCCAGCTCCACACTATGTTATCACAGCTGGAACAGATACAAAAGGTGGGCATGTTTAGCAGGGCGAGGTACAGGACCTAGGGAGGCGGAGATGAGGGGTTAACTCCCATGTTCAGTCCGAGCCCAGCTCCAAGTTGAAATGGGAGAGTTTAGTATTTGCTGGTGGGAGAGGCCCTTTTTTCACTCTTTGCAGCCTGTGGGATCTTGCTGTGTGGGGACAGCCTGCAGCCGTTTGCTGTACAGTCGCGAGGCTACACTTTCCAAATTCAGATGAGACGGGGTGGTGGGGGAAAGGGTTTCTGAAAGTGGGTGGTATTGATACAGAAACTTTCAGGCTTCTTCAGTCTGTGGGGGTTGGCGCAGGGGCACTGCAGGGGACAGCATGTGGGATCCTGCTGTGCAGAATGTCCTTCATTCCTATGTCAGCTTCTCCCTTTGTGGGGGTGCTGTGGTGGTGGGGGGTGGGCTCCTGCAGGTTGTTAAGGGAATCCATCAGAGATCCTGCATACCGTAGTCTGTGGGATCTTGCTGTGTACCCCCGTGGGCTCCATATCTCCCTCAGGCTGTCTGCAGAGACCCAGGCGAGTTTTCTGACAGCCTGATAGTGGGTGGGGTGTAACATCCCTCATTTTGCTCCCGAGGTGAGACATGCCCCTCCCCACCACCTCTCATCACCCCCTCACCCTCCAAAATGTGACAGTGACATTGCGAATGTCTCCCAGACACAGCGGGGAGATGGGAACACGTGGCGAATGTGAGGCAGGAGAGAGCATCACTGTCAAATAGAGAGGGAATAGGGAGAGAGTGAGGCATTGAGCAATTATCGAGCAAGAGAAAGCTCAACAGAGATGGAGACATTGATAGGGACAGAGAGAGAAAGCACAGGGCTGAAGGGAAAGAGAGAGAGAGAGAGAGAGAGAGAGAGAGGTGACTGTACCAGTGGAAGGCTCATTTTTAATATTTCACGTAGAAACAGCACCAATCCCGGACAGAATGGACACGGGGCCTGAGCCCGGTGAATGGGTGTGGACAGGTGCGGGGGGGTGGGGGGCACTGGTTTTGTTTTTCAACACACCCCTACCCAATAATGTCAGAGAACCAGCTGGAGGGGGCAGGTTAAACACGGAGGGAGGGAGAGACACAGGCCCTGTGGGGTCACTCCTCCCACTGAGTCATTGCCCAGCCTCTCAGAAAATAAACCCTGGGGGCACTCAGAAAGCATTTGCCCCTCGAATCCAGATGAAATCTGTTCCCATTCTCTGGGTTTAAAATGAGGGGAAAGTGCTGAGAAATTGGAGAGACTTTGGAAGTCAGTCGTTTTAATCCTTGTTATTTTTGTTTCAAAATCTATTGGCTTTGATGGGATCAATTTCTCTCTCTCTCTCTCTCTCTCTCTCTCTCTCTCTTTCTCTCCCTGGGGGATTTCTGAGAGACTGAAGCTTGGGCACAGACAGAGGGAGACAAACAAGAGTCTGGGAGTGGGGATGGGGGTGTGAATCCCACCCTCTGGAGTAAACATTTCTCCCGCCCCCGTCCCCTCAAACAGAAACACTGGGACAGGCCTGATACAGGTTGAGACACCTTCCTGTTCGCCGTTCTCTCAGTTTAACATCAGGGGCTCTGCTGGGGGAATGGGAAGCTGTCAGGTTGTGACGTCCAAACAGCAGTGGGATCTTGCTATGCTTTTGTTGTTTTCTTTTACATTTCAATCAATTTTCATTTTCCTGCCTTTCCACACTCGCCCCTGAAGAGATTTGATTTGGGAGCTGAAACCCGGGATGATGTGGGGCTGCTGCACACTCTGGTCCCAAAGATCCCACTGTCTTCCTCTCTGCCTCCATATTCCCAGTTGCCTGTCCTTCCCACAGCTTTCTCTAAATCTCTGTCTCCCCACAGAATTCACAGCTCAGCATTCACCATCACCCCACCCCTCAGATCCCTCCCCCAACTCTCTCACACCTTTTCCCAGTTTTTGCAGGAACTGTTTTAACGTTCAGCTTTTCCCATTTCTGAACTTCCCTGTCCACCTCTCTCCACACCTTTCTCTCTGCCCAATGGGATCTTGCTGTTCTTGCCTGATGGTCATTCTATCTGTGACCACCCCTCTCTGTCTCTCCATGGTATCTATTTGCTCTCCTCTCCTTCGATTTCTCTCTGTACCTGTCCTTCCTCGTTCTCTCCCTGGGATTTCTCTCTCTCTCTCTCTGTCAGTCCTTCTCTCTCTGTACTCTGGATTTATACCCCACTCTCACCTCTTTGCCCTTTTCCTTGCTGTGAATGAAATTTCTCTCTCTCACCCTGTGGCTTTATTCTTCTCTCTCTGCTCCTTTCCTTGGGTTTTGTCTTGTCTCTCTCGCTGGTTTCATTTGCTCTCTACTCCCTCTGTCTCTATCTCTGACTTGTTTCTCTCTCTCTTTCTATATCTTTCTCTATTTCAGTCTGTCTTCTCTCTCTACCTGTTTCACACTCTTTCTATCGCTGTTCCTCTCGTGCCTCTCCTTCCATCTCTCTCTGGTCTTTCCGTCCCCCTTTATCCATCCCTCTGTTTCTCTTCCTACCTCTCTGTTCATCTCACTCTGTCTCTGTCTTGCGGGGGTAACATATTTATGGGGTAAAAGCCAGGGTGGGCAATGTTTAAAGTGGGCAAACATTTGTTGGAGGGGGTCAATATTTGACAGGACATAACGTGGGGTGTTGATGAATTGGAATGGGGGCAAACTTTGGGGGCAATTGAAGTGGGCAAACAAAATATTTGCGGGAACAATGCTGTGCAGGTCAGGGCAAAATTCATCTGCGGGGGAATGCAATATCTGAGGGGGTAATATTGTTTTGTGGGTACAAGATTTGGGAATGGGGTGCAATAATGTGAGGGTGAGGGAGACAGACTGAGGAAGCGGAAAGACATGGGAGAGAGGGACCATCCCCCTGCAATAACTATTCAGCCCCCTCCCCCAACTCTGGCACTGAATCCAAATCTGACCCCAGAGAGAGTGAGAGAGGGATAGGGATACACAGGCAGACAGAGAGTGAAACTCCCAGGGAGAGAGAGAGAGAAGGGTAGAGATTGGGACAAACCCAGGGAATAGTGCGAAAGAGATAGATTCCAGGGAAGCAGTGCAGGACAGAATGGGGAACACACCGCTTGGGGTGGGGGGTGTAAAGAGATAGGCAAAACTGGGAGGCAGTGATGCAGACAGAGGAAAAAAAGAGACAGAGAAAGACTGAGGAAAAAGACAGAGAGAAAGATAGAGGGGAAAACAGGGGTCGGGGGAAAGGTGACATAAATGAGAGGTTACCAGTGAGGGAGGGGAGAATGAAATAAAGAAATACAAGAGATGACTGTGTGAGACAGAAACAGATGTGCAAGACAGTGAAAGAGAGAGAGAGAGAGAGAGAGAGAAATGGACCAGGAAAGTGACAACTGCTGAGACTTTAAGAGGAAGTGACAGACACAAAGCGAGAAGAGAGAGAGATTAAGAGACAGTGTGAGAGACAGAAAAATCAGAGACAGAGATAGGAAAGACAGAATCTGAAGAAGTAATCCTCCCCATTGCTGTGAGTCCCAGCTCTCTCTCTCTCAATCGTTTCTCACACTTTCCCTCTGTCCCATGAGGGACCGACCCAGCTCCTCAGGCTTTCTTCAGCCTCAAGCTGCTTCAGGGAGCGGGTGGCAAAGGTTCAAAACTGGCATTGAGTTTCCAGCAGTACACACGTGTGTGCACACACACCTCTCCTGGCTCCATCCACATGGCATGAGGAAGTATGGCTGAGATAACAAGGTGGAGAGCTGGGTGAACACAGCAGACCAAGCAGCATCTTAGGAGCGCAAAAGCTGATGCTTCGAGCCTAGACCCTTCATCAGAGAGGGGGATGGGGAGGGGGTTCTGAAATAAATCGGGAGAGAGGGGGAGGTGGCCCCTGAGGTTGGTCCAAGGGGAGGAGGGTAACCTCTTCAGGTTAGGCATCCCTGGAAGAGACTTCGCAGTGAGGTTAAAATTGTATCAGAGATATTGGGAACTGCAGATGCTGGAGAATCCGAGATAACAAAGTGTGGAGCTGGATGAACATAGCAGGCCAAGCAGCTTCTTAGGAGCACAAAAGCTGACGTTTTGGGCCTCGACCCTTCATCAGAAAGGAACCGTCTCCCTATCCAACTTATCTGATGAGGGGTCTAGGCCCGAAACGTCAGCTTTTGTGCTCCTAAGGTGCTGCTTGGCCTGCTGTGTTCATCCAGCTCCACACTTTGTTATCCCAGTTCTTCCAGTCAGTTCCCAGCTCTTTCTACCTGACATACACCTCCCTCCGGTATGGAGCAGAGTAAGAGGCTTGTTTGTGAGATTAAAGGGGGGTGCGAGGAGGTGTGAGAGAAAGCAACAACTCAAAGGTTCTGTCCAATGGTTCCTGTTTGTCCCTCCCCTCCCCATTCAAACAGCCACTCTGTCTCACACTCCTTCACCTTCTCTCTCTCTCTCTCTCACACACACACACACACACACACACACACACGCACGCCCCAGACCTGAAATCCACACGGATACAAAGCTGCAGTTTCAAACTAGCTACAAGACCCTTTCATTCAGACAAGGGAACAGAGTTTTCTGCAGCCAGGGAACCCAGATTTATCCCACAGGGAACACAATACTTTCACACAAACACAAGATGTGAGTGGGATTGAACTTAACCAGTGCAGTTGGCGAGTTTAGATTTCATGATTTTCTGAGAATGAACATCAAGCAGTTTCACAGATGGACGTCAAGTGATGCCATGGATCTGTTGCACCATTGGGCGTATGTACATTTCACAAATGATCATGTGTTTCTTAAACACATTCACCTTCTCCCTGACAGTAGCCAAGGGGCATCACAGCACTGTCCCACTTTCTCATCGGCATTTCATTCGTAAAAGCTGGGAATTACGTGACTGACAAAAACTGTCATAAAGATGGTTAATCTCAGGGCAGTGCCTGTCACTGCACATGGAATCTGTGTGTGTAAGATAACAAAGTGTGAAGCTGGATGAACACAGCAGGCCAAGCAGCATCTCGGGAGCACAAAACCTGACGTTTCAGGCCTGGACCCTTGTAATCTTGTTTCTTTGTGTCTGTGTGTTTGTGTGTGTTTGCATCGTGTGCTTTTGCGTTTGTGTGTGGCTGTGTCTATCTGTGTGTTTCTGTCTTTGCATGACTGGGTCTGAGTGTATATGTGTGGACATGTGTGTGCATAAATGTATCTGTGTGTCGCCTTGTCTGTGTGTATATGTGTGTGTCTCTGTGCCTGTGTGTAGATGTGTATGTGTTTGTATAAATGTGAATATTTCTCTATTTGTGTGTATGTGTTTTAAAATGTGTATGTGTCTGCTTTTCTGTGTATAAATGTGTGTGTATGGGTGTATAAATGTGACTGTGTTTGACTCTATCTGTGTGTATGACTCTGTATAAATGTGTATATCTCTGTAACTGTGCGTGTCTATTTCTGTCAAACTATCTGTGTGTTTGTATCTGTGTGTGTGTGTGTGTGTGTGTGTGTGTGTGTGTGTGTGAGCTAGTGCATCGAAGTGTGTGTTTTAGTGCATGTCCTTGCGTCTGTGCCTTTGTGCAGTGGGCTCTTCATTGTTTAGGGTGTGAGTCCGCTGAAATGGGGTTATCACCCTTCCCCCATTTTACTCTGCCCGCCCCTCTTGCAGCTAAAGTGAAACAGTTGCAATGTTGATGTGTGCCATTTGTGTGTCTCTGTATCTATCCCTGGCCAGAGTGGGACTTACTAGATGGAAGTTTGAATGAATGAATTAAAAAGTGATGAATGAAAAGCTCAGAGTCTCTTCCTCCCAATTGTGTTTAAAGTGACACAATGCCACCCTCTGGTGGCCACTACACAAGCAGCAGATAATTGTGGAGAAAACCTGTCAATCTCTCGGGTTACACAGTTGTTTCCTTCTGCAAACAATGTCTTTGGGAACTGAGAGCAGTTTTTATCTATCGGTGTTGTCCCTGAGATATCAGCAGAATGAGAAATTAACACACTGCTGGCCTCACCCCTCCACTTTTGAATTATTTTCCCAATTAGAATCTAAGAGAGTAGATTACAAAACATAGTAAGTGCAATAACACTCACCCTGTCGCCTGGCAAAACGATTCAGTCAGATGTGCCTGAATAGAGTTACAATGATTGTGTATAATGTTCGGAAAACTGCCAGAAGACAAATCATTATCACATTGCAGACGGAACATAAACATTTCTGAACATGAACATATTCACTCTGACCAGCCTCAGTACAATTGCAATCCTCTCCACACCAGCACACTGTGAGTGTGTGTGAAAGCGTGTATGTGTGCCTGTGTGTATTGATGCTGCTGTGGGCTACTCTCTCTCTCTCTGACTGAACCCCTGCTGGTTTTCACCATCTCTCATCCCTGTGCAGTGGGGTGAGGAGGCCAGCAGAGGATGGCATTTGTTCAGAGATAGGAGGAACTGCAGATTTTGGAGAATCTGAGATAACAAGGTGCAGAGCTGGATGAACACAGCAGGCCAAGCAGCATCAGAGGAGCAGGAAAGCTGATGCTTCAGGCCGACACCTAGACATTTTCTGAAGAAGTTTCGAGGTCCAAAGCATCAGCCTCCCTGCTCATCTGATGCTGTTTGGCCTGCTGTGTTCATCCAGCTCTGTGCCTTGTCATCTCAGAGGCTGGTATTGTTTCATTTTAAACACGAAGGAACAATTGAGAGTGAGACGCAGATCCTTCTCTCTCTCTCTAACCCCCACCTCATTCTGTCTCTCCCCCTTCTCTCACTACCTCTCCTGCTCTCTCACTCCATCTCTCTACTCCTCCACCCTCTCTCTCTTGCACTGTCTCATCCCTGGAGTTTGGCCCACCATTAGGAAAGCTCATGTTTGATGTGATGGTGGGTGAACACCCCCTTCCTGCCAGAATGTGTCGAAGGTAGGTGATAAATCTAATGCGCGAAGCAAAATGGGACTATGGACAAACTAAGACAGTGAACATTAGAAGATATTGAGTGTCTGTAAGCAGCTTATTGTTGAGAATGTGATGCCTGAGAGCCCTGTCCGCTTCCCTTCCATCACTTCACTGAACATTGAAGATAACTCACTCAGAGATAGTACGAGCCGCTGATGCTGGAGTCTGAGATAACACAGTGTGGAGCTGCAGGAACACAGCAGGCTGGGCAGCATCAGAGGAACAGGAAAGCTGATGCTTTGGGTCGGGACCCTTCTTCAGAAATAGGTGAGGGGGAAGGAGGCTCTAAAATAAATAGTGAGAGGGACGGCGGTGGTAGACGATAGATAGTGGAGCTGATTGGGTGGGAGAGAAGACGGACAGGTCAAGGAGGAGTGGGTGAAGCTCATATAGTTGAGTAGAGGTAGGTGGTGGTGGGGGTGGTCAGTGAGGTGGGAGGAACAGAAAGGTGGGAGGGAAGATAAGCAGGTTAAGGAGGCAGGGATTGGGGGGTTACGCTGGTCTTGGGATGAGAGCTAGTGGGGAGTGTGGAGGATACGAATGATATATTTCCCACTCTATCCCAACTGCCCTTTGAGGGACCGTTTTCTCTACATCTCCCTTGTCTGCATCACACTCTCCAGTAGCCCCACCAGCACCGGCACATTTCCCTGCAACCGCTGAAGGTGCTACACCTCCCCCCTCACCCATATCCCAGGCCCCAAAAAAGCCTTTCATATCAAACAGATGTTCAACCACACATCCCCTAATCCGGTCTATTGTATCTGCTGTTCCCGATGTGGGCTCCTCTACATTGGGGAAACCAAGCGGAGGCTCGGAGACCGCTTTGTGGAGCACTTCCAATCGGCTCGCAACAAATGACTGCACCTCCCAGTTGCGAACAACTTCAAGTCGCCCTCCCACTCCTTGGACGACATGTCCATCCTGGGCCTCCTCCAGTGAAACATCGATGGCAACCGGAAACTGGAGGAACAGCAACAATGGTACAGTTCACTCTGCCGCTTGGCTCTCTTTAATGTACATATTTATCAATTATAAATTGAAGTAATAGTTACAGTCAGTGGGATGGTGCCTTTTCTCTTTGGCCTGTGAGTTGAGAGAAACATTGACATGTTTCCCTGTGACCCCCTGTGGGATAAGGTTGGATAAACCAGCACTACCCTCAGTCTGTTACCATAGCGACAGGCTGCTTCATTGCTGAAACATTGAACTGAAATGAGAAAATCCTGGATGGATTGATTAATGAATGAATTTGATTGATTGATGAATTTGGGTAAAGGGATATTTCAGCACATTCTTCAGCTGCTGCCTGAACTTAGTCTGGGTCACGGCATAAATCGCGGTGTTTGTGCAGCAACTGAGGAGCTGCAGCATGAAGCCCAATTCCTGCACAAACCAATGTAGATACACAGACTGATACCCAAACCCAAACATTCGAAACCATATAGAAAACACCATTAACGTTGACCATAACAGGATAAAATTAGCCGAGATCACCAACAGTAAAATGATGGATTTTTTTCGATTTCTCATTTCTGTGTCACACTGACCGTCCCCATTGGTGTGAGCCCGGAGTCTCCTGCGGGCTCTGCTGGTCACTAAAATGTGTCTGACGGTGAAAACATTGAGCAGCAGAATCAGGAGAAATGGGAGAGTCGGGGTTAGAATGTGGTGGAGGAACTCGATTGTGACCCAGGCACGAGAGAATTGAACATCATCTGTTACATCACAAAACCAGGGAACATTCTGCAGCCAATAGCGAGCTGTGAGCATAAAATACCAGAAAATGTTCTTTAAACAGCTCAGCACAGTCCCTGTTCCCAGAGCCACAGCCGCCGTTTTCTCACTGCAATATTTACTTTTCAGCTTCTGGCAACAAATGGCCACAAATCGATCAAAGGTGAAAGTGACGGTGAACCAGACAGAACAGTCAGTGGCTGCATAAAGCAGGACGGCGTGGATATTACACACGGGGATGGACTTCAGGAAATAAAACTGTTCCGGATAAACAATGGGAATGTGTCTCAGGATCACGTCGAGGATAATGACCAGTAGATCCGCCACTGCCATGGCCCCCAGGTAACGTCTGACACATGGAGACAATCCACAATCTTTATAAAGCAGGACGTAGATCGTCACCACGTTAACTGTGAGGAAGGAAAATAAATAAATTACACATCAGCCTAGAGGCAAAGTTACCAGTTTGATTGAGGACTTGGTGACATTTTTAAACATATCACTGATTTATTGAAATAAAAGATGAAGTTAAAATAACAAACAGTAATGTCTCACTTTTTTTTACAAGAAACGCAACGTAAAACATAAGAAACACTCCCTCCCCAAACACACAGATAAACATCCAGGGAACAGATGGTTTCTAGAACATTCCCAGGGACTCGATCACTTGAGAGCAGGCACAGGTTACTTCTTTACAGTTCCTGATATAAAGGTTGAAGACGTTGCCTTCCTGAAGGATTCAAAAAGGAATTTTGGAATTTTGTGTCTCTTCGTCTAAATTGTGGCCAATTTTCGGTTGTGTAGAAACATGAACGCAGGGAAAATGTATTCACCCCTTTCACTGCCTGAGGGGAATTTGAAACAGAGGCTCCATCTCACTGGAACGGGATCTTGTCCCTCGGGATCTTATCTTTTGTTCAATTAACTGGCATCCAACCGTTCACAAACAATGTCAGTTATAGAACGTTCCAGAGAATGTCGGTTACAGAATGTGATAGTGTCATAAAGACTCACATCACAAAGGCCCTTCTGTCCATCAGTTTTGGTGAGACCCACTCAGCCTTGCGGTGGAAATCTCTCCCCAAACTCAACACAACTGGCAAACACAAATTAAAGGCATTGCCAGATCAGCTGAAGTGGTCAGTTATCTCACATTCTCAATCCACCTCACAGAACCAGCCCAGACACCACAAAACCAGATGGAATATCTGTTCAGCATGGAGCACTGTGCAGACCAGGCTAGTGTCCTGCTCAATACAACCCGGCAATCTGTCCAGAGTGGGACACTGTGCAGGCCTCACCAGTCAAATAGATATCAGTCCAGCACGGGGAGCTGCGCAGACCACACCAGTGCATTGATCTATATATCTGTACCAGGTATCTCTCCAGCATGGGGGGGCTGTGCAGTGATCACCACTGAACTGATCTGTAAACCCGGAGCAGTTACCCTCCCAGCGTGTAGATCTGTACAGACCACTCCAGTGCAGTGCTCAGTAACACTGTGTTAAATCACTGCCCAGCCTGGGGAAACTTGCAGCCCATGCTGGAAGTGACAGGATGTGCTGCTCCCATCCATTTACAGCTCCATATCTCCACTGTGCCATGACAAGGGGTGCCATGTGTGTGAGAATCACTGCCAGAGAGAGATGGTGGGGCATCAGTTTAAATATGAAAAATGGGAGGGCTTTGCTATACAGACAGAGAGAGGAAGGTGAGAGACAGTGCCATGGAAGGATGTGTTCACAAGTTTTAGAATGCTGACATGTAGACATTTTGATAGCATCTTGCAACATGGGTCAGTTTTTCAGGAATGATGTGTGAATAGGATATTGCTGTGAGTTCAGATAATGGAGAGTTTTGAATGAGCATTTTGTTCTGCATTTGTGACTGAGAGTGTGGTGAGCACAGTCTTTGGCTCATTGGGCTGAATCTAACAATAATTTGTCTCAGTGATATGTTAATTGATTGTGCCAGAGGGGTAGTCTGCAGTAGACTGAGCTAATTTTCTGATGTTATCTCATCAAACTCCCCTCATTATCTACCTACCCCGGCACATGCCATTCCTCCTATTCAATGCCAGTCTGATTGTCCCAACCATCATGGCTGGTAATAGTTCCCATTGCCTGGATGGCCCAGGTATCCCATGACCCCTGGCGCAGGTGCCAACTTTAAAAAGCCAATGGGCACACATTTGAACTTTCTCAGTTCGGAGCCAGCCTGCACAGTTTACCCCGAGCCTGACAGATAAGGGGCAATTGCACCAAGATTTGTTGAAAGGGACACAGAGGTCCTGATGGATGGCCTAGTACAAAGGAGGAGCATTCTTTTAGCAGAGGAAGCCACACCAAACATGGTCTGAGCTCAGCACCCAGCTCAGTGCAGTACCGGCAGTCTGAAGAAATGTCCAGCAACACAGGACAAGCAACAATAACCTTCCCCGCTCTGCCAGGATAAGTATCACCGTATTGTCTCTGCTCCACCTCTCTCTCTCTCTCTCTCTCTCCCTCTCTCTCACACACACACACACACACACACACACACACACACACACACAGCCATGTCTCTAAGACAGAGATAGATATGTTTTGATCAATAAGCAGATCGAGGGTTACGGTGAGAAGACAAACATGTCAAGCATAATCAAATAGCAGAGCAGATTCGATGGGCCAAATGGCTAATTCTGCTCCAATTTCTTATATTGGCTGGTCAGAAGGTATCGGGAATATTTTCCTAAGAGAGCAGTGATGGCTGAGATAGGGAAATACTTTACAGAACAGAATCAATTGGAATATGGAATAGGTTTGGGGGATGAATGGCCGACATCTGCTCCTATTTGTTGTGCTCTTGAAAGAGGAGGTAACCTGCTGAGAGGTTAACACACTTTAAGGAGTCTCCTAATTAACATTGAGATAAGAATGTATCTTTCTCTTTAATATTGTGCAGTCTGTGGTGTTCTCATCCCCAGGGCACAGTGAAGACTGGGTTAGTGAAGATATTCAAGGCAGAGATCAACTGACCTTTAATGGACAAGAGAGTCCATTATTGGGAATAAACAGGAAAGGGGTGTTGAGCCACAAACAGATCAGCCATGATCTTTCTAAATTAAGCAGCAGGCTTCAGGGTCCAATTTGCCAACTGCAGCTCGTATCCTGTGTGTTGCTCTCTCACTCCAACCCTCAAGGCTGTTACAGAGGGAAAGGAATTCCCCATTCAAACAATGAGATGGTTCTGGCAATGAGATAGGAGATCATTTTTCCTCTCTCAGGAGTTACACAGGATTAAAATGACGTATTCAGACATGGAGTCAGAGAGACATAAAGATACACAGTACACAAACAGACCCTTCGATCCAACTCGTCCTCGCTGCCCAAATATCCTGAATAAATCTGGGCCCATTTGCCAGCATTTGGTCCATACCTCTCTCAACCTTTCCCAAACATTTACTCATCATGAAGCCATTTAAATGTTGTAATTGTATCAGCCTCCACCACTTCCTCTGGCAGCTCATTCCATAAACACACCACCCTCTGCATGGAAATGTTGCCCCTTAAGTCCCTTTTAAACCTTCCTCCTCTCCCCTTAAAGCTGTGCCCCCTCGTTATGTACTCCCCCATCCCGGGGAAAAGACCCTGATTCTTTCCACTTCTGTACCCCTTATGATTTTGCAAACATCTGGAAGATCACTCATCAAAGACATTTTTGAAAATTTTATTGGGTACCAATTGTGGCAATTTTCCACACAGCACCCACAGCCAAAAATAAAATTAATCATTAAGATTATCTGTGTTCATGGTGTTGTTAAAGGGACAAATGTTAACCAGATGATAGGAAATCTCCCCTCCTCCTCAACACATGTCCGGGGAAAACTGGGCATCTGATTGAGAGGGCAGACTAGTTTTATTGCTGCATCTGAAAGACAGCATTTTTGACTGTGCAGCATTCTACTCAAATGCCAGTCTATATTCTGTGCTTGTTCTTTCAATGCTCAAGTATCAGAGTCATTGACAGTACAATCTCTACCTGATGATCTGACAACAAATAGCCCTAATGGTGTGTTGCTGAGCACAGAAACACCTGTACAACCAGCTGCACACCACAGGAGAGGCCCTGCAACCTTTCCCAGCTGCTACACAGTGGGTCCTGGTTAGCTAACAGGAAATGCAGAGTAGAGATAATTATTTATTTTCAGTTTGGGAAGCTGCAACTACTGGAATTCCTCAGGGATCAGTGTGAGGTCATCAACAGCTTACAAACTGGATTACCGCTTTGGATCAAGGACTGATAGGATTGGAGCTCAATTTGCTAGTACACCAGCAGAGTCGTCCAATAAGATGTCAAGTGGAGGCAGAGCATCTACAACGGGCTGTAGACAGGGGATGAGAATGAGCAAACCTTCGGGATTGCAAGTAAAACAGTACAGTGTGGGTTATGGGAAGTTTGTATTTCGGCGAAAGGATAAAACAGAAGTAAATTATATGACAAAGAAGGAACGCAGAGGTCGGTGCCACTGAGGGATTTGTGGGTCCTGGTACGTAAATCATATAACATTGCTCTGAAGATGTTGCGACTGATTTGGAAAGTGAATTGAATGATGCCGTTTCTTGCAAAGTGTGCCGGGTATGATCTTAGGCATGTTTCCCTGCATCTGTGTAGGGCAAACATGACAATGTTTGAAAATTTTCAAAGATGGTTCTCTGTACGCTGCCCTGGGATGTAGGCATTGTGTTCTGGAGGATTAACAGCTCAGGCCTGAGAATGAGAAATGTTCTTTTTGATTAGATAAGATTTTCAAAATGGCATACCTGGTGAATACCTGATGGATATTTCCTCGTGTATGGGAGAATAAAACTGAGGAAGTAATTTTTTTTAAAATAAAACAGGTTCTGAGGAAGGTTCACTCGGCCTGAAACAATAACTCCGATTTATCTTCATCAATGCTCCCAGCCTGCTGAGCTTTTCTAGTAATTTCTGTGTTTATTCAGGAATAAGTCACATTCATTTTAACAAAGATATTGTGAAGACATTAAACGTTTTATTTTTAAATTACACAGGCACATATAAACATATCTTTAAATCAAGTAGGCCCACTTGTTGCGAAGGAAATGGATCTGTGTACGACAGCAGCAATGCACCGACGTGGAGCAGGAAATGTGGCGGAAACATATAGTTCGGTCAAACCGCTGGTGGAGGATTCATGACAACGATTCACTAGAGTCTCCCACTGCCTGTAGCAAAGGGAATTCAGCCAAATCTAACTGTTCCAGGAAGGAATCCCATCACCAACAACTTGTGCGAACAGAACACATTTGGAAGCAGCATAACATTCGGGGAAGCCTCATATTTTTCCGTTAATCATGAGTTCATCTCTTATGTGGACAAAGTTATTTCAAATTAACATTTCAGTTTGTCTTCAAACATACGTACGAGTGTGTGTGTGTGTGTGTGTGTGTGTGTGTGTGTGTGTGTGTGTGTGTGTGTGTGAGTGTGTGTCTGTGTGCGTGTGTGTGTGTGTGTGTCTGTGTGTCTGTGTGTCTGTGTAGCGGTGTGTGTGTGTGTGTGTGTGTGTGTGTGTCTGTGTCTGTGTCTGTGTGGCTGTGTGTGTGTGTATGTGTGTGTGTGTGTTTGTGTGTGTGTGCGTGTGTCTGTGTGTGTGTGTGTGTCTGTGTGTGTGTTTGTGTGTGTGTGCGTGTGTGTGTGTGTGTGTGTGTCTGTGTGTGTGTGTGAGTGTGTGTGTGTGTGTGTGTGTGTGTGTGTGTGTGTGTGTGTGTGTGTGTGTGTGTGTGATTACTTTTAGAAAGGGAAAGTATCAATGTACATATTTGCAGATCCAAACTGTTTGACATTCTTCTTTCCATCATAGCGTGAGTAACTTTATTTTGGTCATAAACATGCTTTTTAGCAGATTAAAGAAAACTGCCTGTTCGTTACACTGATCCGGACCCAGCCTGATACCTATATCATCGGCCACATCACCAACCTGGTTACATATAAAATTTGCTGTGACCAGTGGAGGAGCGGGACTGGAAAAGGAAACAATGACCAGCCAAGCCAGGGAACCATAGACCAGTGACCCTGACATGAGTGCTGGGTAAGTTGTTGGAGGGGATTCTGAGGGACAGGATTTACAAGCAGTTGGAAAGGCAAGCATTGATTAGAGATAGGCAACACGGCTTTGTGCGGTGTAAAACATGTCTCGCTAACTTGATTATTTTGAAGAGGTGATAAAGAAGGTTGATGAAGGCGGTGTTGTCTATATGTGCTTAGGATGGTGTTTGGTAAGGTTCCGAACGGTAGACAGTTTATTAATGGGAGGACACATGGGATCCAGGGGAGATAGCCATTTGAATTTAAAACTGGCTTGAAGGCAGAGTATTATTTTACAGACTGGAGAGCAGTGACCAGTGGTGTGCCACAAGTATCAGTGCTGAGTTCACTCCTTTCTATCATTAATATAAAGGATGTGGATGTGAATATCAGAGACATGGTTAGTAAGTTTACAGATAACATTAAAAAGTGGTGCAGTGGACAGTGGTGAAGATTATCTCAGAGTGCAATGTGACATTGATCAGATGGGCCAATGGGCCAAGGTGTGGCTGATGGAGTTTGATTTAGACAAATGAGAGGTTTTGCATTTGTTACCGTGAAACAGGGCAGGAGTTATACGGTTAGTGCTGGGGCCCTGGGGAGTGTTGCCAAATAAAGTGACCTTGGGTGCAGGAGCTTAGTTCCTTGAGAGTGGAGTAGCAGTAGACAGGATGCTGAAGAACATGTTTGTCACGCTTGCCCTAATCAGTCAGAGCATTGGGTATAGGGGCTGGGATGGCATGTTGCTCCTGTACAAGACGTCGATGAGGCCATGTTTAGACTATTGTGCACATTTCGGTTGGCTCTGCTAAAGGAAGGATGTTGTTAACCTTGAGAGGAGCAGAAAAGATTGACAAACATGTTCCCTGATTGGAGGGTTTGAGCGAGAGGGAGATGCTGAGTAGTTTGAAGCATTTTCCCCTGGAGTCTTGGAAGCTGAGGGGTGACATTACAGAGGTTTATACAACCATGAGGAGCATGAATAGTCTGAAAAGCCAAGATCTGTTTCCCAGGAGTCAAGAAGTAAAGTCCATATGTTGAAGGTGAGAGGGGAAAGATATAGAAGGGAACGTGGGGCAACATTTTCAGGCAGAGAGTGGTGTGTGTACAGAAAGTGCAGCCAGAAGTGGTGGGGAAGGGTGCATTTACACAGTTAAAGGGAACCTGGGTTGGTAAATGTATAGGAAGGGTTTAGATGGATATCAGCCAAATACTGGAAAATGGGAATACATCAGATTACATATCTGGTCAGCGTAGACAAGTTGGACTGAAGGGTCTGTACTGTGCTGTGTGAGTTTCTGATTCTATAAGATGGATGAGAAGAAATTCTAAAGGTTCATTTTGACTGGGAATTCTCTTCCCCAGAAATCTGTGGTGCCTTTCTGTTCACATTTATTCAGAGCTACATTTGTGAAATAGTTGACAGATGTTGTGATATAAAAAAACTCTCAAGTGGTTTCCTCAAGTTCTATTAACTAGACAGCTTTGTGCAGCTTGTTCAATCTCTCTCTTAAAAGAATCCAGGACAAAATAACTTCATTCAGTTACAGCATTGTCACACTGGTTCGCACATCGAACTGTTACACAGGATCCCGGGGAAGCCCAATTAGGCACTTGGCCCTGCTGTCCAGCCCCTTGAGTCACTGACATATGAACAGGAGGAGGTCATTCAGCCCCTCCAGTCACTTACATGGAAACAGAGTGAGGTAACTGATGCTCCAACATGACAAGCAAATGGGGCAGGGGCTGCACTGATAGTCTGCTTCACGCTGTTCCTCGTGTGTCCATTGCTCATGGTACACATGTGGTACTTTAAAGCGGTTTTCCAGCAGTGAGGTGGGAAGCCTAATGTTTTGTGCAAAATCTCAAGCTCGCATCCTCCGACAAGACAGACTTGTGTTCTCTATGGACGTCAGAATCTGGTTGGAGTAGCTTTCTGTTTCAGAAGTAAGGTATTATGGCTAATGTCAGGATTGTGAACAACATGACATTCAGTGTCGGGTTGCACATTAATGTGGGGAGAGCTCATTCAGATCCAGCACTTCTCTCTCAACTGACATGGGGTTCTATGTCATTTTACATGTTAAATCCACATGTAATAACATGGGTAATGTATGGAATTCCACACCCTATCAATGTCTTTCTTGGACATAAGTGCTCACTGCCAAACCTCAACTTTTAATGCAATTATCGCTTATTCTTTCACAGTGCAACAGATTAAACACTCAGTTTCTTCACTGTCTCCTCATGTACCATCATCTCAGGGATTAGACTCGGGATACCTGCTTGTACTGTGTCTGTGGCAAGGAGATCTTTCCTTACAACAGAGAGAAAATCTGTACATAATGCCTCTAAGTGCTCACTCATCAAGGCTCGACAATTGCAGAAATATGGTCTTATTTATGCACTTGAATTATCTGATAATGAATGACAACAGACCATTTACTTCCCTTATTACTGATATCCCTGTATGTACTAATTGTGCTGACCAACGATCAAGGACATGCAGGTCCTTTTGGACAACAACACTTCCCAACATCGCACCATTTAATCATTACAAAATGAGATGTATGCTATTACTGGCCACATCCCAAATTGTAGAATGCCTTTCAAATTACCGAACCCTGATACATGTGATTCCCCACGACAGCGTTCTGTCTGGAAAGGGCCTTAACTGGCTGTGTTTTCTCAACTAAACAATTCTCAGTCCATGACTTTGGAACAGCAACTCATATGCCGCCTGGGAACCCTGCAGCCTAATGGTATCAATGTGGACTTCACCAGTTTCAAAATCTCCCCTTCCCCCACTGCATCCCTAAACCAGCCCAGTTCTTCCCCTCCCCCCACTGCACCACACAACCAGCCCAGCTCTTCCCCCCGACCCACTGCATCCCAAAACCAGTCCAACCTGTCTCTGCCTCCCTAAACGGTTCTTCCTCTCACCCATCCCTTCCTCCCACCCCAAGCCGCACCCCCATCTACCTGCTAACCTCATCCCACCTCCTTGACCTGTCCGTCTTCCCTGGACTGACCTATCCCCTCCCTACCTCCCCACCTATACTCTCCTCTTCACCTATCTTCTTTACTCTCCATCTTCGGTCCGCCTCCCCCTCTCTCCCTATTTATTCCAGCTCCCTCTCCCCATCCCCCTCTCTGATGAAGGGTCCAGGCCCGAAAGGTCAGCTTTTGTGCTCCTGAGATGCTGCTTGGCCTGCTGTGTTCATCCATCCTCACATTTTATTATCTTGGAATTCTCCAGCATCTGCAGTTCCCATTATCTCTAATTCTCAATCCATGTAGTTTTTTTTTCCCTTAACCGCTGGACTCCAGCTTTACTCACTCACCTGTGTGCAACCATATCAAATGTGTTCTGTCAATTCAAAAACACCACTCCGTCTGGTTCCCATGTGTGGAAGCTTCAACTATTATATACATATTACTTGGTCGTACATGCATTGAACAAAAGACCACAACACACAGGAATTGCCAAAACAAACAGGAAAGTACATCTACTTCTATTGATAATCTAGTTTTACATCTCATCATCCATATTCTCTCACTTTCTCTCTCTCTCATACATAAATCACATATATCGAGTTAATAAATGCTCCCACCTTTCTCCATGTCTTATCTCTCAAAAATCCCTCTTTCAGTTTAAATGTATTGCTCACATTTGGATGTGACATGATTATAATTGAGTAATGAAACTACGAAGTCATGAGGGAGGAACTGGCTAGAGTTAATAGGAATACAATCTTAGTCGGGAAGATGGTGAAGCAGCAATGGAAGACATTTCTGGGGATAATTTGGACACACACCTGAAATTTGTGGACTGAAACTTAATTAACACAAACTTCACAGGTTTTTCAAAGATGTCTTCCTTTCCCTGAATCTAAGCTCATTCTGCCAAGTCATTTTATGATTCCCCTCAAATGTCTAGTTTTCACAGTCAACATAAAAGATTCCAACATTTCCCTCATTAACAGACATCAAGTTGCCCAAAAGTTAGTTTTATTTTGTTTTCTCTCCCACTCCAGTTATTATTGGGGTTACAGCAGCTACTTTCCATTGTGTGGGAGCCAAAAATTCCAGAATCTAAGGAAATTTGAATGGAAATCAATAATTCTTTCTTGTAGTTACAAGTTTTAAATGGCATTTGAATAACTACATGAACACGAAACAGTTGGAGAGATATGGGCCAAGTCCAGGTATGTGAAAGGAGGATAGTTTGGGATTGTGTTTGGCAATGACTGGTTGGGCTGATGAGCTGTATAGCAACCTCCATGTACACTCTGGGACGTACCAGAGCAATGTATCAAACCTCAGTTCAATTAGTTTTGCGTAATTCTTCTTTATTAATTCTAATCTCCCACAGTTTCTCACTTTAACAGTCACTATCCTGTAGAATTTCTGGAAGATTTTCTGTATCTTCACTCAGCAGTGGGTCAGTGGGGTTGGGGTGAAGAGAGATGCCTCTGTCACCAAGTGGATACATCGGAGCACTGCACTTAGGCAATGATCGACCTGGCACCCACTCCTGCTCGGAGAGTTCAAGAATCTAAACAGTTCAATGAAACTGTCATTTGATGGCCATCGACGGATCATGCTTAAACCAGTAACACAAAGCTGTAACAACCTTATTTTAGAATCAACCTGCCCTCACACTTCGCAACTGGCATAGGCCCAGGTAGAGAGAAGAATAAGTATACAATCAAAATATTAGTAACTGCAAGTGTGGCCAGAAGAGAATTTAAACTGGAAAGACGTGGATGATGGTTTATTCAGAAACAGCACTGAGGCAGAAGTGAAAGCTGGGAATATTATTGGTGATAAAGGGGAAATTGTGATATAAATCAGCTCAGGACAAAATGGGCCAATGCTGGTTATGAACACTTTTGTTCCTCCTCAGGTGTTTGTAAGTGAAGGTGAAAACAGCCATGAAATAAGAATTGAGATTGTAATTGAAAGTGAGTACAATAGTTTCCATCAATACCAAATACAGAGCTTAGAAATTGAGATGCTGTTCACAAAGGCTTCCAGAATTAATAAATGGACAGAGATCGAGAGACTAACAAAGAACTCCAACAAAAATGAGGATGGGATAGTAACCCGCTTGAATAATCATGAGTACACATTCTATCCGCAATGTCAATGGTATCCAATCGATAGAAAGCCAGTAAAAGCCATCGGATAAACCCTGTCAATTGATGGAAGATTCCATTCTATTACTCTCAGATTCTGGTACGTTGTCGTAACATTCCTGTCTATGGTTCTGAGATTCTGATCCATTATTGGAACATTCAACTCCATTGTTCTCACATTCTGATCCATAATTGGAACATCCCGATCTGCTGGTCACAGATTCTGATCTCTCCCTCTCTCTGGAGCTGCTGATCCCAATTATGTTGACTATGCCACAGCCACGGATACTGTGGGGTAACACATTGGGAGAAACCCCTTATTAAAAGAAGATGGAAACCCTCCAGTGACACAGTTAGTATCCATGGCGACTGACATTAATTCAAGTCACAGGGCAAACAGCTCCAGTTAACCCCTTTCAATACAACACTCTTATTGTAACAACAATATCCGGACTGGGATGCTGACATTGCTTGCTTTTGGTCTTAGTGCCCATATCCAATTACTCTCACACAATGACAGAAGCAAAACACAAAGGTGATACTTTCTCTTTACAGGCTCGATGATTCTGTTTTGCTATCCACATGAGATGCTCAGCGTAACCACATGCCTAAGAGCCACTCGAGAGGTTGCTACTGCGTTGAAGTCTCTGTCACTACAACTGACAATCTAAAAACTGTCTCTGGACACAACTGCCCTGAAGAAAGACAGGAAATGTAGATTTCACCGAATTTTCCTCTCACTGCCCTGACAAGGCAACATTTTATCTTTAACAGAATGCAATCAATAATTTGTTTCAAAAATTGCAAACATTTTTTGCACACTTTATACACCTTTTCTTTACTTTTTTTGGCCTCAGCTCAAAAGTAAGCGTAAAATTTCCAATTGCCTTGTTTATTGGGATTAAAGAGACAGAGACAACATCTGTGTGATTGGTTAGCAAACAGAAAGGAATAGGAGACAGTGCCTGCGGAGACTGGCCAGGAGTAAAGTGATATCCCCCAGACACCAATATCTTCGTATAGTCAGAATAAAATAAATTGCAGAGAAGGAAACAGAATGTACTTGGCTGAAGGAATGGCGAGTGATACTGCAAAACAAAACATGACAGTTTGGAATAGAGGAGAAATGATTTGATATGTACTCTCTGTCGGTGGGTGCAGATAGATAAGTTTGTTGATGTGTGCAGGGGACATTCAGAGTTAACATGGTTAACAAAATATGGTGCATACGATATGTAAATTTTAAAAATCATTTGAACATTATTTGATTCTCAGCTGATTTGTTCTGTTCCCCTTCACTCAGGAATTTCCCGTCTCTGGGTTTCCATCCACTAGTCTCTCATTCTTGTCAGTTTGTGTGTTATAAATTTCTGCTACGGGTGTCCCACATAATTTCAATTAGTTAACACACCGAGAGAAAATAAATACACGAACCGGCTGGGTTCTGTCAATGCCTGGTGTCTGTCATACTAGTGGAGATAAAACTTCTGATATCAGACAGAGAATGTGAACATGTTTCTGTGTTGTACATACATTGTACAGAGGACCACGGCACGCGGAAATTGCCAAAATAGCAAAGTACATTTCCTTCAGTCAATAATCTAGTTTTCTCTATTTTACACCTCTTCAGCTACATTCCCTCTCTGTCTCGGTCTCTCTCTCTCTCTCTCTCTCTCTCTATTTATATCTTGTTAATAAACCCTCCAATAGTGCTTGGTGTCACATCTCTCAAACCTCCCTCTTTCAGTTAGATCTATTGCTCATTTGTGGATGTGATGTGATTATAATAGAGGAACGTCACTACAAAGGAGGAAGGGAATTGGCAGAGTTGATGGGAAGGGAAGCCTGGCAGTGTAGCAGCAATAGCAGGAGTTTCTTGGGATAATTCAAAGGTGCATATTAAATTCCTCCCAAGGGAGAAGAAGTACACTCAGTGGAGGACAAGGCAGCTGTCGATAATATAGGAAGTGAGGCATGAGAGCAAAAGCGAAAGCATAAAATGTGGTGAAGACAATGGGAAATCCAATGGATTAGTAAGACTTCAAATCCCATCTTCGGATAAATAATAAAAGCAATAGGGAGGAGAAGATGAAATATGATGGCAAGCTTGTCAATAATATAAAAGAAGATTGCAAGAGGTCTTTAGACATATAACGAGGAAGAGAGGGAAACATGACCAAACACGGGACTGCTGGAAATGAGGCTGGAGTACTTGTGGGAAACATAGAAATGGGAGAGTATCTGAATCGGGACTTTGCATCAGTCTTCACGGTGGAAGACACCAGCATCCAGCCAGAACATAAAGCGAATCAGAGGCAGAGGTAAGTGAGGTGACCATCAGTAAGGAGAAGGTGCTGGGGAAGCTGAAAGATCTGAAGGTAGATAAATTAACCAGATCAGCGCGCCATAGTTCTAAGGAGATAGCGGATGGGTTTGTTTGGCTTTGCTGGTGATCTTTCAGGAATCGCTGGAGCCAGGGAGGGTCCCAGACCACCATCAAATATACCCCGCCCCCAACACTTTCAGAAGAGAGGGGCACAGAGACGGGAGATTATAGGTGATGGGGGCAAGTGAAAAATATTGTAAAGAAGGCTCAGTGGATCTTTTGTTTTATGAACAGAGGTACAGAGTGTAAAAGCAAGGAAGTTGTGGAGTGTATTGATTTTTTCCTGATTCAGCTACAGCATAACAAGGGTTAAATTTGCAAATTATATTACAAACAGAAGACTTGCAAGTGCGGTTGAAATGAAGGAAATCGGTTTAAAGCATACAGGAGCGCACATGACAAACAAATTGTTGCCTAGACCCTGTAGTTAAGGATGTCGGGAACAGCCTGTGAATAAATTGAGTTTTAAAAAGCCTAGAAAGCACAATGAAAGCTGTTGCTGCAGAGGTCCCAATGTACAACAATGTCGTCAATATTGAAGATGAAATAAATCCGATATTTGAAGAGATCGCAGACTTGTTCCTCCTTTCTCATCAACACAAAACACACCTTCCAGGAGAAGCAGCATTTCACGCTTTCAGTCTACTGTCATTGCTGCTCACAATGCTGCCTGCTTTACACTGGCGAGACCAAAGAGAGACTGCTTTGCCGGTACTCTGTCGGTAGGAATAAACCTAACCTCCTTGTTGCTTCCAATTTCGATAATCTACCTTGTTCTCATGCCAAAATTTCAGTCCTGGGCTCCTGTAATGTTTCAATGAAGGACACCCCAAGCTCGAGTTACATCTCATTTTCGGCTTTGAGTTTTTTAGTTTGTAGGCCTTAATATTCAACTCCATAGCCTCACAGCCTGACACCATTGTGAATGTTCTCCATCGTTCTTACGTTCTCCCTCCCGGTCTTCCTGTGACTTGGTCTTGTTTGTGTCTTGTTTATCTTGCGCTCAATGGAAAGAACCCATCTCCCCCATTCACAACAGTATTTACTCCCATTTTACATCTGTTTCTCTTTCACCACAACTAAACATCTGTTTGTATTTTGCACTGCACCCCCACACCCTCTGTTTTCTGTCACTCCTCATCCACCTCTGTCAAGGTATTAAAAAGATCATTTTCCAATCCTTTTCAGTTTGGAAAAAGGCTCATGCTGGACATGAAACCTTAACTCAGTTTCTCTGTCTCCACAGATGCGTCCAGACCTGCTGAGTTTCTCCAGAAATGTATCAGCACAAAATAAATTTTCGACAAAACATCGAACTGTGGACACTGGAAATCTGAAACAAAAACAAAAATTGCTGATGAAAGTGGGAGTTTTGAAGAAGCATCACCCAATCCTACAGGTTAACTTTGCTCTCATTCCACAGATCCTGTCAGATCTGCTCAGTTTCTTCAACAATTTCTGTTTTCGAATAAATTCCAACAGTGTGTGTCAAAGCTGCACAAACGCCCTGTCCAACATGGAGCACCATACACTGGGAAGTGAATGGCACAGCAAGGCGCACTCATTATTGGTTAAGGCTGGCATCACTGGCACTACACAGCACTTAATCATGGTCAGGCAGAGAAAAAGGGAGAAGCACATTCACTTTAAAAACAGAAAATTTCACTGTGGGAAGCGAAAAGATTCAGATGAAGATGTTAAATGTGTTTTGAGGAATGTGACAAATTGGAGGCGTGGCATCATGGAGAGACTCTGAGAAGAATAAGAACATTAAAGTAGAAGTGTTACCACATCAGAACCCAGAGTAGGTCACCGAATACAGGAGCGATGGGGACTCAGACTGAACTGGGGGACAGGCAGCACAATTACATTGCACATTTTGCAGCTCAAACCTGGCCATTCATGTGGTGATGTAAACCACAGCAGCAGCAGAATTGTGTTCAACCACAATCTGTAACTTTTTGTCCTGGAGAATCCCTCAGTCTATGGTTACCATGAAGCTGATCAATGGTTCAGTGACGAGTGCAGGCAAACACGCTGGGGTCAGAACCATCTCAACCAAAAACTGATGCCAGCCCATTATAAATGCCAGATTTGGCTGCTTGCATTCCAAACAGCAGAACTAACACATTACAGAGAGGGCAAAGTGATTGCAATACCAACAGACCAGAAGTACTGCCACAAACAGTCATAAATGGTGATTGACAGTTAAACAACTCCCTGGAGGAGAGGGCTCCACAAATATTCCCATCCTAAACAATGGAGCAGCCCTCCACATCAGTACAAAATTCAAGGATGTAGTATCTGCACCATCCTCAGCCAGAAGTATTGAATGGATGACTTAGCTCACCCTCATCATGACTCCCTACAAAACACAGATGCAAGTCTTCAACCAATTCAATTCACTCCACATGATACCAAGAAAAAACTAAAGATACGAAGAAGATAACTGGCCCTGGGGCCGTTCCTACAATAGACTGAAGGCTTGTGCTGCACAACAAGCCATGCCCCTGGGGAAGCTGTTTCATTCCAGCCCCAACTCTGACACCTACCTGGCAATGTGGACAATTACTCAGCTGTGCCCAGTCCCTTAAGAGGAGAATAGTTACAATCTGACCAACTGCCACACTCTTAGTCTCATTACGATTGTCGAATTGTTGGAAGTTGTTTGTGACAGAGCTGTCAAGCAGCTTAGAAATATCCTGCTCAGTGTGGTTTCTGGTGGGTTCCCATGTGGAGATGGTGCTGTTGTGGAAATATCAATGGATTACTAATCCAGACCAGGCTAATGCTTTAGCAGCCGAGGGATGTTAATATCAGTTAATAAAATATCTTAATTTGAAATATTGTGTCAGTAAAAGTGGGTGTTGAAGACAATATCGATTGTAAAAACCAAGGTGCTTCAAGAATGTACTTTCAGGATGGAAATCTACCGTGAATTCCTGGTATGTCCTAAAAGTAACTCCAGAGACGTGATGAAATCTTCAATGGTGTCTGAAACAGCAATGCAAGGCAGTCACTCGTATCAAACTACTCCGACATCGGAAAGGAAAAACCTGGACAGAACACCCTGCCTCGGCCTCGGTATTGGGAAAGGGAAAATGAAACACTGTCCTGTCAAACCTGCAGAGACCTCCTTTGCATCTGAGAGCTTGTGAGAACATTTACAGAGCTTTCCCACAGACTGCACAGAAACACCAGGAAAGGAGTAGGCCATTCGATCTATTTAGTCTCCCACATTCTAGTTCATGGCCAAACATCTCTTCAATGCACTTCAACCACACAATATGCATATCCCTTAACGTGATTAATCTGCTGAAAAATATAAAATATGAACTTCAGTAGTCCTTTCCATCCGTTGATTTTTCTCCCCCATAGAACATAATGATGGCCAATCCTCTATCACCCATCCTATACACCTGTCCTTTCTGTATCAATTTTGTGTCTAGAAATCCTTATCTAAATTCAGAGCCTTGTTTCCATAGCCTTGCATAGTAGAGAATGCCCCAGGTTCACCAATCTCTGAGTACAGACATTTATTCTCATCTCAATGCACAGTGGCCTGCCTGTACCTAATACTGTGGGCCCTTATTTTCGACGTCCCAGCCAGGGGTATTATCATCCCTGTTTCCAATCTGTCTCACCTGTGAGAGTGTGAGATATTTCACTGAGATCTTCACTCATTTTCATAAACCTCAAGGAATTTTGGCCCAGCTGATTCAAACACTGCTCAAACAACAGGCCTGTCATCACAGACATCAGTCTGGTCATCCTTCACTGCAGTCCCTCAGTGTCAGGTTCGTCCTTTATGTGGCATGGAGACCAAATCTGTGCACAATACTGCACAATTTTCGAGACAAGATCTCACCAAGGACCTGGTCTCCAGTCAGACAAACAGCCATCTATCACCACCCTCTGCCTCCTGCCACTGAGACAATTTTGAATGTGACTTGCCAAGTTACCCTTGATAGCATTAGATTCTCCTTTCTTTATAAGATTCCTATGTGATTTTTTTTGGCAAAAGGCCTCACTGGAAAACCATTGAAATGGCCACCTTGAAAAAAAAATCAACCACATTTGTTAGACATGACTTCCCTTTGATGCAGCCATCCTGCCTATCCCTGATTAAACCCGAATGCAGATCAATTTTCTCCTTTCCTATTTTCTCCCATGGCTTCCCGAACACTGGTCCGATACTCACTGGCCTAATGTTGCCAGGTCTATCTCTGCCATTCTTCCTGTAAAAGGGAACCACATTAGCTGTTCTCCAGTCCTCTGGTACCTCCCCTGTGGCAATTCTGAAAAAAAAGAAATGGACCAGAGCCTTCCCTTTCTTGTCGCCTACAGCATCCTGTGATTAAAATCAGCCGGACAAGTGGGCTTGTCCAATTTTATATCAGCCAGTTGTCCAATACCATGTCGAATTGTGGCAGAGAATCTATAACGGGCTGTAGACAAGGGATGATAATGAGCAAACTTTCAGCATTGCAAATAAAACAGTACAGTGTGGGTTATGGGAAGTTTGTGTTTTGGGGAAAGGATAAAACAGCAGTAAATTATATGACTGGAGAAGGAACGCAGAGGTCGGAGCTACAGAGGGATTTGTGTGTCCTGTACATAAATCACATAATATTGATCTGAAGATGTTGTAAGTGATTTGGGAAGTGAATTGAATGATGTTGGTTCTTGTAAAGGGTGCCGGGTATGATCTTAGGCATGTTCCCCTGCATCTGTACAGGGCATTGCTGAGTCCACATTTGATGCTCTGTGTGTAGTTATGATGCCCTGAACTGAATAAAAAAAATGCAACTGTGTTTGAAAATTTTCAAAGATGGTTCTCTGTACGCTGCCCTGGGATGAAGGCATTATGTTATGGAGGATAAACAACTCAGACCTGAGAACGAGAAATGTTCTTCTTGACGATATAAGATTTTGAAGAGAGTGTAGCTGGTGAATATCTGATGGATATTTGCTCGTGTAGGGGAGAATAAATTTGAGGAAGTCATTTAAAAAATAAAACAGGTTCACTCGTCCTGAACCATGAAATCTGATTTCTCTTCATAGATGCTCCCAGCCTGCTGAGCTTTTCTAGTAATTTCTGTGTTTATTTTGGAATAAGACACATTCATTTTAACAGAGATATTGTGAAGACAATAAGCATTTTCTTTTTAAATTACGCAGGCACATATAAACATATATTTCAATCAAGCAGGCCCATTTGCTGCAAAGGAAATCGCTCTGTGTACGACAGCAGCAATGATGCACCGATATGGAGCAGTAATGTGGCGGAAACATATAGTTCAGACAAAGTCAAGGAGACCTCACATGTTCCAGTTTGGGGGTCGGATATCATTATTGTATGATTCAACTCAGAGAGGGAAAAATAATGTAACCTCCCTGTTTAGCCTATTGCTTCCTGTCTCATTCCTTCTACGCCATCACAGCAATGAATGAGAGCTAAACATTGGTCAGTCATCTTTACCACTCGTGCAAGATTCATGACGATGATTCACTGGAATCTCCTACTGCCTGTAGCAAAGGAAATTCAGCCAAATCTAACTGTTCCAGGAAGGAATCCCATCGCCAACAACTTGTGCAAACAGAACACATTTAGAAGCAGAATAACATTTGGGGCATTCTCACATTTTTTTTCCCTATTGTCAGGAGTTCAACTATTATGTGAACAGAGTTATTTCAAATTAACATGTAAGTTTGTCATCAAACATACGTACAAATGTGTGTGTGTGTGTGTGTGTGTGTGTGTGTGTGTGTGTGTGTGTGTGTGTACCATTAAAGAGAAAGCATTAATGTACATATTAGCAGATCCAAACTGTTTCACATTCTTCTTTCCATCATAATTTGACTTACTTTACTTTGGTCATAAACATGCATTTTAGCAGATTAAAGAAAAATGTCTGACTTGTTCCTAACACCAACCCTGACCCAGTCTGAGCCCTATATCATCGACCACAACACCAACCTGGTTACATTTAAAATTTGCTGTGACCAGTGGAGGAGTGGTACTGGAAAAGGAACCAATGACCAGCCAAGCCAGGGAACCACAGACCAGTGAGGCTGACATGAGAGCTGGGTAAGTTCTTGGAGGGGATTCTGAGGGTTAGGATTTACAAGCAATTGGAAAGGCAAGCATTGATTAGGGATAGTAAACATGGCTTCGTGCGGTGGGAAACATGTCTCACTAACTTGATTATCTTGAAGAGGTGATAAAGAAGATTGATGAAAGCTGTGTGGCAGATGTTGTCTGTATGGACTTTAGGAAGGTGTTCAATAATGCTCTGAATGGTAGACAGGTTATTAATGGGAGGACACATGGGATCCAGGGGGAGCTAGACAATTGAATTCAAAATTGGGTTGAAGGCAGAGGATTGCTTTCCAGACTGGAGGCCTGTGACCAGCGGTGTGCCACAAGTATCAGTGCTGAGTTCCCTGCTTTCCATCATTAATATAAAGGATTTGGATGTGAATATCAGAGACATGGTTAGTAAGTTTACAGATGATGCCAAAAGGTGGTGCAGTGGACAGTGGTGGAGATTATGTCAGAGTGCAATAGGAGATTGATCAGATGGGCCAAGGGGCCAAGGTGTGGCTGATGGAGTTTGATTTAGACAAATGAGAGGTTTTGCATTTGTTACGGTGAAGCAGGGCAGGACTTATACAACTAATGCTAGGGCCCTGGGGAGCGTTGCCAAATAAAGAGACCTTGGATGCAGGAGCTTGAAAGTGGAGTAGCAGGTATACAGGATGCTGAAGAACACGTTTGTCACACTTGCCATAATCAGTCAGAGCTTTGGGTGCAGGAGTCGGGATGGCATGTTGCTTGTGTACAAGGCGTCGATGCGGCCATGTTTAGACTATTGCGCATATTTCTGTTGGCTCTGCGAAAGGAAGGTTGTTGTTAGCCTTGAGAGGAGCAGAAAAGATTGGCAAGCATGCGCCTGGATCGGAGGGTTTGAGCAAGACGGAGACGCTAAATAGTTTGCAGCTTTTTTCCCCTGGAGTGTTGGAGATTGAGGGGTGACATTGCAGAGGTTTATAAAATCAAGAGGAGCATGAATAGTCTGTAAAGCCAAGATCTGTTTCCCAGGAGTCAAAAAGTAAAGTGCCTATGCTGAAGGTGAGAGGGGAAAGATATAGAAGGGAACGTGGGACAACATTTTCAGGCAGAGAGTGGTGTGTGTACAGAAAGTGCAGCCAGAAGTGGTGGAGACGGGTGCATTTACACAGTTAAAGGGAACCTGGATTGGTAAATGTATAGGAAGGATTTAGATGGATATCGGCCAAATACTGGAAAATGGGCATAGATCGGATTACGTATCTGGTCAGTGTGGACAGGTTGGACCAAAGTGTTTGTTTCTGCGCTATGTGAGTTTCTGAATCTATAAGATGGGTGAGAAGAAATTCGAAAAGGGCATTTTAACCAGAAATTCTCTTCCCCAGAAGCCTGTGGTGCCTTTCTGTTTACATTTATTCAGAGCTACATTAGTGAAATAGTTGACAGATGTTGTGAAAAAAAACAAAGTCTCTCCAGTTGTTTACTCAACGTTTATTAACAAGACAACTTTGTGCCTCTTGTTCAATCCCTCTCTTAAAAGAATCCAGAACAAAATAATCTCATACAGTTACAGCATTGTTACACTGGTTTGCACATCGAGCTGTTACACAGGAACCCGGGGAAGACCAATGAGGCACTTGGACCTGCTGTACAGCCCATTGAGTCACTGACATATGAACAGGAGGAGGCCATTCATCCCGTACAGTCACTTGCATGGAAACAGAGTGAGGTAACTGATGCTCCAGCATGACAAGCAAATGGGGCAGGGGCTGCACAGATAGTCTGCTTCATGCTTTTCATCTTGCATCCATTGCTCGTGGTACACATATGGTACTTTAAAGCGGTTTTCTAGCAGTGAGGTGGGAAGCCTAACCACAGATAATGGGAACTACAGATGCCGGAGAATCCGAGATAACAGAGCGTGGAGCTGGATGAACACAGCAGGCCAAGCAGCATCTTAGGAGCACAAAAGCTAACGTTTTGGGCCTCAACCTTTCATCAGAAGAAAAGGAAGCCTAAGGTTTTGTTCAAAATCTCAAGGTTGCATCCTCCAACTTGTGTTCTCTGTGAAAATCAGAATGTGGTTGGAATGACATTCTGTTTCAGAAGTAAGGTATTATGGCTAATGTCGGGATTGTGAGCGACATGACATTCAGTGTCGGGTTACACATTAATGTGGGGAGATTTCATTCAGAATCTGCATTGCTCTCTCAATCGACATGGGGGTCTATGTAATCCGACATGTAAAACCTATATATATATTTACATGGGTATGTTTTGGAATCTCTCACCATATCAATGTGTTTTGTGGCCGTAAGTGTTCACTGCCAACTGTACGTTTTAATGGAACTATCTGTTATTCTTTCACAGCACTACAGGTTAAACAGTCAGTTTCCTCACGGTACCATCATCTCAGGGATTAGACTGGCGATACTCGTTTGCACTGTGCCTGTGGCAAGGAGATCTTTCCTAACAAAGGAGACCAAGTCTGTCTACAATGATCCTAAATACTCTCTGATCAAGGCTCTACAACTGCAGAAAGATGGCTTTATATATGTACCTGCATCATTCACAATGAAGACAGAATAACTTTTATTTCCTTCATTACTGATACCCCTATATGTACTATTTTTGGTGACCTACGATCAAGGACATGTAGGTCGTTTTGGGCAACAAGACTTCCCAACTTTGCACCATTTAATCATTACAAAATGAGATGTCTGCTCTTGCTGGCTACATCCAAATTGTTCGTATGCCTTTCAAATTACCGTGATCCAAACACTGATACATGTGATACACCTAAAGTAACAGCACCAAAAGATCAGTCTGAAAAAAGGCTTGACTCTCTGTATGGTCTCAACTAAACAATTCTCAATCCGTGTGGTACATTCTCCCTTACCCCTGGACTCCAGCTTTATTCATTCACCTGTGTGCAAGCATACCAAAGCATTCTAGAAATTCAAATACACCACTCCCACTGGTTCTCATGTGTGGATGCTTCAACTATTATATACATATTACTCAGTCGTACACTCACTGGAAAAAGGATCACAGCACACAGGAATTGCCAAAACAAATAGGAAAGTACATCAACTTCTGTTGATAATCTAGTTTTCTCTATTTTGACATGTCATCATCCATATTCTCCCTCACTTTCTCTCTCTCTCATTAATGAATCACATATATCAGATTAATAAATACTCCAAGCTTTCTCCATGTCTTATCTCTCAAACATCCCTTTTTCAGTTTAAATGTATTGCTTATATTTGGATGTGACACGATTATAATTGAGAAATGAAACAACAAAGACACGAGGGAGGAACTGGCCAATGTTACCAGAAATAGAGCCTCAGCAGGGAAAACTGTGAAGCAGCAATGTAAGACGTTTCTGAGGATAATTTGGACGCAGATCCATAATTTTTGGGTGCTTTAATTAACACAAACTCCACAGGTTTATCAAAGATGACTTCACTTTCCTGAATCTAAGTTGATTCTACGAAGTCGTATTATGATTCCCCAAGCGCCTAATTTTTACAGTCCTCGTAAAAGATTCCAATACTTTCCTCATAATGGAAATCAAGTCGTCCAATTTTGTTTTTTTTGTTTGTTTTCCCTCCAACTCCACATTTTATCTGAGTGACAACAGCAGTTTTCCATTCTGCAGGAACCAGAAATGCCGCAATCTTTAGAATTTTGAATGGTAGCCAATAATTATTTCTTTTAGTTACAATTTTTAAACGACATTTGGATCAGTACCTGAACAGAAACATTTGGAGGGATATGGCCCAAGCCCAGGCGGGTGGGACTGGGATAGTTTGGGATTATATTTGACATGGACTGGTTCGACTGAAGAGCTGTATGACCCTGTAACTCTTTCACTAGCTCTATTGCCACCTACTTGTATACTCTGGGATGTACCAGAGCAACGTACCAAACTTCAGTTCAATTAGTTTTGAGCAATTCCTCTTTATTAATTCTAATCTCCCACAGTTTCTCATTTTCACAGTCACTCTGTCCTGTGGAATTTCTGGAAGATTTTCTGTATCTTCTTCTGTGGAGACGGAAATAATGCATTCCACTCAGCAGTGTGTCGGTGGGGGTGAGGTGAAGGAGATGGCCTCTGTCACCAAGTGAATACATCAGAGCACTGCACTTAGGAGATGATCAACAGGGCACCCACTCATGACAATCGATGGGTTATGCTGAGACCAGTGACACAAAGCTGTGAACACCTCTTTATAGAAATACATTGTCTTCACACTTTACAACTGGCATAGGTCCAGGTAGAGATAAGAATATGAATACAATCTAAGTATTATTTATCAAAGTATTTTTAATCAAAGCTGCAAGTGTGGCCAGACGAGAATTGCAACTGGAAAGATTTTAGTTCATTCAGAAAGAGCATTGAATAAGAAGTGAAGGCTGGGAATATTGTGGGTGATAAAGGGAATACTGTGATATAAATCAGCTCAGGACAAAATGGGCCAATGCTGGTTATGAACACTTTTGTTCCTCCATGGGTGTTTGTAAATGAAGGTGTTAAAAGCCATGGAATAAGAATTGACGTTGTTATGGAAAGTGAATACAATAGTTTACATCTTTGTCAAACATAGATCATAGAAATTGAGATGCTGTTCACAAAGTTTTACAGATTAAATGATTGGTCAGAGATAGAGAGACTTACCAGGAACACCAACAATAGCGAGGATGGGATAGTAACCGGCTTGAATAATCATCAGTACACCATATATCCGCCATGTTAATGCTACCCCATAAATAGAAAACCAGAAAAGGCCAGCGAATAAACCCCTGTCCATTATTGGAACATTCCAATCTATTCCGCTCAGATTCTTATACATTGTTGTCACATTCCCGTGTGTGGTTCTGAGATTCTGATCCATTATTGGAACATCCCAAGCTGCTGTTCACACATTCTGATCTCTCCCTCTCTCTGGAGCTGCTGATTCCAATCGTGTTGAGGATGACACAGCCACGGATACTGTGGGGTAACGCATTGGAAGAAACACCTTATTAACAGAAGAGGGAAACCCTCCAGTGACACAGTTAGTATCCATGGAGACTGACATTAATTCCAGTCACGGAACAAACAGTTCCAGTTAACCCCTTCCACTCTGACACTTTTAAAGTCACAACAATACCTGGTCTGGGTGGGATGCTGACATTGCCTGCTATAGGTCTTAGTGCCCATCTCCAATTACTCTCACAATGATAGAGTTAGAGGGGAAAGGTGATGCTTTCTCTGCACAGGCTCAATGATTCTGCTGTGTTTTCTGCATGCAATGCCATATGTAACCGTTTTCCTTAGAGCCAATCGAGAGCTTGCAACTACACTGAAGACTGCTCCACTACAACGACTGCCAATCTAAAAACGGTCTCTGGCCACAACTACCTGGAGAAAGACAGGAAATGTGGATGTTGCCGAACTTTCCTCTCACTGCCCTAATAAGGCAACATTTTATCTGTAACTCAACACTGAATAATTTGCTCCTAAAGTTGCAAACATCTTTTTTTTCCAGTTTATACAGCTTTTCTTTTCCGATTTTTTGGCCTTATCCCAAAAGTAAACGTTACATTGGTAACTGCTTTGCTTATTGGGAGTAAATGGTCAGAGACAATATCTATGTGAGTGATTAAGGAACAGTAAGGGAGAGGGGACAGTGGCTGTGCAGACTGGACAGGACTAACGTGATAGCATCCAGCAGGCAATTTCTTCTTCATAGACGGAATAAAATAAAATGCAGAGAAAGAAACAGAATAAATTTGGCTGAAGGAATGGGGACTGACAATATTAACAAAACACGGTAGTTTGAAATGGAATGGAGGAGAAATGATTTCATCTATACTGTTTAATCAGTGTGCGTGTGCAGATAGATAAGATTGTTCAGAAATGCTCAAGATATTCAGAGTTATTAAGAGACAGAGTGAACACAATGTGATGCAGGCGATATGGCCTTGTCTTAGAGATAATGGGAACTGCAGATGCTGGAGAATTCCAAGATAATAAAATGTGAGGCTGGATGAACACAGCAGGCCAAGCAGCATCTCAGGAGCACAAAAGCTGATGTTTCGGGCCTAGACCCTTCATCAGAGAGGCCTTGTCTTGTTTGTGTCTTGTTAACATTGCACTCAATAGAGAGAACCCATCTCCCCAATTCACACCTTTATTTACTCCCATTGTACATCTGCTTCTCTTTCACCACAATTTAAAGCCTCTTTGTATCTTGCACTGCACCCCCACACCCTCAGTTTACTTTCACCCCTCCTCTAACTCTGTCAAGGTATTCAAAAGATAATTTTCCTACCCTTTTCAGTTGGGAAGAAGGGTCTCGCTGGACTTGAAACCATAACTCTGCTTCTCTGTCTCCACAGATGCTCCAGACCTGCTGAGTTTCTCCAGAAATGAATCGACACTGACTGAATTTTAAACAAAACAAAGAACAGTGCATGCTGGAAATCTGAAACAAGAAGAAAAGTTGCTGGAGAAACTGGGAGCTTTGAAAAGGCATCAAGGGTCCTGGCACGAAACGTCAGCTTTTGTGCTCCTGAGATGCTGCTTGGCCTCCTTTGTTCATCCAGCTTCACACTTTGTTACACTGGATCCAACAGCTTAACTTTGCTTTCACTCTACAGATGCTGCCACAACTGCTTAGTTTCTTCAGAAATTTGTGTTTTCAAATAAATTGCAAAAATGTGTGTCAAAGCTGCCCAAACACCCTGTCCAACATGGATCACCAAACACTGAGAAGTGAATGGCAGCGCAAGGTTCACAAATGCATTAGTTCCAAACGACATAACGCTGGCATCATTGACACTACAGAGCTCTTAATCATGATCTGGGAGAGAAACATTCACTTTAAAAACCTTCCTACAGTGTGGAAACATGTCCTCCAGCCTAACAAGTCCACATCGATGTTCCGAGCATCCCATCCAGACCCATCCCCCTATTACCCACCTGATTTATGCATCCCTCAATATGATGGGCATTAGCATGGCCAATTCACCTAGCCCGCACATCTTTGGTCTGTGGGAGGAAACCAGAGTACCTGGAGGAAGTCCACACAGACACGGGGGAGAATATGCAAACTCCACACACACTGGCACCCAAGAGTAGAATCAAACCTACATCCCAGATGCTGTGAAGCAGTAGTGCTAATCCCTGAGCCACCGCACTGCCCAAAGATGTCCCTACTAGAAGGGAAAAGGTTCAGATGAATACGTTCACATGTTTTGAGGAATGTGACAAATTGGTGGCGCGACACTATGGAAAGGCCCTCAGAACAATGAAAATGGAAGTGTTACCACATCAGAAAACAGAGTAGGTCACTATGGCCACGGACGATGGAGACTCAGTCTGAACCAGGGGGACATTATGTTGCACTTATTGCAGCTCCAAACTGGGCATTCATGTGGTGATGGAATCCACAGCAGCAGCAGCAGAAGCGGAATTGCATTCCACCAGAATCTGTGACTCTTTGTCCCGTATAATCCCTCAGTCTATGATTCCCATGAAGCTGATCAATGATTCAGTGATGAGTGCAGGCAAACATGCCGGGGACAGAACCATGCGTACCTGAAACTGATGGCAACCCGTTGTAGCTACCACATTTGACTGTTTGCATTACAAACAGCAGAACTAATGCATTACAGACAGGGCAAAATGATTACAAGATCAACAGACCAACTATCATGCCATAACTAGTCAGAAATGGTGATGGGAGCAGCAGGAACTGTCGCTGCCGGAGTCTGAGATAACAAGGTGTGGATTTGGATGAACACAGCAGGCCAGGCACCATCAGCGGAACAGGAAAGCTAATGTTTCAGGTCTGGACGCTTCTTCAGAGAAAGGGGATTCTGAAATAAGTAGAGAGAGGGGGAGACGATATTAGAAGTTAGATAGTGGAGCAGATAGGTGGAGAGAGGACAGTCAAGTCAAGGAGGCGGCATTGAAGCCAGTAAGGGTGCGTGTAGGTCGTGAGATGTGACAAGTGTTGGTCAGTGAGGAAGGAGAGGCGGGAAGATGGGAGGGAACACGGACAGGTCGAGGATGCAGGGATGAAGCTCATTGAGGTGAGGTGAGTGTAGATGGGAAGTAGGGGTTGGGGGTTGTTCAGTGAGGTGGGAGGTGCGGGTAGGTGAGAGGGAACACGGACATGGTAAGGAGGCAGGGATGAGGCTAGTCGAGGTGAGGTGAGTGTTGGTAGGAAGTTGGGTGGGGGTTGTTCAGTGAGCTGGGAGTGTAGGTGCTCCACAAAGCAGTCTCCAAGCATTCTTTTGGTTTTCATGATGTAGAGGAGGCCACATCTGAAAAAGCAGATACAAGAGACCACATTAGTGGATATACAGGTGAATACCTGTTTAATGTGGAAGGTTTTATTGAGGCCTAGGATGGAGGTGATGAGGGAGGTGGAAGGGCGGGCGAAGCAATTCCTGCGGTTGCAGGGAAATGTCCCAGGGGTGGTGGGACTAATGGGGAATGTGGAGCGGACAAGGGAATCATGGAGACTACGGTCCTTCTGGAAGGCAGATAAGGACGGGGAGGGAAATATATCCTTGGTCGTGGGGGTCAGATTGCAGGTAGCGGAAGTGGGCAAGAATGAAGTTTTGGATCCGGATATGATGGGGTGATACGTGAGGACAAGAGGAATTTTGTCTTTGTTTGGAGGGGGTGTGAGGGCTGAGGTGCGGGAAATGCAAGAGATGCGGTCAATGTCATTTACGGCCACTGTCAGGGTGAAATTGAAGTCCATGGAGAATGAAGACATCTGCATTGTCCGGGAGTTGAATGCCTCATCTTGGGAGCAGATGCGGTGGAGGTGAAGGAATTGGGAATATGGGCTAGCATTCTTGCAGGAAGGTGGATGAGATGAGGTGTCATCAAGGTAGCTGTGGGAGTCGGTGGGCTTGAAATAGATATCAGTTTACAGACGGCTACCAGAGATGGAGACAGAGGTCCAGGAAGGAGAGAGAGGTATCAGTGATTGTCCAGGTGAACTGCAGGTTGGGTGAAAGGTGTTAGTAAAGTGGGTGAACTGTTCAATCTCCTTGCGGGAGCATGAGGCGGCACTGATACAGACATTGATGTAACGGAGGAAGAGGTGGGGAATAGGGCCAGGATAGGCGTGGAAGAGGGACTGCTCCACGTAACCGACAAAGACTCAGGCATAGCTTGGGCCCATGTGGGTAACTATGGCTACCCCCTTTGGTTCATAGGAAGTGCTAAGGGGAGGTTGTTAAGGGTAAGGATGCGTTTGGTTTGATAGATAAGGGTGTTAGTGGAGCGGGACTGGTCGGGCCTGTAGGAGAGGATGAAACGGAGGGCTTTAAGGCCATCTACATGGTCAGTTATACAACACCCTGGAGGAGAGGGTTCCAGAGATATCCCCAATGTAACTAATGGAACTGCCCTGCACATCAGTGCAACTTCAAAAGTGTAGTATCCACAACATCCTCAGCCACAAGTATCGAGTTGATGATTCACCTTATCGTTATCATGATGTGCACAAAATCACAGTTGCCAGTCTTCAACCAATTAGCTTCGCTGCATGTGATGCCAAGAAAAAGATAACAATGATGTAAAAATACGAAAAAGATAACTGGCCCTGATGCCGCTCCTACAATAGGACTGAAGGCTTGTGCTGCACAACACGCTGTGCCTCTGGGGGAAGCTGTTTCATTCGAGCCCCAACTCTGACATCTGCCTGGCAATGTGGAACATTTATCAGCTATGCCCAGTTTCCTAAGATGAGCCTAATTGCAATCTGACTGATATCTGTGCCCTTAGTCTCATTGCAATTGTCGAATTGTTGGAAGTTGTTTTTGACAGAGCTGTCAAGCACCACAGAAATAACCTGCTTGGTGTGGTTTCTGATACTTCCCCATGTGGAGATGGTGCTGTTGTGGAAATATCATTGGGTTTCTAATCCAGACCAGGCTAATGCTTTGGCAGCTGGGGGATGTTAAGAATAATTAATAAAATATCGAAGTCTCAAATCTGGTGTCAGTAAAAGTGACCTTGAAGCCAATATCGATTGGAAACATCAATTTGCTTCACCAACACACTTTCAGGATGAAAATCTACCGCGCTGTCCTAATCTGGCCGAAAAGCCTCTCCAGACACACAGACATGTGATGAACACTACAATGTTCTTTGGAACAGCCAAGTAAGACACTCAATTGTATCAAACTGCTCTGATGTCTTAAAGGATAAAATCGGATGGAACACCCAGCCGCGGTATCGGAAAAGGGACAAAGAAACACTGTTGTGTTGAACATACACAGGCCTCCTTCCTGATCTCTGAGAGCTTGTGAGAACATTTAAAGAGCTTTCCCATGGGCGGTACAGAAATATCAGGAAAGGAGAAGGCCATTCAACCCATTTAGTGTCCCCCAATCTAGTTCCTGGCTGAACATCTCTCCAATGCTTTTCTTCCACACAGTGCACATTGCCCTGGAAGTGATGAATCATTAGAAAACAAAAAAATTAAAGCAGGAACTGTCGTCGTTCCTTCAGTCCATTGATTTTTCTCCCCCACTCAACATAATGATGCTGATCCTGTACCTCATCCGCCTGTTCTCTGCCCATCCATTTAGTGTCGAGAAATCCTTATTTGTATTCAGTGCCTGGCTTCTACAGCCTTGTGTGTCAGAGTGTTCCGAAGGTTCACCAGTCTCTGTGTGCAGGCATTCATGCTCATATCATTGTACAGTAGCTTACCTGTACCTGACATTATGACACTTATTTTTGTTATCCCAGCCAAGGGCATTATTCTCCCTGCTTCTAAACTGTCTCACTGTGAGAGTTTTATATATTACAATGAGATCTTCACTCATTTTCCTAAACCTCATGGGATTTCAGCCCAGTTGACTTGAACTCAGCTCAAACAATAAGGCTGCCATCCCAGAGATCAGTCTGGGGATCCTTTGCTGTGCTCCCTCAATATCATGTTTATTCTTAATGGGGTAACGAGACCAAAACGGCACACAACACTGCACAATGTTTGAGATATGGTTTCATCAAGGTCCTGATCTCCAGTAATATAAACAGCCTTCTAACACCATCCCCTGTCTCCTGCCATTAAGATAATTTTGAATGTGACTTGCCAAATTACCATTGATACCATTGCGTTTAACTTTCTTTGTCAGTTTTTCATGTGGGACTTTGTCAACAGCCCTTGCTGAAAAAAAAAACATATAAATGATCATCTTGATAGAAATCAATCAAAATGAGACTTTTCTTGAAAAAAAGTCATCCTGACTATCCCTGATCAAGTCTTGTCTTTCTAAATGCAGATCAATTAAGTGTTTGTGAGAAGAACACAATTGTAATTATGGGTGGTTTGAATATGCATATTGATGGGATGAATCAATTTGGCATGGATCGCCTCAAAGAACAATTCATAGAGTGTATGAGGGATTGTTTCTTACAGCAACATGTCATAGGAACAACCAAAGGGCTGGTTACTTTAGATTTGGTATTATGTAACGAGGAAGCATTGACAAATGGTCTTGTCGTTAAGGACATTCTTGGAGGAGTAACCACAATATGCGAGAGCTGCAAATTCGGACTGAAAGCCGGAACACATGAGTTTCATGCAAGAGCTTTGAGGTTTTGCAAAGATAACAGTACATGTCTGAGGAGGGAGGCGTCCTGAGTAGACTGGGCAAAAACATTAAAGGACTGGACAGCTGAAGAATACAGGCAAATATTTAGGAAAATGCTGAATACACCCCCATTAAAGTAATTGTCTGGGAGGAAGAGGAATTGTATGAAAGTGAAAAAAATCATCCATGGCTTGACAAGGAAGTCAGTGACAACATGAAGGCAAAACCTTGGACATATCATACTGCACAAGTTCGTCGCTCTTTGGAGTATTTGGGGAGGCAGTGTTCGAGTGGTATTATCACTGGACTTTTAATTAAGTCACTCAGACAATGGTCTGGGGACCTGGGTTCAAATCCTGCTGTGCCAAATGGTGGAGTTTGAATTCAAATTGAGAATTAATAGACCAATACTGGCCATGAACCAACTGTCAGGAAAAACCCAAGTGGTTCACAAATGTCCTGTCAGAAAGGAACCTGCCATCCTTAGTTGGCCTGGCCTACATGTGATTCCAGGCCTACTGCCATATTGCTGACTTTTAACTGCCTTCTGGATAATTAGTGATGGGCACAGCCAGTGACGCCCACACCCAGTGAATGTTTTGTGGTTGGCATGGAGGAGCTGAGCTGAAAGTCTGTTTCCATTCATTATAACTCAATGGCTTTATGATTTGCTGTTGGTGCATACATAGTGCTGTTGGGAGGAAATCTCAGCAGTGTACCTTGTGTGTCAGTGTTGCTGGCAGTGAGCATTACTGGATAGGGGTAGAGTGTTAAACAAGCCGCTTATGTTTTCCTCGATAGAGTTTGTGCAGCTGTGTTCATCCAGGTACCTGAGGATCTTCCATCACACTCCTGCTTGGTTCCTTGTAGGTAGTGGAAAGGCTTTGGAGAGCTTTAGGAGGTGAGTTACTCGCCACGAATTTCCAGCATCAGATATGCTCTTTTAGATGGCTGCACCAGTTGAATTTCTGATCAGCAGTTGCACACAGGATATTTTTCGTTGCAAGTTGATCTTCATGCTGAAAATCAAAGAAGAGCTTTTGGATTACCTCGTGTTGGATGTGACAACGGTCCAGCAGTTTTGAAGAACTATTCTTGTTAGACATTAATCAGCAAAACCTGAATGGTGTCCACATATTTTGGAAGAAAGTTATTGACTGCTGCAGGAACTGAGGATTGTGAAACAGTGCTGAGAGATACTGTTTTCATCCCTGTCAGGAATGGTCTGTTATTTTTTGATCATTCACAATCCTGGCAAAAACAGAAATATTATCTTCGAAATGCAACTTTGACTCACAGGAACATGAAACCAGATCACTGAAACGGTCAACGAGTTCATGAGCGCTGCAGGGGAATGGGAGTTCGCAACTGACAGGAAAACATGTCCATTCTCAAAGTGCGTACGTGGGAGGAAGGAGTTTATTCTTCTTTTGAGAAATGACACCCTTACGACTAAAAGTATTTGTTATCATGAAGGAAAAGCTGTATCCATGCCATTGGTTTAGTTAAAATGATAGTGACAAACAGCTGGAATAATCTTGCACTGACCACTTGAAACTTCCGGGATGTTTTCAGACATAGCTGAGATGTTTTGGGTTGAGTTAGTGCCAATACTCCATGAGATGATGCTGATTTGTAAAATAACCATTTACTGAGCACAGTTGATGAACCTGAAAAACAAGTGCCGTTGGCTGGTACTTCGGAATACATCAGAGCTTTTATGGCTGCCACCACATGGAATCGTACAACTGAGAAAAGGCCCATCGAGTCTGCACCACCAGGTGCTGATCCAAGTGCTTTTTAAAGTGTGTGATGTTACCTGCTTCAACCACCTTCCTAAGCAGTGCATTCCAGACACATAACACTTTCTGGATTCAACGCAAATTGCACAAATCCTTTCTCAGCCTCTTACCTTTCACTTTAAAGGTGTGCCCCCTTGTTCTTGATCCTTCGTGGAAGGTGAACAGCTGCTGTCTGTTCACCCTGTCCGAACCTCTCATGCTCTTACACACATCGATCAGGCTCCCCCCTCAACTTGCTCTGCTCCAAAGATAATGGTGTACAAATCTAGTCTCTCTTCACAGTTTGGGTATTTTCTTGTCTTGCTAATTTTGAAGTGCATTAACTCACATTTATCAGTGTTAAATTTCGTCACACTGTTCTGACCACATGAACAGCCTGTTTATATCGCCCTGTCCTCCTCACTGTGAAACACCCGGCTAATCTTTGTGACATCCACAAAATTACTTATCATATCCTCTCCATCCACCATCTCCCACATTCTCATTATCATCAAGCATGCAGGTACAGCAGACAGTGAAGAAAGCTGATGGCATGCTGGCCTTCACAACAAGAGGAATTGAGTACAGGAGCAAAGAGGTCCTTCTGCAGCTGTACAGGGCCCTGGTGAGACCGCACCTGGAATATTGTGTGCTGTTTTGGTCTCCAAATTTGAGGAAGGACATTCTTGCTATTGAGAGAGTGCAGCGTAGGTTCACGAGGTCAATTCCCGGAATGGCGGGACTATCATATGTTCAAAGATTGGAGCGAATGGGCTTGTATACACTTGAGTTTAGAAGGATGAAAGGGGATCTGATTGAGACATAATAAGATTATTAAGGGATTGGACACTCTGGAGGCAGGAAGCATGTTTCCGCTGATGGGTGAGTCCAGGACCAGAGGACACAATTTCAAAATAAGGGGAAGGCCATTTAGAACAGAGCTGAGGAAAAACTTCTTCACCCAGAGAGTGGTGGATATATGGAACGCTCCGGCCCAGAAGACAGCGGAGGCCAACGCTCCGGATACGTTCAAGAAAGAGGTGGATAGAGCTCTTAAAGCTGGTAGAATCAAGTGTTATGGAGATAAGGCAGGAACAGGATACTGATTGTGGATGATCAGCCATGATCATAATGAATGGTGGTGTTGGCTCGAAGGGCTGAATGGCCGACTCCAGCGCCTATTGTCTATTGTCTATTATTTAAAAATATCACACAAAACCTTGATTTTCTTCCTGTTCTCCAGCTGTTATTCACAGGGGAAGAATATAAAATTCCAGTCTCTTGATTCTATTATTTTGGTGAATTTACAGTGTGATAGAGTTGAGTTCTTTGATGAGGGAAACACAAATATTATTTTGGACATGGAGTTGAATTCTCCTCTTACATTCTGCCCCTCTGCATGTTATATTTTTAAGGCTTTAACATCATTAATGCTGGGCTAGGTTTTGGTATTTTGCCCTGAAACTTTCATATTTTACCTGGACCTGGAGCGTGTTTTCGTAACAGTCCCTGAAATAGTCAGAGCTGAAGGAATTTTTTTCAACTGCAGCATGGACATAGCCTCATTCTTGAAGATTGTGTGAGAGAGCTCGAGTAATGGGGAGAAAGATACAATTAAATTCTACAGTACAGACACACTGTAGGCAATCAAACCATATTCTCATGGCTACGTTGAAAAAAATGTTAAGACATTGCAAGGGAGTGGTGGGGGGTGCAGGGAGTGGAGAGAATAACATTTCATCTGCACTTGATGGAAATACAGAAATACCGAGACAGTGTAAAATCTGAACAAGAATCAAGCATTGGAAAAGAAACATGAGAAATATTTTCAAAGGAATCAGAACCCAATTTTCATGAACAGCAATGTTTGATCCCACATCAATCTTTCTTCTTGAAATACATGCTTTTCATGGTCACTCATACTTCACCTGCCAGTCCTCTTCCACCTTCCTTACACTTCTGCTTCCCTTGCACTGCCCCTTCTGCTGCTAGATACCCTTCCACTGACCGTCTCCCTTCACACTCCGCTTCTACCACCCCCACTACATGTCATTCCTCTGTCTTGGTTTCTCCCAGCTCCCCATCCTCTCTTTCCTTTTTCATCCTCCAACTAGGATGATAGAAGTTGCTGATTTCCATGTTGCTGTTGGTCATCAGTGAATGATGAGGTTGAAATGCTCAATGCCCTCTCGGAGCAGACAGCAGTGTATGCTTGCCACTGTCTGATGCGCTGGAAATGGGATAGTTTTGTTCACAGTCAAACAGAGTGAAGCTTCGTTCTTGCCCTCTGACAGGGCATTTAACCAAACAGCCTAATCAAGAATAAGACAAATATCACCTGACAGAATCGGAAGTCTGTGCCGAAAACTTCTTTGGAATATTGTGAGGTAGTGAGCACATTATTCAAAAATACTGTGTTCTGTACTTTCGCTCTTTATTGTTTCTGCTGATGTTCCAATGTCACTCAAACTGAGATCAGAGTAACGCCCCATGCCACCAGCTTTACTTGACTCATTGCGGCATCAAGTGCCCTGAAGAAAAAACTGTGACCAATGAGAATTGAAGAGAATCCTGCACTGGGAATGTCGTTGAGTGAGCAATGGGAAACCCAGTCTCTTTAAGTTGTTATTCAAGTTACATGTCATCCTGGAGAGGGAATAAATTGTTGTTCCTTCACTATAATATGGTAAAAAAAAAATCCTTGGTATCTCCTTACAAACAGCTCAATGCATACATCTGCATCACTTGGATGAGAAGAGTTTCAGGAAGGCAGCACTGTGTCACCTTCTGCAGGCCTATTGGTGATGACAAATAAAGTCAGCCCCTGCTAGTGCCTGCCAAAATCAATGGATAAAAATGTCCTACTTACAATATCAAGGTTTTTTTTCATAGCTGAGTCTGAAGCTTCAGAAAGGTAAGACTTTGCTAGATGAGTGTGACCCCAGTGACATCAGGAACATGGCATGACATTGAGGTTACACTCTGCATCGTTTTCAATCAATTACTTTCAGACATCAATGCTGAGCACTATAGTGACTAGATACCAAGTCGCTGTCCCCTCTGCCTGGTTCTGTCTGGCCAAATGGACAGGAACTAGCAGAGAGGGTGATGATTTTGCCTGGGACATAATCCTGTTCACAGAATCCTGCTTTACAGTCAATGTCTGACTGTTGCTTAATTCGTCCATGAAAATGTAATGCAGCCCAATTTTACATTTCATACAGCAAAGAGTTAATATCACTTTACTTCTTATATGTTTAAAATAAACCAAGCGCAATGTTTTTTTTCCGTTTGGAAACAACTGAAGTAACAATAATTAAGCTACCAGAGTACACACCTAATTTTGCAGAATTTCGTGACTGTGGTGAACAGTTGAATCACGTTCAGGTCAGTGAACACATCATCTTGCAGTCAGCAAATTTGTGAAAAATAAACTTAACCAAAAACACTGAATTCTCAGCTGCTGTGTTACCGAGCCTCACCACTACTTTCAAAACACTGGCCACCTCCTAAATCTGTCCCAAGAGTAACTAAACCGGGCTTGGACTGGTATTCATACAATGGCTCACAACAGAACTTTAGAGGCATCCCTGAACAACAAGGAAGTGCATGGGGCAGCTTGGCCAATGAACTAGCACCAGACTCAGTACTGGTCCAAATGCAGTTTAACATTTGTGAAAAATGTCCTGCCAAAAACCACACCTCATGAGTTTATCCCTGTTGATGACTTCTGATGTGCCAACTAACCCCTGTAATTATGCATCTTTGACCCGATCCTGAATGAAGGTGTTATAAAGGTGACGCACTCCTGCAGCATGCGTCACCTTTCATTGAATCCCTTATTAACAATATCCAGTGCATGTCAGCTCCACACGTCAGTGTCCAAACTGAATTGTGCAGAGACAATGATGGTCGGCATTTTCCCAGACCAACATCCTTGCGCATGACTGGAAATATAAATTTCTATGGAAATGTTCTCAGCATTCTAACTGTTAATAGCAAAGTCACATCACTGAATGCAACCATCCTTCGATAATAACCACTTTCTGATTGTCCAAAAAGCACACATCTACCCATTTATTCAGTTCAATTTTATGATAAAAAATATGAGCAAACAGTGCACAAATCACAGTGAGGGACTTTGAAATGATCACGCTTGTTGCCACACTCAAGATCAAACAATTATTAAGTGCAAGGACTTTAAAGACATACAATTATTTTTCCCTTGTATTAATATATGTGCTAATATTTACACACAATTGTTTTTCATGATAACAATGCCAGGGTGTCAGATCAAACTTTGACGAAGAAACCTCCTGCTGAATTGCCCCCCTTAGCTGGTGGATCAGCCTTTGTATTATCCAGTCCCTCCAGCTGTTTGTTCATATCACAGAAAATGAATGGAATTAGTTGAAGACTGCTTCGTGTAATGCTAGGAATCTTTGGAGGAGAGTGAAACAGACCATTCCATCGACACGTCTGTCTGAACATTGTTGTGAGTGTTTTGGCCTTGTCTTTTCTCCTCTTCTAAGGAAGGGACGCTGGACCCGAAACAATCACTCTATTTTGTTTTCTTCACTGAGCTTTTCCAGCAATTTCTGTTTTTATTACATTTTCTGCTGGGCTCTTCCATCATTGAAGAAGATGATATTTGTGGAGCCTCCTCCTCCAGTGAGTTCTTTGAATGTCCAAAACCATTCAGGACTGGATGTCACAGCATTGCAGAGATTAGGTCTGATTTGTTGGTTCTGGGTTCATTTTCATCTGTTGATCATTTTCTGTTTGTCCTATTTGCTGAGGAAGTGGTCTTCTCTTCATTTTTAAATAGGGTTGCTTCTGCTATTGGCAGCCTCTCCTGTGTTATTCACTGAACAAGGGTTGATCCCTGGCTTGATAGTCGTAATGAAGTGTGGGATATGCTGGGTAATGTTATTCAAAATCGTCCTGGAGTAAAATTCTGCTGTTGTTGGTGACCCATATCACCTCACACAGCCCAGTGTTGAGTTGCTACATTTATTTGAAATCTAGCCCATTTATGACAGTAATAGTGTCATATACATGATGGAGGGTAATTCCGATGTAAAAAGTAAAACTTCATCTCTTGAAATAGTGTGTGCAGGAGTCACCGTTACTGATACAGTCATGGATCCATGTACAAGCATCCGGCAGATTGGTGAAGATGAGGTCCAGTATGTTTCTCCCTCTTAGTCAGCCCTTCCCCAGCAGTTGCTGCCCCAGCCCCAGCAGCTATGTGCTTTTACACCCAACCATCTCAAACAGCAGTGCAGCTGCTGATTCTCTTTTGTTGCTGATTTTGAAATGAACCACACTCTATATATTCTCCATCTTTCCCACTCTCTCAGTGCTTCCTCCAAGTGCGGCTCAATGTGGAGGAACGCTGATCCACCAGTTCGGGGAGATGATTCAGCCAGAAATTTCTGTGTCAATGTCTGATTTGACACCATGAGGCTTCTTTATGTCACATTGTTGCTTGACTGGTCTGTGGGATGGCTCTCCCAATTTTGACATGAGTCCCCAGACATTAGCAAGGATGAATTTGCAGTGTCTACAGGGTTTTTTTTTATTTTTGTGGCTGTCACCTGAAGGGGCCAAAGGGTCTGACTATGCAGTATAACACTGATTCTATAGTTCTTGTGATTGGGCCCTCCAAGGTCTCACTCCCAGTACCTTGTCTATGGCACAGATTCCTATAATGTGGTCTCCATTAAGCCATTGTGCAATTTGGAGTTTTTAAACTGCTCAGCTGTCCCTCTAACTTTTCTTGTCATCGCCTCCAAGAGCTAGATCCAGCTCCATCTGCGTCCCTCCCTATATGTCGCACCACCTCCAGTCGCGTCACCCCACGTATTTCGATAAGATCCTCCAGCCCCTTCAACATACCGATCTCTCACACCTCATCCAGGCCCTCTGACTCTACCTATCTCTTTTATGTCCTAGCCACATATAGCTTTCTTATCTCTCGAATTTCCTCCTGCCCCTTTGCCCTCCATAGGTCTCTGACCCCCAACAACTCCACTCACTCTCCCTGTCTATCCAACCCCCTACAGCCTCTACAACCCTCTCTATCTCTCGAACCTCCTTCAGCCGCTTCACTCCTCCCTTTCTGTCTAACCTCCTCCAGCTCGTACAACCCTTTGTTTCTCTGTAACCTCCAGCGACTACGCCTCTCTTCCATCCTGTGAATGAAAGAGAAAAAAAAACAAACTCTGTAGCCTGTTCTAGCATGCACTGGCCTCGCTATCTCTGTCAAGTCCCTGGCCCTGCATTTGGATTTCGGTAGCTTCCTCCAGTCCATAAAATCTCAAACCTCCTCCAGATTTCACTCCCTCCTATCTCTGTAATCTCATCCATCAGCTACACTGCTCCCAAATTCTTTTATTGCCTCCTTCCCCCTGTCCCATCCCCCTCTTATTAACCTCCTGCAGCATCTACTCCACTTCATATCTCCTCCAGCCCCTTCAGCTCTCCCTATTCTACAATTATCTGAGCATTTACACACCTCTACATTTATGTAGCCTGCAACAGCTCCAATAACCTCCATATCTCTTTCACCTTCTCCAGCATCTGCATCGGCTCCCAATCCCTGTAACATTTTCCAACACCTGTACTCCTCTATACCTTTGTAACCTGCTCGAGCATATGCATACGTTCCTCATCCGGCCACCCTCCTCCAGCTCCTAAAACTTCACCAGAGCCTACAATTCTCTCTATTTCTCGAGCCTCCTCCAACCCTTCCACTCTTTGCTTTCGATCTAACCTCCTCCAGCTCATACAACTGTCTTTTCCTCTGCCACCGCCAGTTACTGCACCTTTTCCCTTTTAGTGAATGAATGAAAAAGCAAAATCTCTGGAAGCTATTCTGGCATGCATAGGCCTCACTATCTCTGTAATGTCTCTAGCCATGCATTCCTATTTGTGTAGCTTCATCCAGCCCATAAAACACTGAACCTCCTCCAGGATGTACTCACCCCAATCTCTGGCACGTCATCCATCAGTTCCCAAATGCTGTCATCACCTTCTTCCCTTGTTGCATCCCCCTCTCAGTCACAGGCTCCAACATATACACCACTTCATATCATCACCAGCCCCTTCAACTCTCCATATGTCTAAAATTTTCTGCAGTACCTATATTCTTCTGCATCTCTTAAGCCTCCCATGACTCTGATAAGCTCCATATCTCTGTCACCTTCACACAGCATCTACATGTGATCCCTACCCATGTAACATTCTTCACCAACTATACTCCTCCGTGCCTTTGAGACCTGCTCGAGCATGTCCACATGCCCCTTGTCCCTGTAACCTCCCCCAGCCCCTAAAACATTCTTATAGCAGGTGGCACGGTGTCTCATGGGTTAGCACTGAACCCTCACAGTGCCCTGGACCTGGGTTCAATTCCAGCCTCAGGTGACTGTGCGGAGTTTGCACATTCTCCCTATTTTTTTTACGAGATTCCTTCGGTTGCACCAGTTCCCTCCCACAGTCCAAAGCTGTGCAGTTTAGGTGGACTGGCCATGCTAATTTGCCCACAGTGTCTAGCAATATGTAGGTTCAGTGGACTGGATATGGGAATTGCATCGATGGTGTGTGCGGGTTGCAGATGTGGACTTGTTGGATCACTGTGGGGACATTATACTTTTATCCCTGTAACCCCCGGATTTCACTTTGCCCTACCTTTGTAACCTCCTTAAGATCAGATCGTCTTACCTATATCTGTGACCTGGTCCATTCCCTGCACCCTCCTCATCACGAACCTCCAACAGCTATTCCAGCCCTCCCTATTTCTTTATATTAGTACATCTCCTCCACCCCTCCCTATCTGTCGAACATCCTCCAGCACATACATTATCCCCTGTCCATGTACCCTCCGCCAGCACTTACATTCTTCCCTAAATCTGTAGCCTGCTTGAGGATGGACAATCCTCCCAATGTCAAAATCTTCCTCCAGCATATGCAATCCTCCGAACTATGAAACCTCTTCCAGGCCCAACAGCCTTCCCTAACTGTGTAATGTCCTGAAGCCCAGACCCGCTTCCCTATTTTTGTAATTCCTCCAGGCCGTAGATCCCCCCTTATCTCTGTAACCACCAACACATATTACAGCCCTACCTTTCACTGCAGCTAATTCCAGCAAATATCTCTCTCACGATCTCGGTCACCACATCAACTCGTACATTCCTCCCATCTCTATAATCTCCACCAGCTGTTTGAGCCCTCATGATTACTGTAACCTCCTGCAACATGTAAATTGCTCTTTGTCTCTGGGCCCTCCTGCAGCTCCTACTCTCCTCACTATCTCTGTAAGCTTGCCCAGCCCTGTACCCCTCCCTATCTCTGTAACTTCCTCCAGTCCCTGAACTCCTCCTATCTCTGCAACTGATACTTCCCTCTCTATCTCTGTAACCTCCAACAGCATATATATTGCTCGATGTCTCTGGAACCTCCTCCATTCCCAACAACGGTTCTTCATACTGTAACTCCCACCAGTTATTCCTGCCCTCCCTATTGCTGTAACCTCCTGCAGCATGTACATAGTCATGTATTCCCCTTACAACCTTCAGCCCCTCCATTCCTCCTCATCCCTGTAAGGAGACGTCATCCCTCCCATTCTGTGTAACCTCCACTAGCCATGCACTCCTATCTCTGAAACATCCTCTAGCTCCTGCACCCCTCTTAATCTCATCAAGTTGCTCTCCAGCCATGGTTGCTCTCCAACTGTGAGATCCGTCCCTACTGCAGTAATCTCCACCAGCAACTATACCTGTTCCAATCTCTTGAACCCCCTCCAGCCCTCATTCTCTTGCTTATTGTTGCAACCTCCTCCAGCTCCCCAACCCAATCTTCCCGATCACTGTGAAGTCTTTCAATGCCGACACCCTTCCTTATCTCTGTAACCTGCACCAGCATATTTGTCCATGTCCGAACCAGGCTGTTGGTGACAATGAGTTTATTCATCCTCACTTCTGGCTTGTATTTTTGTCACATGTAGTCTTTTTGCTTCTAGTTAACACTTTATCTTTTTGAATTCAATCATTTTTCCCTTTCTTCTCTCTTTTTTTCCATTTCTGTCTCTTTCTTTCCCCCCTCTTCTCCCTGCGTTCTTTTTCCCACTCTTCTCTCCCTCTTAGTCTTTCCCTCTCTTCTCTCTCTTTGATTTTGTTTTTGCTGTGCTTGTAAATGTAGTTCGGACTTTTTCAATTACCTTTTATTGTCTAACTCCAGCTTATTTGCATTTATTTTTCTGGCTCCCCTCCAATTTTCCATTTCTCTGGTATACGCAAATGTTTGACTAATCCCGTTACAATTTCAGCTTTACTCTTGCTTCTGTAAACCCAACTCTAAACCGTTGGCTGATTCTAAAACTGTATCCTTCCTCTGTTTATGCAAACATTTTTTGGCAAATTTGGGAAGCATCTTCAAATCACAAAATTTCAATGTTAAGAGCCATTTCCCTCCCTTTTGACTTAACCAATGATAAGTAATCGAAATTAAACAGATTTGTCTCACCTGATCGAGGAGACTCATCACCAAGTCTACTTAGGTTTGTAAAAATCCATTCAGGTCTGTTCATATCCCATACACGAACAGAGCAGATCTTGAACTTGGGCCCCCAAACCGATGGACAAGGGGAGATTAAATGAAGGAAAATCCCTGATATTCACTTTATAAGTCAAAATTAACAATTTATTTGTTGAATCATAACCGTGAACAAATTAACACAACTCTTAACAAACGACAAAACCTCCCCTTTACAACAGAGTCTTTCCAGATTGAACTAAATTGTACTGGTATACTGTTCCAATAAGCAATTCTCACTTATATAAACTCAAGTAAAAGAAAATAAATTAGAATGTAGCCTCTGGAAGTCTGCAAGCCTTTGTTTTGCTATCGTCAAGTCATAAGCACTTTTCGTCCACTGACCCAGCTGTCAGGAACGTTATCTCTTTGAAGCCTTCTGTGAGTACTCTTAGCTCGTAGTGCCAGTGCACATTTTATTGACTGGTGCTGCGTTCCGAGAGTGTTTAGTGATTTCATGTGAGAGCTAGATGCTTATTTCTCATTGGTGCTTCACTCTTATCCTGATTTTCAAAATAATACGCTCGTCTTGTATACGTTAAATATTATTTCAATTTTCTTAAAACATCATTGGTCTGAGATTGTCAAAACCATCAGTTTTAAATTCATCTGGCTTTCGATCACTAAGTCCTTGTTTAAATCAATTGGCTGATTCTAGCTCGTCGCCAAAACATCAAAACAAACCCAAGGCCAACAATAACACAACCAAATGATACATATTTCAATTTCAGAATTGGCTGTACATCTTTAGCCACGCACAGACACATTTTTCTGTATAATTTTCCACACTTCGATAAGCACATTACCCATTAAAGGAACTGCATTCTTCTCCCTTACCATTTTTTACAAACAAATTTGAGCTTCCCGCTTTCCACTTCACAACTCCTCTCAATGACATCATAACACCTCCTCCATAAGAAAAAAGAAAACATCATTCTGAATAGATGGCTTCATTAATAAAAAATCATACCATTATCATGAGATACATAGGACATTAATCGAATGTTACTACTAATTCTCTTATGTATATATGTATGTGTGCATATATATATATATATAGTATTGAGCCATCTTATCTATACATTTTCTGTTAAACTCACAATAACACATCTGAAATAATACTTCTATGACAGACAGCATGTACAATCTGCAAATTAAAAGCCTGTAAAGTCAAATCCCAATAAAATGGACTTGTATTCTTGCACTTCAGTCTTTTCAAAAAGGTGAGACAGTTGAATCTGTATACAGAACCGTCTCTGATGCATTGTTTGCAGCATAAATATGAAAATGTTGTTAGGCCAGTACCAAACTCAATAACTCTCTTTCAATGGTGGAATATTTTATCTGGTGGATGTTGAGTTTCTTTGAAAAATATCCAACTGGCCTTTTAATTCCACCATCATCCTCATGCATTAACACAGCCCCAACCACGACACCACTGGCGCTGATAGCGCTGTAAAAACGTTTCTTTTTCAGAAACTTGGCATTGCTAAAACTGGTGCAGTCTTTAATATGGCTTTTAAGTTCTCAAATGCCTCCTGGTATTGCTCTGTCCACCGAAATTTCATATTCGTCTTCAGTAAAACCATCAGCAGCACCACCGTGCAACTAATGTTTGGTTGAAATTCCAGTAGAAACCGGTCAGGGTTAAAAATTTGAAGCACCTCTTCCTTCGAGGATGATCTTTAAAATTCCTCAATGGCTTTCATTTACACATTCTGCAGACTCATCCTTCCACATCTGACATTGAGTTGCAAGGCCATCACTTCGGCCTTCACGAAGACAGAATTTGCTGAATTTATAACCAGTTTTTCCACCCACAGTCTTTCAAAAAGCTTTGCCAAAAGTACCATGTGATATTTCAATGAATGGTAAAAGATCAAAAAGTCACCTCTCTCAACAGAACAATTAGGCAAACCTGCCACAACGCTGTTCATAAGTCTTTGGAATGTGCCTGGCGCATTCATCATAACAAAAGGCATCACGTTTAATTGGGGTTACAAACACACAAACTTCTCTTGTTGTCTCTGACAAAAGTAATTGCCAGTAACCACAGAGTAAGTCCAACTTGGTGAGGTAAGTGGCTTGTCCAACTAATTCCCACACAGTCCTCCAGCCTTAGAATTGGGTATGAATCCAATTTGGTTCTGGCATTTACCTTCCAATAATCCATGCAGAAGTGTTGACTACCACGTGGTATGGCAACCAACAGGATCAGTGAACTCCATTCGCTTTTACCTGGCTCAGAGAAGTCTTTTTGCAGCATCGCTTCCAATTCTTTCTGCATCTGTGTGGCTTCGAGAAGACTAAGCCTGTAGGAGTTTTTTTTCCGAACAGCATTACCCACAGCATCTTCATGCAGGATAGAATTACTCTTCCCCATTCTATTCCTGTATATGTTCTCATATTGCTGCAACGAGTCTTTCGATTCAGTGACAAGTTCTTCAGGCAGATAGCTCACTGTCCTATCCCATTTCCTGAGGAGTTCCTTACCATTTAGAGAAAGTTGTGGCACATCAGAAGCAGGTAATTTGTATTTTGATGTGCCTCGTTCTGAGTGTCAGTGACTAATACCTTTTCCTCAGTGTCCATTCCAAAGGCACTGATTTTATTCCTGCCTGTGGCTTTCCTACCATTTGACATGTATGACAGGAATGACAAAATTCAACCACATCTTTATTTAATTCAGGACAATAGAATTGCTTTCGTATTTTAACCTCACTCTCCCTCACTCCCAAATGACTTCCTGTCAGCCACATTACTTCCTGTCTGTCTGCAACCAGCAACATTTGGTGCATTTCCGCCAATTTCTCTTCTGCACGAACCTGTTGTGGGCTCCATTTTTGCCTTCAGATTCTAACTTTAAGATAATAACCATTTGGAATATGTTTTGATTCCTTTTCCGAGTAAGTCTTATGATATAAATATTTTCTTGTTTCATTTTTTTGATGTAACTCCAGGAATCATCAGAACTAAGCACCTCTCCCTGACCCGCTCCCTGTTCAGATATTTCCTTTACCATTTCATCAAACACGGCAGCTAACTGGAACTTTGACTTTCTTTTTTGTTTTTACTTTTTTTTCCCTTCTTGCTGTAACTTATGGCTGTGGGATCTTGTTACCATACATTCCAGAAAAATTCCAGGCTATTTCTCTCTTACCTCTGCTGGCCCCGGTATACCTTTGGCTTCTCCACTACAAGGGTTTGCCTCCTGCCTTTGATCCTGCTCGGCCGTTTCCAATAACCAACTGTATTCCTGGAATTGATGCTCTTTCAATGGTTCCCACTGTCACTTCCCCAGTCTTGATAGGACTTTCCAACCTGATCTTACACAGTGGAATGATACATCTCTCTCCATCTATTCCACAGATTCCCACTGTCATGGGTAACATTTCAGAAGGAGTGCAAATACTTTCATCTCTTACTGTTAGAGACTGATAAGCTCCCATATCCCTCAATGTTTTTACTTCTTTACCCCATCCCCCTTTTCCTCCTGAGTAAACCTTATCCACAGAGGTGAAACCTTTATAGAGATCAGGTACCTTCTTCCTATCCAGTCTGTGACTCGGCTGTGCACTCTCTTGCAGCTTGTTAGGAATCTTTTGGGAATTCCTTCACTGTCTCCACTAATTGCATGGTTTAGTCTCATTTACCACATCCTTTTTCACCAGTGTCTTTCTTCAGTTACCAGCACTGTGGCTATGTGTGTCCCACCATATGACAGTGAAAACACCTTTTGCCGGTGCCTTTTTAAAACCACTGGCCCTGTATGTTAACGTCTCCCTCTCCATTACAGTGTCAACACCTGGTGCCTCTTGCCTCCTTTACACCCGCATGGGTTTATTTTTTCACCAATGGTAAACCGGTCACTGTGTGAACGACTTTGTTTTTTTTATTTCTTGAAGAATCGCCTTTTTTTTTCATCGATTCACATCCTCATGGAATGAAATTGCTGTCGGAAGCTAGATTTCGATTCATGCACGAATATGTATTCATTCGCCACCTTAGCAGTTCTTCTCGGTGTTTGAACTTTTGGTTCCTCAACATGAGTTCTTATCACTTCTGGAAATGAGTTTTTAAACTTCTCCAACAGAATAATCTCTCGATCAACCTCATAAGCCTTTTCTGTCTTTAATACTCTCATCCATCAATCAAAGTTATCCTGTTTAATTCTTTCAGTTTTGACATAGAACTGACCAGGTTCCTTCCTTATATTTCTCAACTGTTGTCAATGTGCTTCCGGTCCCAATTTGTAGGCACTCACAATAACCTGTTTGACATCTCCATAATCTCTTGACACCACATCTGACAGAGCTGCAAACACCTCACTCGCCCTGCCTACCAATGTGGTCGAAAGTAACATTACCCACAGAGTTCCTGGCCAGTTCCTGAAAGGAAATGGTAAAAAAAAAGGATTTTATATTCTTTTCATTGAATTTCTATAACGTTTGGATATATTTGTATATATCCTTATTAGGCTGTTGGTTTGATGAGTTTGCTCATCCTCACTTCTAGCTTGTACTTCTCCTTCTGCCATTTAAAATTATTTTATTTTAGTTCCAACTTCATCTTTTCCAACTCGAGCAGCCTTTGCCTTTCTTTATGTCCCAACATGGCTCTTCTTTCCCTTTCCAAAATTAAACAGATTTTTCTCACCTAAGTTCTATTTCATGATCTTGCGCACAAATCTCCCACTCTGTTTAATTCTGTCCAAATACAGTCCATATCAATTCAAATCCTGTGCATGAACTGGCCATATTCCAGACTTGAGCCCCCAATCTGTCAGAGAGGGAAGAAAGGCATCCCTTTGATATTTAAACCAAAACAGAAGCTCCAGGCCATTACGGAGGGAGTAGAGATTCCCCTCTATTGATTAAACGTGAGTCAACCAGAAAAGCTCGCCTCCCATGTATGATGTGTTAAAAACAGAGATTAAATGAAATCAAATGCCTGATATCAACTTTATAAGTAGCAAGTAATAATTTATTTACTTAACCCTCACAGTGAACAAATAAAGAAAATTACTTGCAAAACCAAACAATGTCTCCTTCACTTCCCATCTCTCCCCCACCTCCCATGCACCTTCTCACCCCAACCAGCATTGCCCCGATATCAAACCCAAAGAGAGCATATGAATGTGTCTCATATTGCCTCATAACTGCAGCAGTGTTTCTGTTCAAAGGGTAGGAGAGAAGAGTTATTAACTCGCTACTCTCAGACACTGTGTGTCTCCCTCTCCCTGCGTCCAAGCTTCAGTCCCTCAGAAAGCCCCCATGAAGAGTGAAGGAGAGAGATAGAAATCAGTTGAATCAAAGTTAAGATGATTTGAAAGAAAAATAAACAGAGACAAATGAGATCCCATTACCGTCTGACTTCCAAAATCTTCCCAATTGTCGCCATTGTCCCCTGATTTCAAACCCAGAGAATATGAAAGGTTTCAACTGGAATTAAAGGGCAAATGCTTTCTGACTGCCCCCAGGTTTTAGTTTCTGAGAGGTTGGACAATGAGTTAATGGTGAGGAGTCAGTTTCTACAGTCTCCCTCCCTCCCTAATAGAGAGGGGATATGTGGTGGTCTTTTTGAAGCAGGTGGAGACTTTGTCTTGTAGGAGGGAGACATTGAAGATGTTGGTGAATACCTTGCATCTGTTAGTCTGCACAGGATCTGAGTGCTCGGCTGTGGACATAGTAAGAACCCCGTGCTTTCCTTGGGTTGACTCTAAGAAGACTGATCTGACATCTGCAGTGTGACAGTGGACACAGGCACATCCAGGGCTGTCGGGGCAGGCATCAGCCCCCAATTAGTGACAGTCACATAGTCATTCATAAGAGACATCTCTCAGTCATCATCAACACATGGCAGAACTGGTTGGTGTGAGCATCACACAGTTTGTGTTGAGACAGAGAGGCATCAATAGACCAGGGCATTGGTCCATCAATTTCTGCATCACCATAATGGGGTAAATTCACAACAAAATGGGGCCAGGATGTGCTCCTACTGAGTGCCGCTGATGCAGAGAGTGAATATTTTGCAGATGTGATTCTAAACAAGCCACTGCTTTAACTTGAATGGCGCCAAGCACCCTGAGTGTTGTACCTTGTGGATGGTGGACAGTCCTCAGGGAGTTATGAGATGCCATATACATGAACCACTTGAAAGAAAGACCTGACGGCATTTCTGATACGTTAGCAGATGATACAATGATAGTTGGGCGGACAGGTGATGTTGAGGAAGTGGGGAGGCTGCAGAAAGACTTGTACAGGCTCGGACAGTGGGCACACAAATGGCAGATAGAACACCACGTGGGAACTTGTGAGATTTATGCATTTTGGTGCGCAGAATTATATGCATACACTATATTCTGAAAGATTTTGTGAAATCAAAGGTATTTTGGAGTCCTCATCCTCTCATACGTTTCATCTGCAGGTTCAGTTTGTGGTGGGAAAAGGAAATGCAATGTTTGCATTCATTTCAACAAGGCTAGAATGCAAGAGCAGAGACGTACGGCTGAGGCTTCATAAAGGCTCTGGTCATCTTCATCTGGAATATTGGGAGCTGTTTTGGGCACTGTACCTCTGGAAGGATGTGCTGACATTGGATGAGGTCCAGAATGATCCTGGGAGTGACAGCATGTCATATGAGGAACAGTTGAGGACTCTGTGTTTGTACCCAGTGGAATTTAGATAGATAAGGGGAGGGGTCTGATTGAAACTTGCAGAATACCAAGAGGTTGGGATACAGTGAGCATGTAGAACATATTTCCACTAGTCAGATAGACCATGGTTCCAGGACACAGCCTCAGATTGAAGAGATGACACTTTAGAGCTGAGATTGGGAGGAAATTCCTCAGCGAGACGTTGGTGAATCTATGGAACATTTTGCCCCAGAAGGTTGTGCAGGCCACATTATTTAAGGCAGAGATAATTGGGCTCTTGATTAAAAGCAGAACACGTGTTAAACTGAGTGAGAAGAGAAAGGGGAGCAACAGACAGAATGAGAATGAAAGGGGTGCCAGAAGAGGTGGAAGTTAAATAAATCAGAAGCCAGAATGAGGGGAGATAGATCGGGACAGAACAAGTATCATCGTCCTTTCTTCGAATCTCAACAGCTGTGTCCTCCGATTCTCTGTATTCTGTATATTCTCCATATTCGCAATCATTTTGGTCAACCCACAGCAGGAGGAATGCAACGAATCAAGAAGGCAGCTCTCCACCACCTTCTCAAGTGCAACTAGGGATGGGCAAGAAATGCTGGCCAGCCAGCAAGGCTCATATCCCACAAATAAATAGAAAAAAAAATCACACTTTGATTAAATATCATTTATTAGAATTCACATGCAGTCCCTTGACATCGATAACATCAATGGCACAACTCTCATCTTCACTCTCTGATTCTGGAAAAACAACCTGAATTGTGTTTGTCAGGTACAGTTCTCTGTTAACATATCCATACCATCTGTCTGTTATTTTATGCACATTTTCCCCTCAGATTAGACAATACTCAATAGGTGCAGGAGTAGGCCATTCGGCCCTTCGAGCCAGCATCACCATTCATTATGATCATGGTTGATCATCCACAATCAGTATCCTAATAGACAATAGACAATAGGTGCCGGAGTAGGCCATTCGGCCCTAGTTTATGGACTATAAATGTTTTACTGATAGCTTCATGACTGATCAGTATTTACAGGATGGATGTAACCATTTATGAACAGATAAGCATGTTTATGTTCCGACAATCCTTTGGCATTAATCCCATATCCAAAGCAGGTTGAATGATTGAGCACAATTAGTTGACTATCTCTAACATTCCTCCCCTCAGTTATGCTCACATGGCCCATCCAAAATGTGTAAAAATTAAATGGTATTTTGAATTTGAATAAATCAAGAAAAGGGTTAATTGAAGCTGTTTGTTCAGTGTTTGTGATTATTGTCAGTCTCTGTGGATCCTAAACGTGTCACTGGAGGGTTTGCCTGTTCTATGAATAAGGGTCTCCTTTCAATGTGTTATCCCATTGCATGCACAGGAACATCACCTACAGCACCGATAGGGATCAGCAGCTCCAGGGAGAGGCAGAGTGGAGACTACAGCCTGAGAACAATAGGCTGGAATATTCCAAAAATGGATAGGAGTTTATCCTCGGGTCTTTACTGGCTTTCTCAGCCTTGGATCTCATTAGCATTGCGGATTTATGATGTACTGATGGTTATTCAAGCTGGTTACTATCCCATCCTTGCTATAGTTGGTGTTCCTGGTAAGTCCCTTTGTCTCTTAAACCAGTTTGAACTGACTTGCTGCTCATGATGTATAAATTTTGGAAAGGTGGAATTCAACATTTTCCGTTCCAATCAAAAGTTCCACTCTTTACAAATTATAACCAGCAGGTTACTATGTAAAGTTTACTCACCAACATGCGAGGAGGAGCCAGATTGTTCTCAAGTCCCGTGGCCATTTTTTTTCCTGCACAGATTTATGTCTTCATACCCTCCCCACTCACCGATCTTCCCCATTACCGCCATCATGATATCCCAGTCTCCTCTTTAGCCTGAAGGCAACTTCTGAATGAGCCATCATTTGTGCCTTTGTTAAGTCCCAGTACAGCTTTCAAGTCCCTGCTAACTACATTTCTGTTACAAAATAATTACACCTGAGATGTTTAACTTGTTCTCTGCACAGAATCTGTCAGAGGGAAAGGCCGTGCCTTGTGCTCACGTTATTGACTCATAATCTAGAGGCACAGAATAAACGTCTGATGGCCTCTCATAAAGGAAACTGGTAATGTTTAAATGAAACCATGATTTTTGTTAGTTAAAAAAAAAGCCCAAACAGATGTCCTTTGGAGAAGGCAATGCGTCACCCTCCCCTGGTCATGTGACTGCACACCCACAGCAAAATGTTTTATTCTTTCTTGTTATGCAGAACAGCTGAACCAGCCACTCAGTTCAGGACAGGTATAACATGCTGGCATGACCAGGGCTGCATATTCACATGAAAGTAGAAAAAAAGTAAAGGTAGCTCCCTTCCTCTGCCTGTTTACCATATTCCTACAACTCAGTTCCATTCAGGTATGTGGCAATTCCCTAAGTGAGGTGCATTCTCTCTCACTGAGTCTCTCCCTGAGAGTGATGGTCATCTCCATAGGCACCTCTGGTGGTGGCTTTATTGATGCTGACATACATACGCAAGGAGCTTTTACATTCTGTGTCAGAGTGCACAGAGAAGGAATGGCCTTACCCACCACAGGAAATAAACAGAGAGGTTTTTGCAAGTTTTTGCAAAGATCTGTATCTTGGATTGTGGATGATGATGTTGGCTTGCTCGCCAAGCAGACTTGCTTTTGTTCGGGTGTTTTGACTCTAGGACCGACCATGCGCGTCTACTTTTGGCTTGAGGTCCTATGGTTACCTTGCCGAAATTAAATTGATAGCCTTCATTGTCGGAATATACAGACATTAAGGAGAGGTCATCGTGCCGTTTTGCTGCTGACTGATGTTCATATAGCCTGATGGCTAGTTTCCTTCCCGTCTGTCTGATGCATTCATTGCCTGATATTTTGTAAACCATGTTTGTTCTGCATGTTGTGGGAATCGGGTCTTTAATCCTTTTCGGAGAGTGGCTTTGGGTTTGTGGGATACCATGATTCCTTGTGCTCTTCGGAGTCTTGTCAATTCCAATATGCTCTTGATGTAGGGCAGTGTGGCGGGTATGTTCGGTCGTACTGTGTCCTCCTGTTGTTGTCTGTTTCGTAGATGGATAAGTAAGGATAACAAACTACTATGAAAAACCTGGGAGTGTTACTGAGGCAGCATTTTCGGAATTTTGGACAGATTTTCTCTCTTGTATAAGTAATTATATCCTTGCCACAGAGCTTCACCAGGCTAATCACTGGTATGATTGCACCATGAGGAGTGAGTGAAGATTAATCTGTGTCATTTGAGAAAATGAAAGATAATTACATTGAAACTTGAGGGTTGTGGTCTATCTATATGTTCTAAACAGACACTAATAAAGTGATAAATTCCATGACACTTTTCAAAAAAAAATTGTCAAGATGCATGATTTTGGATAGTTTAATTGCCTCTGAGGATGTTTCTTCAATCCCACCCCCACTCTCCAAGTATAGAGAGAGAGAGAGAGAGAGAGAGAGGTGTCAAGACTTTGAATAAAGTCTCACCACATTAATGTGCAGCTGGTGTGTGACCCTGCAGTGAGTGCTACATTATCTGCATTCCCAGCAACAGCCAAAATACCTTCGTTCGAAATCGGTTAACGATTCCCACCAGCTTCTGATCTCTATGGAGAACACGGATCATATGTAACAATCCTGACTGGCTGAATGGAGTGGTCCTGCACTCTGTAACAGCCGTGAGTGGTGATTTGAGAGAACAAGGCATCAGTTGGGGCAGCAGTTGTTGGCTCATGGCTGACCAGATTGTGTCTGACCATCTGAATGTGTCTGACCATCCCTTTCCGATTTTTTCCCAATAAACATTGACTGTCCAGTCCAGCAAAGATCAGCCGAGTTCAGCCATGAATATCTCCAATAACCGAGGCTTCCCTGCTTCCTGTGGATGAGGCTACCACCGGTAGCACAACAATAAAGAGGAAGGGACATCCTTATTTCAATTGAGGTCTGTTCGTTAAAGATGTGTTCACCTAACATCAAATCACCAACTCTTTTGAGACACAAGGACACAATAATTAGAATAACCAGAAACCACTTGGCTCTCAAAACCTGACTCACATTACCACTGACTCTTTCCAATCAAATATACATCAAACTCAGCCTTTGCTGCTCTCTTGGAAAGAGAATATCAGATAGCGTAACGCCATGGAAACATAAAAAAAAGGAGCAGAATTAGGCCATTTGGCCAATCGGGCCTGATATGCTGTTCAATAATATCTTACATATTTCTCAGCATTATTCTCCTGCCTTCCTCTGTAACCCTTGATTCCCTTATTACTGAAAAACCATCTATTTCTGTCTTGAAGACACTGGTGGCTCTATACCTCTGTCTGTACTTGTGCATGTGTCTCCTTGTGCATGTGTTTATGTGTCTGTGTACTTGTGTCTGTGGTTATCCGTCTGTGAATCAGCCTGTGTGGTTCTCTGTGTGTTTATGTCTATTTGCGCCTGATTGTATCTCTCTCTCTCTGTGTGTGTGTGTGTGTGCGCGCGTGTGTGCATCTGTGTGTGTGCGTCTGTGTGCGTGTGTGTGTATGTGTGTGTGTGTTTGTTTATCTCTGTATATGTATTGTGTGTGTTAGTATATCGGGGTGTTTACCAATGTTTCTGTGTATTTTTGTATCTGCATCTCTGTGCAATGAGATATCTATTTTGGAGTTGAGACAACTGATGTCAGAAATGACAGTGGGTTTAATGTGAGAATTGCCGTTAATTGAGCAAAACATCTCAGTTGGTGGAGCTTCGATCTTTCAGAATCTCCACACGAGTCGTTCTGGTCATCTCCAGCCTGTGACAGGGTCCACTCAACAATCAGAGTGGGGGGGTGGGAGGGGTAAGGGGACGGATGTCGCCTGTACCATATGGCTTGGCTTTCACTGTCTTCCTACAGGCTGTTTCTCCTCGAATGAGGGAAGGGACAGTTGTGAGTGAGGGTGAAAGAATGGCACTGGTGTAAGAGATAGTGTAGGCTCGGTGAAATGATGAGGTGTCCAGAGTGAGTCAGTCCACAGTGTTGACTCCATGCGTTTTATTTTTTGCAGGGATGTTGCCGAGGTGACAGAGAGTGTGAGACAATAAAGGCATTGCATTCAGTACTGGGAGTGGTAAGAGTTTGAACCTCGCTTGGTGATAGAGTGTGAACCTTGTTCGTAGTTAGTTGCTATAACAGATTTGAATGGGTGTGAAGGAGCAGAAAGAATACAGTGGCACTTATACTGGCAGTAATGGAATGGTTACTGATACTTGTCCTATATTTCTGGATGTTTCTTCAGATCATCTCAGCGTCAAGGTGAGCCTCACTGAATGTCTTGTCCAAGCCCATCACTAATAACACCACAGGCCACCCCCTCAGATTCCAATGAATCAGTTTGGGTGGAGCTTACAAACAGCAAGAAGAAGCAAATGTTTACATGTTTTATAACTGAGCCAAAACTGCAGTACAAATTTTGTACAACTTATGCTTTGAAGATTAGATACGCAAGTATTGTGGAATCTGCAGTAATAATGGATTATCTCAAGTTGCATGTAAACTCCGTGAAGTAAGTGGCTGCTCATGCTATGAAAAAATAAAATCCACACGTGTGTAAGAGGTAGGTTGAAGAGAATGTTGTGAACCAAACCAGAGACCAAGTAATTTTGACTTTAGTGTTGTGCGGTCAGAAATGCTAATTAATAACTTTGGTCTGAAGGAGCTTTTGAGGAATAGTGACAACAATATACTGCATATTACATGACATTTACATTGAAGTTTTAAATGTTACTGTCAAACATCATGGAATCCATGAGTCTAGATTGCCAGGTTAGCTGTAATGAATTGGGAAAGTTCAAGATAAAATTTAGTAGCAGGCAGGCAATCATTGTTATTTCTAGAAATATTCAGTCATAGAGTCATAGAAATATACAGCATGGAAAGAGACCCTTTGATCCAACTCATCCATGCTGTTCAGATATCCTGAATAAATCTAGTCCCATTTGCCAGCAATTTGGTTCATACCTCTCTCAAATGTTCCTACTCATATGTCCAACTTGATGCCTTTCAAATGTTGTAACTGCACCACCCTCCACCACTTCCTCTGGCGGCTCATTCCATCCACGCATCACCCAGTTGCCCTGCAGGTCGCATTTAAATCTTTCCCCTCTCATGTTAATTTTTGCCCTCTAGTTTTGGATTCCCCCCACCCTAGGGAAAAGACCTTGACTCTTTACTCAGATTTACCATAATGTTACAAACCTCGAAAAGGTCACCCCTCAAAGACAATTGTTTATTTTATTGTGTAGGGACTGCAGCAATTTTTCCACACAGCACCCACGGCCAAAAATATCATTAATCATTAACATTATCTGCATTGATGGGACTGTTAAAGGGACAAAAGTAAACCATGCTAGCAAGAAATTTCCCCTCCTGTTCAATACATGTGAAAATTGAGAACCTGATTGAGGGGGCAGACTAGATTTATTGCTGCAGCTGAAATTTTTGACAGTGCAGCGTTCTACTCAGGTGTTAGTCTATGTTCTGTTCTCGTCTTTTAGTTGCTCAAGAATCAGCATCAATGACAATACAACCTCAGCCTCATTATCTGACAACAAATGTCCCTAATGGTGTATTACAGAGCGCAGAAACACCTCAACAGCTGGCTACACACCACCGGAGGAGGACATGCAATCTTTCCAGGCTGCTACAAAGGAACAGGGAGACCTGGTTCGCTAAAATTAAATACAGAGCAGAAATAACTACTTACTTTTATATTCGAAAGCTGTATCTAATGAAATTCCTCAGGGAACCGTGTGAGGTCATCAAAAATGTACAATGCAGATTTACGATTTTGGAGGGAGTGGTGAGAGCACGAGACAGTGGGCAGCCAGAAGGCAATCTTCTGCGTTTAAAAACTTGCCTCGTGATCCGGCGGCCTACTGATCCGAGTGGCGGGGGTGGTGAGAGCGCCAGCCAGGAAGTGAACTATTATATTTGGGCATTGTCCTGTAACAATAGTTTAGAGAAGCACAACAAAATGTACTCTAACTATATTTGTCAGTGATGCTAAGATTAGCAGGAAATTAAGCTGCCAGGAGGAGGTAGAGAGAACGTAAGTGGATAAGCAACGGACAATTTGGCAGATGAAATATGATGTTGGTAAATGTGAACCTGTGAGACTTTCAGGAAGAACAAAAGGCTATATGTTACACGAATAGAGGGCGATTATGGGACCTAGTGATACAGTGTGTGCCAGAGGGTTCCCTCTGAAACTTTCAGACACTGGAAGCGTTGCTCTACCATCCTGATGGCGACTCCCTGATGGTACGAGTTGCCTCATTACTCTCAGTACACATGGGATATTTTTATGTTTGGTTGGTGGTGAGCAGTCGTGAGGAGGAGAGTGTTTTGGACTGTGTATCAAGGGCGTGGCCTTTATCCAAGATACCATCCTATATTTCAACATGAAGATCTTAAAACAATGGGAATGGCTGCCTGCTTCTGAATGAAGAGGCTGCGGGTGCTGCCAGGACAGTGGGTCTTCACCACCATGATGTAGTGTGCATGGTCACACTGCAATGTTAACGGAGTGAGGGTTTGAAGGGTTCAATCACAAGAAAGAAAACATTAAATGTAGGTGTTTTCAGATCAGCTGAAATGGTTAGTTATATCCCATTCTCTATTCACCTCCCAGAACCAGCCCGGACACTTTTCTCTGTTCAGTCACAGGATGTGGGCTTCACTGGCTGAGCCAACAGTCATTCCATCCCTCATTGCCCAGAGGGTAGTTAGAGCCTGTGACATTATTGGGTGTGTGGGGACACATTTAGGCCAGAGCAGGGAAGGATGGCAGTTTCCTTGCCTACAAGATATGAGTGAATCAGATTGGTTTTCCTGACAATTGCCAATGATTTTACCTTCATCATTCAACTTTTAATTCCAGACTTTTGTTGAATTCACATTCCAACATCTCACTTGGCAGGAGTTGAACTCAGAGACCCAAGGCATTACGTGCATTTTTGGATTAATAACCAAATAATAACCAAAGTCATTCAAATATACAAGAATGAGAGGCATGAACAGTGTCAAAAGAAAGCAGCGGCTCCTTTTTAGTAAATGGGCCAAGAAAAAGGCAACACACTTTTAAATTGAAGCGTTTGAGATTTAAAGAAAATTTAAGGGTTGTTTTCACCCAGAAAGTGCTGGGGTCTGGAATGCACTTTCTGAGAGGAGTTGTCACGGGTAACCTCACAACCCATTAAACAGTATTTGGATGAGCGCTTGAAGTGTCATATTATTCAGGGCTATAGGCCTCGTGTAGGAAAGTGGGACTAATGGGCATGCTTCTGTGATTGTATGGTTGTGGACGTTCAACCAATGAGCAGCATAGGGCAGGAATTGTTGGGTTTATGGAGACTACAATAACAAAGGCTATAAGAATGAACTGCAATTGCTTCCAAAAGGATGCCAGTAGGGAACACATGAGAAAACATTCTGAAACCAGACAGTGGAGAATAAATAACAAGGAAATGGCAGAAGTATGGCATAACTTCTTCAGTTTTTGATTAACAGAAGAAAAGATAAAAAGATAACTTTCTGAGCAATGCTAGGAAATCTGAGTGTGCTGAGAAATAGAAGTAGAATGAAATTTGCAAATAAACTAATTTAGAGAAATTATTGTGACCTGTTTTAATGGGCACAGACAAAGCCAATGTTGGTTTATGATCTGGGATTCGTATTTGACAAACCAACCTGGAGATAAATTTTGGAGATGGAATAGATGCAATGCATTTGCAGTCTTGGAAAGGTTTTTGATAGATTCACAAGCCCAATGTGTAAAGTAAAACACATGGGATTGGGCCAAATATATGGTGCCAGAACGGGGAAGCTAACAGGAAACAGTAAGCAAGAATAAATGGATGCTTTTTTGTTGGATTGAAAGTTTCATAGTGTAAATCAGGGACTCCAGATATTCACAAAACAAATCAAAAGTTTGGTTGAGGGAATCAAATGCAATGTTTCCAAGTCTGCTGACAGTACGAAACTGGGACTGTGAGTGGTGAGGAGGATGTAAAGGTTCTCCAAGGCAATTGAAACAAGTGGAAAGACTGGGAAAACATCTGGCAGATGAAGAGCAATGAGGATATGTGCGACGTTGTGCACTTTGGTGGGAAGTAATAGAACAACAGCACAATATTTGAAGAGGGATTGCTTGAAAAAATATTGATCTACAAAGGGACTTGTACTCCCTGTCTTTTGTGTTCTTCTGCGCAGACTCCAAAATCTATGAAGGGCGGTAACGTCTGAAGCGAGCTGCCATACGATTTCCACCCCCCGCCACCTAAGCTTGTCCTTTCTGAGCTCTCGGTGCTGTTCAACCCTCAGGGCATTTTACATTTCTCTCAGATACTAAACTCTAGTTTAATTTTAGGGTTATAGCCATCATCAGAAACAAACTGCAAATGTCAGAACTAAAGTAACACAAAATTACAGTGCTGAGCAAGGCCTTTTTTAATTCATTTGTGTGATGTGCGGATTGTTGGCTGGACAGCAGTATTCACCCTTGGCCCATCATGTGTTTGTTGGCTGGAATAGAACGAGCCAGGCTTTACAGCTTTCTGGTCTCATCATTGAGACCAACAATTTCAGACTGTGAACTCTGCCCCAATTTGTTTACATTTCTTGTTTCAATTTGTGTCTGGGTCCCCTGCACACCTGGCTCCAGGCACATTTTTTTTTATTTGTTTCTTTTCCAGCCCTAACTCCATTCGCTGCCGCCTTGAGGGACGAATAACATTTCTGCAATTTCACCTCTCCTGCCTTCCCCCTGTGACATGCCTTTTGCCCTTGTCTCACCCCGACCTTTCACAGAATCTGTTACATTTCTGGTCCCAGGCCTCTGTCAACTCACCGCGTCCCTGGGTCAGAGTTTTAAATTCTCTTCCTCCAGAGCGAATCTGAAATCGTTGTGGCTGCAGCTTTCCCCAGATTTTAATTTTGGAAACAAAAACCATGAACTTCTTTCAGAGTTGATTTTTTTTTAGCCTTAACCTAAAATTTCGCCTCTTTAGAGCTAAACAGTGATGCTCCCACAGTCCAAAAATGCAAGTGAGGTGGATTGGCCACACTAAATTGTCCCCGAGTGTGCAGGTTCGATAGTTGGGTTAGCTGCGGTAAATGTGGGGTTTATGGGAGTAGGGTGGGATAGAGAGCTCGTGCAGACTAGATGCACTGAATGGCCTCTTTCTGCACTGTCAGGATCCTGTGATCTTAACCATTTGTGATCATGGTCACATTTTACTCATGACAGCCCACACATCACCATGTTCATTCAGCTCAAGCTTTCATGCTGCCTTTGTGTTTTGAGAAGCTCTGTTGTTGGAATGGGAGCTTTCTTTGATGTGGCCTCTCCTCGTTCTTCCGCCCACGTCCCAATTCCCTGCGACAATTCCAGCTTTCTCTCATTTTCCCAAATGGGGTTTTTGAAGAGCTCAAAAGGCGAGTGGATTGAAATTGAGAAATTAAAGAGTCAGAATGAAAGAGGGAGTGGAAATAATAAACCGGTTTGGTAGATCCCAGGGAAATTAGGAAGGGTCACAGATGCTTCTAGACCTGCTGAGCTATTCCAGCAACTTTGTTTTTGTTCCAGGTGTGAGAGATTAGAAATGTTGGTTCTGAAGATAAGGATGAATGGTGGGGTCTTGCAAAAGAAGAACATTATAGTCTTGAGATTTTGTAGCAGAAGTTTATCATTAACCAGAGATTAGGTTCTGCAAAGGCAGCAATTAGCACGACCAGAAACATTCTTTCTGCAGACAAGGACGTGGTAGAGATAAGGGTGTTGTAGCAGAGGCTTATTTCTGCAAACCTGACGATTCGCACGCACAGCATGTCTAGCGCTCTTTACGATAGCAAATAAGGATTGCAGTAAACAAGGGAATGGGGCCTTCGGCCGGCAGAAATGGGAACAATAAACAAGGGCTGTCCGACCGGATGGGGAATGATAGGATAAGAGAAGACCAATGGGAGCAGGGAGGCGTGATTCTGCAACTTGTAAACTGTATAAGAATGTTTAACATTCTTCGTAGTGTGTGCCTGTCTAGCAAACACCCCTTCTTGCAAGATCGTACAGAATAAAATTGTCTTGTTTCCAAGGCTTTGTCTCAGGCTGAATTTGTGAGCAGGTACTGTTTCTCACACAGGGGAATGAGACTCCAGGACCCTCCTGCTGTGAATGTTCACACAGTATTTTTTTAATTAATGTGTGGAATGCAGGTGGCCCTGGCTGGCCAGCATTTCTTGCCCATCAGTAGTTGCCCTTGGGAAGGTGGGTGTGAGCTGTCTTCCTGAACTGCTGCAGTCCTCCTGATGTGTGGTGACCCACAATGCTATTAGGGAGGGAATTCCAGGATTTTGACCAAGCGACAGTGAAGGAACGGTGATATATTACCCAGTCAGGATGGTGAGGTGACTTCGAGAGGAACGAGGAGGTGGTGATCTTCCCATATATCTGCTGCCCTTGTTCTTCCAGATGGAAGTGGTTATGTGTTTGGAAGGTGCTGCCTGAGGATCTTTGGTGAATTTCTGCAGTCGAGACAAAATTCTCTGATGAGAGTCAAACCCGGGCAGGTGAAGATGGGGCACTGAATAGTAACAGACTGAGTTCAAACACAGGAGATTTGTTCAGCCAGTAATAGCACATAGTGTAACAGGGATGTGAAGTGAGGAGTGAGGGGACATCGTGCCACATGCCGCAGATGGAAAACTTTTATCGGAACAGGAGTAGACCGTTCGGCCCCTTCAGCCTGTTCTGTCATTCAATTAAATCATTGCCTGATCTGTGGGTTAACTTTCAATTCCCAAAACCGACCAAACCTATCAATGAGGCTCCTCTGAAAGAGATAAAGTGAATATTGAAAAAAAAAATTACAAAAAAATTGCAAATGCAGGAAATCAGAAACAAAAACAGAAATTGCTGGAAAAATTCAGCAGGCCCGGCAGCATCTATGAAAGAAATCCGAGTTACCCTTTCAGGTCCAGTGACCCTTTGAGTGACCAGATACAGTTGACCATTCCCCTTTTCCTGCAACACTCTCCGGAACAGGTGATGGTGTGAGGGCCATGAGACTGGCAATAACATCTGAGAAAACAGCAGGGCATGCTGAATCAGAATAAAACCCATTTTGGTCTTTCACTTTTAAATCAACTGCAACAATTTATTCACTATTGCTTCAGAAACAGGACAAGAGACCAGAAAATCAACTCAGTGCCATTGGGTCTGGGAACCATTGTTATTCTGACCTCCATGTGACTCCATGCTATAACCATTAGTTTGAATCTGAACCATCCTCTGGGCAGTCAGAACGGATGATAAAAGTTTGCTGAGCTTCTGATGGCATGATCCCATGAACAAGCAAAAGAAATATCCAATTACTGCAGTTATTTGTGAACCCACTGGTGTTTCTTCAAGCTATATGTCTGAGTGAATTTACTCCCATACACAGAGTAGGTGACTGGCCTCTCCCCAGTGTGTATTTGCTGGTGTACAGTGAGGGTTGATGATGTCCTGAACCCAGCTTCACAGTGAGAGCACATGAACGGTCTCCCTTCAGTGTGAGCATGTTGAAAGTACATCGTTCCCCCTGAGCTTTTATGGCACTTCCCACAATCTGTACATTTAACTCTGTTCAGAGTGAACCTGTTGGGGTTTCAACAGGCTGGATGACTGGGAGAAATCCTTCCCACACTCGGAGTAGGTGAATGGTCTCTCCCCAGCGTGGACCCATTGGTGTGTCAGCAGGTGGGATGGCTGAACGAATTCCTTGCCACTCCCACAGCAGGGAAACAGCCCCTTTCCAGTGTGAAACCGCTGTGAATGCCTTCTCACACATCAAGCAAGTCAACAGTTTCTTCCGGATATGATTGCACCGATGTGTTTGCAGCTTGGGTGGGTCATTGTAACTCCTCTCACAGTCCCCACGGATCCACAGTTGGATGAAGGAAAATCCCAAGGCATTCTCTATTTGTGTGAGGAACAAAGGATGGTCAGAGTAACAGTGGTGCCTACCAGGGATAGTGGGAGGGAACTTGCGCTCAGAGTCAGACATGGTAGGGGAGGGCCTTGATGAATACTTTGCTTCAGTATTCACCAGTGGGAGGGGCCATAACATTTGTGAGGATAGCATGAAAAAGGCAGATACGCTCAAAGAGGTTGATGTTAGGAAGGAGGATGAAGCGAGGGAAAGAATACTTTGCCTTTGGTGATGACTTTTGCGTCCTCACTGCCTACTGGAGTAATACCAGATGATTGGAGGGTGGCAAATGTTATTCCCTTGTTCAAGAAACGGAATAGGGATAATCCTGGGAATTGCAGAAGAGTCAGTCATTCTGTGGTGGGCAAATTGGAGGAGAGGATTCTGAGAGACAGTATTTATGTTTATTTGGACATGCACAATTTGATTAGAAATAGTCAGTGTGGCTTTTTGAGGGGCTGGTCATGCCTCAGAAGCCTCACTGATCATGCCTCAGAAGCCTTACTGAATTCTTTGAGGATGTGGCAAATAACATTGATGAAGATCAAGCAATGGATGTGGTGCATATGGATTTTAGAGAAGCATTTGATTTAGTTCCCCAAGGGAGGCTCATTTAGAAAGCTCGGAGATATGAGATTCATGGAAATTTGGTTGTCTGGATACAGAATGGAAGCCAGAGGGTTGTAATAGATTGAAATTATTCAGCCTGAAGCTCGGCGATCAGTGGTGTTCAAAAAGAATCTGTTCTGGGAACCCCACTCTTTGTGGTCTCTATAAATGACTTGGATGAGGAAGTGGAAAGATGGGTTCGGAAGTTTGATGATGACACGAAGTTTGCTGCCATGGTGGGTAGTGTGGAGGGCTGTTGGAGTTTGCAATGGGTGATTGACAAGATGAAAAGCTGGGCAAAGAAGTGGCAGATGGAATTCAACCTGGAAAAGTGTGAAGTCATTCATTTTGAAAGGTTGACTTTAAATACAGAATTTAGGGTTAACCTCACGTTCTTGCTAATGTGAAGAAACAGAGGGATCTTGGGGTCCACATCGATAGACCCGTCAAAGTTGCTACCCAAATTAATAGTGTTGTTGAGAAGGTGTATGGTGTGTTGGCTTTCATTGGCAAGGGAATTGAGTTTGAAAGCCACAAGGATACACTGCAGTTGCTTAAAACACTCGTTACACCACACTTGGAATATTGTGTTCAGTTCTGATCGCCTCATTATAGGAAGGATGCAAAAGCTTCCGTGTGGGTGCAGAGGAGATTTACCAGGATGCTGCCTGGACTGGAGGGCAGGTCTTATGAGGAAAGGTAGAGGGAGCTCGGGCTTTTCTCTTTGGAGAAAAGAAGGGTTAGCTGTGACTTGATAGAAGTAAATAAGATGATGAGAGACATAGATAGCATGGATACCCAGAGACCTTTTCCCAGAGCAAAAGTGACTATTATGAGGGGGCCATACTTTTAAGGTGATTGGAGGAAGGTATTGTGGCGATGTCAGAGGTAGGTTCTATACATAGAGAGCAGTGGGTGCGTGGAATGCTCTGTCGGCTGTGGGATTCAAGTCAGATACATTCGGGACATGTAACCGAGTCTTGGACAGTTGCGAGGATGATCGTAAAATATAGAGTATGCAGGGTAATTTGATCTAAGAGTAAGATAATATTTTGGCGCAACATTGTGGGCTGAAGAACCTGTGCTGTACTCTTCTGTGTTCTATGTGTTCAATTCACCTCGCCTGCATACGTTTAGACCATGGGAAGAAATACAAGCCCTGAGACGCAGACATGGTGAGAATGTGTAAACTCCATGCTGACATCAGCTGAAGCTAAAATTGAAGCTGGGTCCGTTTTGCTGAAAGGCCCCAAAAATGATTGGGTCGGGTCCAGTAGGAAATTGAACCCTGGTCTCCCTCGTGAAAGGTGGGGAGAGTTACCACAATACTAATGAGGGCATCAGGTACAAATGCCCCTTAAGCCCTTTACGTGTGCAACAATCACATACAATCGCTTCAGTATCCAAATTCTATTTCTATTGCTTCGCCCATAATCGTCAATGCCACAGCATCACAAATTCACATCTGAATACTTCTTAAAGTCAGAAGGATCTCTGTCTCTAGGACACTTGCAGGCAGTGGCTTCCAGATTCCAAATATACACTGTCTAAAAGCGATTTTCTGTAAATTTACTCAAAACTTCCTTCCTCTTACGTTAAATCTATGGTCCCCGGTAATTGATCCCTCCATCAAGGGGAAGCGTTTACATATTCTACCCTCATTGTTTTGTACATCTCCTCCGCTCTATGGAAAACAACCACAGTCTGTTCGATCTCGCTTCATAACGGAAACTCTTCAGCTGAGACAATATCCTGGTAAATCTCTTCGGCACAGTTTCTGGTGCTATCACATCCCACAATAATGTGAATTAATGAACAGCCCCGAATACTCTCGCTAGAGCAAAATGAACAAATACAATGAATGTTGCAGAAAGCCACAGAAACTGGTCTTTTCCGATGCAGTCCATTTTGCTCATTATTGCCATGGGTCATTTTCCTAGACCTGATGTTCCAATAATCACTGGTCCATGTCAGTAAAAGCTGCTCTATGAGTCTTGATCTGACCGTCCCAGTATCTAAATATTTCATCTGGTTTAGAGTTCCTGGTGGTGAGACAGGCCACGTTCGCTCAGCAACACAGACTGCAACAAGACAGAATGAACAATGTCAATGTGAAAATGGATGTTAGATTGTGCAGTGTCTCAGTGAAGTGTAAGGAGGGACGTAAAGGAGAGTTAGTGATTGTGGGAGGGAGAAAATTCTCGAAGTGGTTTGAATTCTGACACATCAAATGCAGATATGAGAGAGAGCTGGGGTTGAGAGATGATTGTCACCACCTCAAAGAATATTTTCACGTAAAAATGTTTGATACTTGCTGTATTTCTGTGGCCCATGGCACAAGGAGTAAAACAAAATACAGCAAACTCCCACTGCCATGTCTCAGATTTGAACTGAGGTTGCTGCGGCCACAACACAGAGTACTAACCACAAGACGATCACGGCACCACATGAGTTCGCTGGTGTGCAACAAGCAATAACTACAGTGGCAGAGGATATGTTAGGAACAGCACCAGATCGACAACTGGAATTCTTTGCATGCAGTGCACTGTAATGTGGGGATTCACAGAGGGCTGGAATCTGTAATTCCGATGCTACCAGGGACTGTGGAGATTCCATCAATGAGTATATTGAAGACTGAGATTGATAGATTTCTACGAAATATCAAAGACTCCGTGAACAGTGCTGGCTCTTGTTGAAATGTTCCTTTCAATAGTAATCTAGTTTAACATTGGATGTTTCATCAGCTTCCACACAAAAGGAAGTAACCATTGCTGCGTACAACCATATAATCCCAGTTCCCGGGCACAGAACCAGGGAAGTCAGTGACCCAGCCGTGAAGATATAACCGGAAATGGGAATGGCAATGAGCGTGCAGACATACGCCGTGATAATAGATGACGGGATAGTCTGTGCATTATGAGCCAAGACAATGTGACAAAATCGAGATAGAGCCACGGGGATGATGTGCAGAAGGATGAGCGATACAGTGGTGAATCAGACAGTGACCAGGGGGATACAGATAGAAGTGACGCAATCGGTGAGCGCGCAGTCCCTCTATGGCCATTGAGGCACGTGAAATGCCGAGTCTGTGAGCTCCAACCTCACCTGGAGCAGCTTCTATTGACATGGACAGGGATTATTGGGACCTCAAGCTGTTTGAAAAGATGCACAGCAATTTTAATCTGAGGCAAAATAGTTTTTGGAATCACAGTTATTTGTGGATGGAGTGAGGATCTGTCCATGAAAATGTTTCAATTATAATGAAAAATGCTGCAAATATTCAACTCGTCAAGAGAGAAATCTGTGCTGGGAGAAATAGAGTTAACATTTTTGCACTCTTACTCTTGTCATATGGCTGACCCTGCACTGGGTTGAATTGTGGGAAGGGCTTTTTATCGCTCATTTCATATTATTCAATTTCGTGCAAACATGCACAGGTCACTGAAGTCATCTAAACTTCCAAAAAATATCGGTCATATATGATGTTGTGAATGGGCTCGTGATTACCTCAGGTTATGGAGGAAAAACAGGGAAGCGGAATTGACATTTATCAGATCAACAGCGATCTCATTGACTGGCTGAGCAGACTCGATCGGATGAATTGTAGCTTCCTGACGACAAATGGCAGTGAAACTCACTGCGTCACAAAGGGGAGGCAATTGAATTGAAGTAGCGACTGTGATTATCTTTGCTGGTTGTTTATCTTGTGAATGTTCCCCTCACTGCTGATGTCCCTGCTAACAGCACAACACAAAGGTGAGTAGCCTGACTGAGCAGTGACAGCTAAGGCACCTTACCCCTCTTTAAGCAGCTGGAACATGGACCCTGATGTTCTCGGGGACAGGAACTGACATTGAAAGGATTGCAGACAGAGCTGCACTGCCTTTGCGTTGCCACCATCAGGAAAAATAAAACTTGATTTCCTGACCGGGAATCGAACGCCGGCTGTGGTACTGAAAACGCCAAACCCTAACCACTAGACCAGCAGGGAGAGCGATGGATGTGTGTGCATCGTTTCTTAACGGCACAACTCCTAGCTTTTTTGTTCTTTCTACAATAGTTGTTTTTACTGAAAATGACTGAATCATCATGTTTTTGCAGCACAGAAAGAGGCTCAACATCCCAGTTTCCAGCCTTGGCCCATAGCCCTGTGTGCTACGAGGCAATGGGCCGGCTGTTTGAGATGTTGACATTCCCTTGGGGAAGTGGACCACATTTTCACCCTCAGAAGGTAACACACAGGCATATTTCCCAGAAGGTGACAAAGGCCTCAGCAGAGACCAACCCCCAGAAGGTAGGATTTCACCCATTTGGGTTCTATAGTCCCATTTCACACTTCAAAACCAGAATCTGATTACAGCAAAGAAATAAAGCATTCGGCCGCTCCCCTCTCCATGTTGCTCCCCAATTGTTTCCTTGTCAACCTGCAGTTTATAATACCTCACCTCACCTCACTGCTGGCCTGTGGAGGAAATGACATTGGCATAATTTCAGACGAGGTGAAAGTGTTCCTTTGGATATTGGATGTAGCAGTTGTACAAACATTCTCATCTCCTCCAGTTAGAAGCAAACTCATGGCCGGTGCTTTACAAGACCATTGCTTTCACTACTGCCCTATAGAGTGAAGACTGTGCCCTGTAAGGTCGGGTTTCATGCATTCGAAACTGCAATGCAATAGATGGCAAGATAGTGTGTGCAGTATAAACCAAGACAATGTGACAAAACCATGATGGAGCTGAAGGAATCATGTGCAGAAGGATGAGAGATGTAATGCTGAATCAGGCAGTGACCAGGGTGATAGAGATATACGTCTTCCCTCGTAGTCTGCTGATAAGGATTCAATGCCTTCACTGCCGTGGAATGTTCGTGGTTAAAATTTACAATAATAACTCTGAAATATTGTCTGACCTTTAGAAGTAGAATTATGCCATAGACCAGGCGGTGTCGCTTCAATCTACATTACAGTTCTACATCAGCAATGTCAGCTGCATTTGCCAGACGTGCAATTTGTTTCAGACAAGAACAAGGGGGAGGTCAGGAAAAGTGAAGGGCAACGGTGGTTTGTGAGAGGTGACTGTGGGCCTCATGGAGCCAGGCTCACTGTGGGTGCTGAAGACTGGCTTTTCCTGTTTACTCTGGTATAAAGATCACTCTGGAGCTGCAAAGGTGTGTCAGGATGGCCGAGTGGTCTAAGGCGCCAGACTCAAGGAATAGACTCCTTCCACTGTAAAGCTGGGTGTTCTGGTCTCCGCCTGGAGGCGTGGGTTCAAATCCCACTTCTGACAATGACTGCCCTTTGTTTGTTGTCCTTTGCAAATATCACTGAGGTTCAGTATCCCGATGGGATCTACCTGTCTTGTGAGCAAAATTTGCTCCCGTCAGTTTTGCAGCTTTATATTAACATGATGCAGTTTTGGAGGAGAAGGAGACAACTCAGTCCATCAAATCTGCTCTGCTATTAAATGAGCGGATAATCCTGACCTGATAATCCTGAACGGCACTTTCTTGGATTTCCCGATAACCATTGATACCCTTGCTGCTAAAAATCTTTCGAACTCAGCCTTAAATGTACTTTGTGGCCCAGCTCTGACAATCCTCTTCTGTAAAAGAATCCACTAATTCACAACCATCTGAGAGAATAAACTTCACCTCGATTCTGCCTTAAATGTGCGACCTCCATTCTGATATTAAACACTCCCTTCCCAGATGGTCCCAGGAGGGAACGAACCTTTCTTCATCCAATCTGTTACATCGCCAATAACACCTGTATGTTTCGATAAAGATCATTTTTGTAGTACTGTTTCTGAGCTAATGAAAATGATGCATTTCAATGGTTCTTCCCATTTAATTCACCTCTGATGTTGAAGTCTCACTGATTGTGATAGAGATTATCATTATCACTAAAGAGGCAGTGTTGGCCAAGGTAACGGGGCTAACAGTGGACATGGGGGTCTCTTGGCCCTGATTAACTGCATCCCAGGATACTAAAAGGGGCGATGGGGGACATAGCAAATGCACTAGTAATTATTTACCACAATTCACTGGACTCTGGGGTGGATCCCGCAGATTGATAACAGCCAATGTGACGTCACTGTTTAAAAAAGGAAGTAGCCAAAAAGCCGGTAACATTGGTCCAGTTAGCATAAATTCGGCACTGGGGAAAATGATTGAATCTATGTTCAAGGAAGAAATAGCAAGATATTTGGATATAAATTGTCCCACTGGTGTTCATGAGTTCATGAAGGGTCGGTCTTGCTGAATTAATTTGGTGAAATTCTTTGAGGACATTATCTGCTATGTGGACAATGGGGTACCTGTGGATGTGGTGTATCTTGATTTCCAGAAGGCAAGTGACGAGGTGCCACATCAAAGCCTGCTACATCAGATAAAGTTGCACCATATTACAGGTAATGTATTGGCTTGGATAGAGGATTGGTTGACCAGTATAAAACAAAGAGTAGGGGTCAATGGGTGTTTTTCTCATTAGTGTTCAGTGGCTAGTGGTGTGCCTCAGGGATCAGTGCTGGGACCACAATTGTTTACAATTTACACAGATGATTTGGAATTGGGGACTAAGCGCGGTGTGTCAAAATTTGCAGATGACACTAAGACGAGTATAGAGCAAAGTGTGCAGAAGACACGAAACATCTACAGAGGGATATAGATAGTCTAAGTGAGGGAACAAAGGCCTGGCAGATGGAGTACAATGTTGATAAGTGTGAGGTCATCTATTTTGGTAGGAATAACGCAAAATGGACTATGTTTTAAATGGTAAAAAAAGATGCAGCACGCTGCTGTGGAGAGGGACTTTGGTGCACTTGTGCATGAATCGCTAAAAGTAGGATTGCAGGTGCAGCAGGGAATTAAAAAGGCAAAGGGAATTTTGGTGAAAGGGAGAAACTGATCTGCAGCAAAAATGGTACAAAATAAAAAGTCAGAAGCAGTGTCAGTGAGAAAAGATACAAGAGTCTGAAGTGCCCTTCCTGGTGGAGCAGTGGTTAGGATTTGGCGCTTTCACTGCTGTAGGCTGGGTTCCGTTTTTGGTCCGGGAATGGGAGATCTATTCTGCTCGTTTATTGTGATGACTGATTTTCAGGAGCAGGAAAAAAGCTCTGGAGCTGGTAGGTGGGCTGATTTGTCCCAGAAATTATTCAAGTTAACAGAAGTCAATGAACTGCAGATGCTGAAAGTCTGAAAGACAAACAGGAATTGACCGAGACGTTCAGCAGGCCTGGCAGCATCTGTGGAGCAGAAGAGAGGTAACCTTTCAGGTCCACAGATCGTTAATTGGAACTAGATTAGTTATGCATTTCAATCATGTCATCTTCGGCAAAGTTATCAGGTTTATCTGTCAAATCGGGATATTTATCAAAATTTCTCTCTCTGAGTGGCTGACAAGTGTCAATTGTTACAGATCACAAAACAGCAACAAACAAAACAGCCAGTTGGGTTAAGCTCAGGGAACTGGAGTGGGAGCAGAGGAGTAATAATGCATTGAGTTTAAACACAAGAAACAAGCCACTTCAGCTTTCAGGAACCAAGCAACTGGCACTATTTACAAGAGGTTTAGACAAGATACAGTCTATCAAAGCCACAGGCACCTGTGGGACTCAAACCACTGCTATGCTGATTATTAATCTAGTTAATAAGGTAAGGTTCATTCTAAACTTTCTCTATTGAATATAAGTTTGTTATTAATTTTATAGCACCTTGAACTAAGCTTTCTATTTTAGGACTGAGCGGGTGTTCAGATAAGTGGGGTATGGATGCTAGGGCAGTTGCTTGCTCCTCCTGCAGAATGTGGCAGTTGGGAGACATGGCACACGTCTCCGCTGGCTACATCTGCGGGAAGTTCACCCAACTACAGCTCCTTGAAAACCGTGTTAGGGAAATGGAGCTGGACCTGGATGAACGACGGATCATTCGGGAGGCAGAGGGGGTAATTGAGAGGAGTTACCGGGAGTTGGTCACTCCTCAGGCTCAGGACAAGGATAGATGGGTTACAGTTAGGGGGAGGAAAGGGGACAGACAGGCAGTGCAGAGAACCCCTGTGGGCATTCCCCTCAGCAGTAAGCATACCGTTTTGGATACTGCTGGGGTGGGGGTGACCTACCAGAGGAAAGCCATAGTAGCCAGTTCCCTGGCACTGAGCCTGACACTGTGGCAAAGAAGGGAAGGGGGTAGAATAGAAAAGTACTCGTGGAAGGGGAGTCGATAGTTAGGGGAATTAACAGGAGATTTTGTGGTCAGGATCGGGATTCCCGGAAGGTATATTGCCTCCCTGGTGCCAGGGTCCGGGACGTCTCCGATCTGGTGGATAAGGTTCTAAAAGGAGAGGGCGAACAGCCAGAAATCGTGTTACATATTGGCACAAATGATATAGCCAGAAATAGGATTGAGGATATAAAAAGTGATTTCAGGGAGTTAGGATGGAAGCTGCAAAGCAGGACGAACAGAGTCGTGTTCTCTAGCTTACTACCGGTGCCATGAGATAGCGAGGTGAGGAACAGGGAGCGGGCGCAGCTTAACACGTGGCTACGCAGCTGGTGCAGGAGGGAGGGCTTCAGATATGTTGATAATTGGGATGCCTTTTGGGGAAGGTGGGACCTGTACAAGAAGGACGGGTTGCATCTGAACTGGAAGGGGGCCAATGTCCTGGGTGGAAGGTTTGCTCGAGTAGTTCGAGAGGGTTTAAACTAGTATGGCAGGGGGTGGGACCCTGAGCTGTATACCAGAGGTGAGAGTTGATGCAGGTGAGGCAGTAGCAAGAGGTAGACCAGCTAGTGGGAAGGATTTTCCTGGGAAGGAACCAAGGGATCGGTTAAAGTGTGTTTACTTTAATGCAAGGAGTATCAGGAATAAAAGTGATGAACTTAGAGCATGGATCAGTACCTGGTGCTAAGATGGTGTGGCCATAACAGAGACATGGGTTTCTCATGGGCAGGAATGGTTGCTGGATCTTCCAGGGTTTAGAACATTTAAAAAGAATAGGGAAGGGGGAAAAAGAGGAGGGGGTGTAGCACTACTAATCAGAGAGGGTTAGAAGCTACAGCTACAGAAGCTTCCATTGTCGAGGAAGATCTGCCTACTGAGTCAGTTGGGTGGAAATTAGGAACAGCAAGGGAGCAGTCACCTTGTTAGGGGTTTACTACAGGCCCCCCAATAGCAGCAGGGAGATTGAAGAAAGCATGGGTCGACAGATTTTGGAAAATTGTGGACACAGTCGGGTTGTTGTAATGGGTGACTTTAACTTTCCTAATATTAATTGGAACCTCCTTCGAGCAGAAGATTTGAATGGAGCTGTTTTTGTAAGGTGTGTTCAGGAGAGTTTCCTAATGCAATACGTTGACAGGCCGACGAGGGGAGAGGCCATTCTAGACTTGGTGCTCGGAAACGAGCCAGGGCAGGTATCAGATCTTGTGGTGGGAGAGCATTTTAGTGATAGTGACCATAACTGCCTCACATTCTACATAGCTATGGAGAAGGAGAGGATTAGGCAAAATGGGAGGATATTTAATTGGGGAAGAGGAAACTATGACGCGATTTGACATGAGTTAGGAAGCATGGACTGGGAGCAATTGTTCCATGGTAAGGGAACTATAGACGTGTAGACTGTTTAAGGAACAGTTGTTGCGAGTGATGAGTAAATATGTCCCTCTGAGACAGGCAAGAAGGGGTAAGATAAAGGAACCTTGGATGACGAGAGCAGTGGAGCTTCTTGTGAAAAGGAAGAAGGTAGCTTACATACGGTGGAGGAAGCTAGGGTCAAGTTCAGCTAGAGAGGATTACATGCAGGCAAGGAAGGAGCTCAAAAATGGTCTGAGGAGAGCCAGGAAGGGGCACGAGAAAGGCTTGGCAGAAGGAATCAGGGAAAACACGAAGGCATTTTACACTTATGTGAGGAATAAGAGAATGGTCAAAGAAAAAGTAGGGCCGATCAGGGATAGCATAGGGAACTTGTGTGTGGAGCCTGAGGAGGTAGGGGAAGCCCTAAATGAGTTTTTTGCTTCTGTCTTTACGAAAGAAACGAACTTTGTAGTGAATGAAACCTTTGAAGAACAGGTGTGCATGCTGGAATGGATAGAGATAGAGGAAGCTGATGTGCTGAAAATTTTGTCAAACATTAAGATTGACAAGTCGCCAGGCCCGGAACAGATTTGTCCTCAGCTGCTTTGGGAAGCGAGAAATGCAATTGCTTCGCCACTTGCAAGGATCTTTGCATCCTCGCTCTCCACTGGAGTCGTACCTGAGGACTGGAGAGAGGCAAATGTAATTCCTCTCTTCAAGAAACGAAACAGGGAAATCCCCAGCAATTACAAACCATTAAGTCTCACGTCTGTCGTCTGCAAGGTGTTAGAAAGGATTCTGAGGGACAGGATTTATGACCATCTGGAAGAGCATGGCTTGATCAAATACAGTCAACATGGCTTTGTGAGGGGTAGGTCATGCCTCACAAAACTTATCGAGTTTTTTGAGGTTATGACTAGAAAAGTTGATGAGCGTCAAGCTGTGGATGTGGTGTATGTGGACTTCAGTAAGGCATTTGACAAGGTTCCCCATGGTAGGCTCATTCAGAAGGTAAGGAGGAATGGGATACAGGGGAACTTAGCTGCTTGGATACAGAATTGGCTGGCCAACAGAAGACAGCGAGTGGTAGTAGAAGGAAAATATTCTGCCTGGAAGTCAGTGGTGAGAGGTGTTCCACAGGGCTCTGTCCTTGGGCCTCTACTGTTTGTAATTTTTATTAATGACTTGGATGAGGGGATTGAAGGATGGGTCAGGAAGTTTGCAGACGACACAAAGGTCGGAGGTGTCGTTGACAGTATAGAGGGCTGTTGTAGGCTGCAGCGGGACATTGACAGGATGCAGAGATGGGGTGAGAGGTGGCAGATGAGTTCAACCTAGATAAATGCGAGGTGATGCATTTTGGAAGGTCAAATTTGAAAGCTGAGTACAGGATTAAGGATAGGATTCTTGGCAGTGTGGAGGAACAGAGGGATCTTGGTGTGCAGATACATAGATCCCTTAAAACGGCCACCCAAGTGGACAGGGTTGTTAAGAAAGCATATGGTGTTTTGGCTTTCATTAACAGGGGGATTGAGTTTAAGAGTCGTGAGATCTTGTTGCAGCTCTATAAAACTTTGATTAGACCGCACATGGAATCCTGCGTCCAGTTCTGGTCGCCCTATTATAGGAAAGGTGTGGATGCTTTGGAGAGGGTTCAGAGGAGGTTTACCAGGATGCTGCCTGGACTGGAGGGTTAATCTTATGAAGAGAGGTTGACTGAGCTCGGTCTCTTTTCATTGGAGAAAAGGAGGAGGAGAGGGGACCTAATTGAGGTATACAAGATAATGAGAGGCATAGATAGAGTTGATAGCCAGAGACTATTTCCCAGGGCAGAAATGGCTAGCACGAGGGGTCATAGTTTTAAGCTGGTTGGTGGAAAGTATAGAGGGGATGTCAGAGGTGGGTTCTTTACACAGAGATTTGTGAGAGCATGGAATGCGTTGCCAGCAGCAGTTGTGGAAGCAAGGTCATTGGGGTCATTTAAGAGACTGCTGGAGATGCATATGGTCACAGAAATTTGAGGGTGCATACATGAGGATCAATGGTCGGCACAACATTGTGGGCTGAAGGGCCTGTTCTGTGCTGTACTGTTCTATGTTCTAAGTTCCACACAGACAGTTGCCCGAGGCTGGAATAGAACCTGGGTCCCTGGTGCTGTGAGGCTGCCGTGCTAACCACTGAGCCACCGTGCTGCCCGAGTTTAGAAGAATGAGGAAAGACTTCACAGAAGCCAATAAAATTCTAACAAGCCTAAATACAGGAAGGATGTTGTCAGTGACCAGGTAGTCAGAGCTGAGGGGCATGGGCTAAGCTGTTAAGGACTGAAATGAGGAAACCTTTTCAAAAAATAAAAGAGACTGGGGACCCTGTGAAATTTGCTGCCACAGAAATCAGTTAAGGCCAAACACTGATACTGATAATGATGATGATGATGATGATGATGATGATATGTATAGTTGTGAGGGCTTAAGGGATCAAAGGGTATGACTCTCAAGTGGGAAGAATATGAGTAGAATGATCAGCCATGATCAAAGTGGCTACCGGAGAAGGATCGAAAGCTACAATGGCCTGCACCTGTTCCGGTTTTCTATGTTTCTAATATGGTGAAGGTGGAATAAGAACAAAACGAATACAACTGACACAAATATCAGCACAACCTTATCACCACTGGATGAAAATCCTGTAACTCCTTCCCAAACAGCAACATGGGAGCTACTTCACCACGTGGATTGCAGCAGATCAAGAAGGTGCAGCGTGATTTTGGAAGCTTCTGGAGTGGCTGCTCTGTCTATCATTTTCAATCCAGTTTTCAAGTTGTTGAATGCTGTGAGAAAAGTAACAGAGTATGAAGCTGCCCTCCCCTTTAACCTGTACTCACCGCTTGTGGCTCTCATGGAGGACCATTTCATTCCGGATATCCCTCCCAGTGCGCATGCTCCATAGCCGATCACGACATCTAACGACCAATAGCAAGCAAGAGGCGGAACAGGAAGAAGGCTCCGGACGTGCTTGTTCTCCCACCAATCAGAGGACGAGGCCACAATTCTGAGGGCGGGTCACCGGACCCGAAAGGTTAAACTCTGCCTGATCCTTCAAAGATGCTGCAAACAGGCTGAGCTTTTCCAGCAAAACAAAGTGTGGGGCTGGATGGACACAGCAGGACAAGCAGCATCTCAGGGGCACAAAAGTTGGTGTTTGGGGCAGTTTTAATGCTATTCCCATGATCTCTGAGCTTTTCCAACAGAGATAGTAGGAACTGCAGATGTTGGAGGATCTGAGATAACAAAGTGTGGGGCTGGATGAACACAGCAGGACAAGCAGCATCAGAGGAGCAGGAAGGCCAACGTTTGGGGCCTAGACCCTTCATCAGAAATTGGGGAGGGGAGGGGGCTCAAATAAATAGGGAGGGGGGAGATGGATAGAAAATGGAGAGAGGAGAATATAGATGGAGGGGAGACAGACAAGTTAAAGGAGCGGGGATGGAGCCAGTAAAGGTGACTGGAGGTTGAGAGTTAGGGGGGTGATAGGTCAGTCCATAGAGGACAGACAGGTCAAGGGGCGGGATGAGGTTAGGAGGTAGGAGATGGGGGTTGGACTTGAGGTGCGTGGAAGGGATAGGTTGGGGGAAGAATAGTTTAGGGAGGCGGGGACAACATGGGCCAGTTTTGGGATGTGGTAGGGGTAGGGGAGATTTTGAAGCTTGTGAAGTCCTCATTGATACCATTGGGCTGCAGGTTTCCCAAGCGGAATATGAGCTGCTGTTCCTGCAACCTTTGGGTAGAATCGTCGTGGCACTGCAGGAGGCCCATGATGGACATGTCGTCTAAGGAACAGGATGTGAAATGTTTTGCAACTGGGAGGTGCAGTTGTTGAGTGCGAAGCAAGCATAGGTGTTCTGCACAGTGGTCCCCAAGCCTCCGCTGGGTTCCACAATGTAGAGGGTGCCACAACGGGACAGCGGATGCAGTGTACCACATTAGCAGATGTGGGGTCAGAGATTTGGGTGACAGGGGAGGTATATTTGCACGTGTAGCTCTTCCTGCAGTTGCAGGGAAAAGTGCCGGTTGTGGGGAGGCTGGAGGGGAGTGTGGAGCGGGCAAGGGAGTCATGGAGAGAGTGGTCCCTCCAGAAAGCAGATAAGGGTGGGGAGGGAAAAATGTCTTTCATGTTGGGGTTGGATTGCAGATGGCGGAAGTGTCGAAGGATGATGTGTTGGATCGGAGGTTGGTGGGGTGGTACATCAGGACGAGGGGGATTCTGTTTTGGTTGTTATTGCGGGGAGGGGGTGTGAGGGATGAGTTGCGGGAAATGCAGGAGACACGGTCGAGGGTGTTCTCGATCACTGAGAGGGGAGGTTGCGGACCTTGAAAAATGAGGACATCTGAGATGCACAGGGGTGGAATTCCTCATCCTGGGAGCAGATGTGGCGGAATTGGGAATAGAGGATGGCATTTTTGCAAGAAGGTGGGTGGGAGGAGGTGTATTCTAGGTAGCTGTGGGGGTCGGTGAGCTTGAAATGGATATCGGTTTCGAGGTGGTTGCCGGAGATGTAGATGGAGAGGCCAAGGAAGGAGAGAGAGGTATTGGAGATGGTCCAGGTGAACTTCAGGTTCGGGTGGAAGGTGTTGGTGAAGTGGATGAACTGTTTGAGCTCTTACTGGAAGCATGAGGCGGCGTTGATACAGTCGTCAATGTAACGGAATTAGAAGTGGGATTTAGGGCCAGTGTAGGTAAGGAAGAGGGATTGTTCCATGTAACCTACAAAGAGGCAGTCATAGCTTGGGCCCATGCGGGTACCTATGGTCACCCCCTTTATTTGTAGGAAGTGGGAGGAATTGAAAGAGAAGTTGTAGAGTGTGAGGACGAGTTTGGCTATGAGGATGAGGGTGTTAGTGGAGGGGGACTGGTCGGGCCTGCGGGACAGGAAGAAGCAGAGGTCCTTTGGGCCATCTGTATGGGGAATGCAGGTGCATAGGGACTGGGCGTCCGTGGTAAAGATGAGGTTTCGGGGACCGTGGAATTGTAAGTTCTGGAAGAGGTGGAGAGTTTGGGTGGTGTCACAGACGGAGGTAGGGAGTTCCTGGACAAAGGGGGAGAAAATGAAGTCCAGCTAGGTGGAGATGAGTTTGGTAGGGCAGGAGCTGGTGGAGAGAATGGGTCGAGCAGGGCAGGCAGGTTTGTGGATTTTGGGAAGGAGACAGAAGTGGGCAATATGGGGTTGGGGAATGATGAGGTAGGAGGCTGTGGGTGGGAGGTCATCTGAGGTGATGAGGTTGTGGGTGGTTTGGGAGATGATGGTTTGGTGATCAGGCGTGGGGTCATGATCAAGGGGACAGTCAAAAGTGGTGTAGGAGTGTCGGCATATAGCCTCGGCGATGTAGAGGTCAGTGCACCATACTACAACTATGCCTCCCTTGTCCATGAGTTTTATGGTGAGGTTGGGACTGGAGCAGAGGGCTGCATCTTCTGCAGGGAAGAGGTTGGATTGAGTGAGAGGGGTGGAGAGGTTGAGGCGATTGATGTCATAACAGCAGTTAATGAATAAGTGGTCGAGGGAGGGTAGGGGCCCTTGGGATGGTGTCCAGGAGGGGTGGGTGTTTTGGAGGAGGGTGAAGGGGCCAGTAGAGGGCGGGTTAGGCTCACGGTTAAAGAAGTAAGCGTGGAGGCCGATGCGGTGGAAAAACTACTCGGCGTCCAAGCATGAGCTGTTCTCGTTGATGTGTGGGTGGAGGGGGACAAAGGTGAGCCCTTTCCTGAGGGCTGACCGTTCGTCCTCAGTAAGGGGAGTAGTAAGGAAGGGATGGTTTAGACTCGGCAGGGCTCAGTGTTTCTGTCTCCTCTGGAGCTGCTGGCTGTGGAGGCGGCGGGCAGAGTTCCTTCGGCAACGGCGGGTGGAGTTGTCAATGGCGATGTGGGTGGAGTAGCATTGGCGTGGGTGGAGTTGCATCGGTGGTGGATGGAGCACCGTAGGTGGTGGTGGGCGGAGCGGGATAGGAGGTGGCAGCCGCGGTGACGGTAGGAGTGTCCTCAGTGTCTATGGTGTTGGACTCGGAAATGGAGGCAGTGGCATTCGCTGTCCTGGAAACGGTGTATCCGGCGGCGGAGGATGTGACATCTTTCCTGGTGGCTCCGGCAGTGGCCACATGGCCAATGGTGGTGGGCACATTGTGTGGGAGTTCCTGGATAGGGTTGGGGATTTGGGAGGTGGAGGAAGCGTGTTTTGGGTGGTTGGCACCAGGAAGTTTACTGTACTTATGGTTTTTTGTGCCCACTAAAGCTGAGTAGAATTGTGAGTTCAGGTTGTGGATCCTACGCAGAATAAAAAACAGGAGGGGTCCTTTGCAGGTCTGAGAGAGGGAGGCTGTGAGCTGGGGTAGGCTGGATTGCAATGCCTGGAGATGCCGGAGGATTGCTGCGAGTGTGTGTTTCAGGAGTCGCAGGGAGAAACACTTCTGAAGTGTCTTAATGTACTGGATGTAGACATTGTCACGTCTGGGGCCAAATTGGGAAGGCTTGAATGTGGACTGTAGTCCATTGGGGATGATCTGGTTCCATAGGCAGGGACTAAGGAAGGTAACGTGGCTGTAGTACCTGGTTTGCTTCAGGATGTGGTCGAGCAGTTTCAAGGCCGAATAGGGCAGTTTTTAGACGCTTTTCCAGGGTAATGGTGAGACTGCATTGAGAGCACTGTGGGCATGATGAAGTTAGAAGCCATCCAGAGATGATTGACTGAAGTGATTCCTGTGAGAAGTATTTATCTTCAGAGGAAATCATAACCAGTCTGGCCCTGGATTTATTGGACTTTAGGCGAATGACACATGGTCTTGTTTGAACCCAAAATATTCCGAGCAGTCTTTTCAAGTTGAATGCTGAAACATTATTTCCATTTGTGAACAGTGGATGGACTGTAAACTGGAGAATATCTCAGTTAGACAATGTTGACTTATTTCTTGTACCCTTCCAAAGGATTGTGTGCTTATGGAAGTCTTTCAGAAAGAGATGGAGGATAAGTCATTGAATATTCTTAAGGGAGAGGCAGAAAGATTCTTGACTAAGAATGGCACACTAGTGTTATAAGGGGTAGAGAGGAATGTTTATTTGAGGCCACATCCAGATCTTTCAAGAGCTCATGGCATGGCAGACTGGGTTTGGTTTTTCTGATCACTTACTTCTGATCCAAGTTTCTACGTCTATTGTCTTCAGAAACCGGAAAATAAGGAGAGAATTAATGTGGTCACAAAGGCTGTCCCTTTCAGAATGATGGGTAAAACTTCCAAATCTGATTTTTGAACGACACTTTGAAAATACTCAGGAAAGTTTCATGGTTTTTCAGAAAGATCGGAGACATAGAACAAAGTTAAATTCTCATTAAAGCTGCTTTAGTAAACAGATTGGGCTGAATATATGTCTTTAATAGGACAGATTACTTTTATTTGTTCTGGTGAAATGAGTTTCATTGACAAGACCAGCATTTATTTCCTCTGTCTAATTCCCATTCAGAATATGATGGTGAAACCCAGGGACACTAACAGATATGTTTCATGGAGAAGTATAGGATTCTGAGCAAGTGACAGTGAATGGGCAATGATATATATCCAAACCAGGATGCTGTGTGGCCTTGGACAGTGTAATCCTCAACATTTGATGCTCACAACATATGGAAATTGTAAGAATGTATTTTCTGTTTTCAAAAATTAAGGTCAGAGAGTCATTCAGTAAACAAACAGGACCTTCAGCTCAGCATGCCAATTCCAGTCAAACAAACAAAACTACATTAATCATACTTACCTTGAAGTCTACGGCCACTAGGCTCTGGCATTTTGAATGCTCCTTCAGCTGCTTCTCAAATGCTGAGTTATCTTGAATTATCTGTGATATGAGATTTGGCTTTTTTCTTTCACGTTATGCTTCAACTGCGTTTTGCAAATATATCCCACAACATCAAAGACAGTGATTAGCTCGATAGATCATTACAAATGTCTACATTGCTTTGTAATCTTCTGGAAAATCAGACTTTCTTTTTAATTCATTTGGGATTTTAATGTAGCTAGATCAGCCCTAATTGACCTTGAAAACTTCCAGCCCGAATTTCACCAAATTGGAAATGTAGTGGACACTGAAAAAGGTTACTTCAGAGTACAATGGGATCTTGATCAGATGGGCCACTGGACCAAGAAGTGGTAGATAGAGTTTAATTTGAATAAATGTGATGTGCTGTGTTTTGGAATTCAAATTAGGGCAGGACTTATACTCTAAATGGTAAGCCCTTGGGGAGTATTGCTGGAAAATGTGTCCTGTTAGTGGGCGCATAGTTCCTTGAAAGTGGATTCAGAGGCAGCTAGGATAGTAAAGAAAGAATTTAGTGCACTTCCCTTTATTGGTCAGTACGTTGTGTATCGTAGTTGGGAGGTCCTGTTGCAGCTGTACACTGGTTAGGCCACTTTTGGAATATTGCATGCAATTCTCTCTCCCTGCTATCGGAAGGATGTTGTGAAACTTGAAAGGGTTCACAAAAGATTTATAAGAGTGTTGCCAGGATTTGGAAGGTTTTAGATGAAGGGGGAAACTGAATAAACTCTTTCCTGGAGATTCGGAGGCTGAGGGGTGACCTTACTGATGTTTGTAAAGTCAGGAGGGGAATAGATAGGGCATCCGGACAAGGTGTTTTCACTGGGGTCGGGGAGTCCAAAATTAGACGCTGTGGGTTTAAGGTGAGCTGGAAAATATTTAGAAGGGACGTCAAGGGTAACTTTTTCACACAGAGGGTGGTGTGTGTGTGGAATGAGCTGCAAGGGGAAGTGCTAGATTTTGGAACAATTCCAACATATGAAAGGATGGGTATGTGATTTGGAAGGGTTTAGAAGGACATGGGCCAAATGCTCGCAAATGGGACAAGATTTATTTGGGATATGTAGTTGGCACGGACGATGTGAAACTGAAGCCTCTGTTTCTGTTCTTCACAACTTTATGACTATGATTTGGTTGAATTTCTGATGAGTAGTTACATACAGGATATTTGTTGCTGGAAGTTGATTATCTCATTGAATATCAAGGGAGGGCTTTTGGTTTGCCTCCTGTTGGAGATAATTCCTGCTGGACAGCATTGAAGAACTGTTACTGTTCGCCATTCATCAGCTAAACCTGAATGGTGCCCGCATCTTTTGGAATAACGACACAGACGACTGCAGTAACTGAGTGCCATGAAACGGTGTTGAGGACTCGGTTTCAGTACAGTTGGGTTGCTGATGTTTCAATCTCTTGCCAATATGGTCTGTTAGTTTGTGAGCATTCACTTACCTGGCTGAAACAGAAACATTCTCTTTGGCAATGCATATTCGAGTGACACAAACATGGAACCGGATCATGGAAACAGCACTGGAAGGGAGTGGAGGGTAAGAACTGGCAGGAAAACAAATGCATCATCAAAATATGCACATAGGAAGAAGTGGTTTATTGTTCTTTTGAGGAATGACACCATAACAGCTAAAATACATTATTCTAATGAAGGGAAAGCTGTATCCATTTTATTAGTTTCATTAAAATAATGGCGATAAACAGCTGGACTAATCTGGCACTGACCGTTTGAAAAAAGCTGGATGTTTTAAGAGATAGCTGGGCTGTCCCAGGTTGAGTAAGAGCTGATACTTTATGAGAGATACGGTTTTGAAAAACTTTCTGAACACATTTGATGGAACAGACAAACAAGTGCCATTGGCTCGTACTTCGGAATATATCAGACCTTTCATGGCTGCTACCACATAGAATCAGACAATCAAGAAAACACTCATTGAGACTACACCACCAGGTGCTGATCCAAATGATTTTTATAGTTTGGCATGTAACCTGCCTCAGCCACCCTCCTAAGCAGTGCATTTCAGACACCAAATAGCCTCATCACAAATAGGACAAACATCTGCTGACAGAATTGGAAGTCCATACCGAAAATTCTTCCGATTTTTGTGAGGACAGTGAGCACAGTGTTCTGTACGTTCGCTCTTTATTGTTTCAGCTGGTGTTCCAATATCATTTGAAGTGAGATCAGAGTAACTTCCCATGTCAACCCATGCTACTTCACTCATTACGGCATCATGGACCCGAAGCAAAAATGTGATCAATGCAAATTGGAGACAATCCTGCACAATCTTGCAAACCCTTATAAACAGGTCTGTGTGTACTTCTGCACCACTTGAATTGGAAGCGTTTCAGGAAGGCAGCTTCACGCTACGTTCTCTGGAGCTCTTGATGATGAAAAATAAACATTGCCTTTGCTGGTGCCTGCTAAAATCCATGGATGAGAGTGCCTTATTAAGAATATCAAGATACTTTATGGTTTCAAAGTTGAGTCTAAAGTCTTGGAAGGTAAGCCCAGCGACATCAGGAGCATGACATGACATTGTGGTAAGGATCCCTATTGTTTTCAATCAGAGGACTGATCAAGCGAAATCAGTGCCACTGAGTTCAAACCATTCTTGGCAATTTATCTCAATGCGAAATGGCATCAATATTAGGGATCTTTAATACATAAACTTTGCAATGTCTCATTTAATGATCATTCACAAATACTTGAAGGTCAACTCAAATGGCAGCTTTGTTGTTCTGATCCAGATCAGACAAATTGTGACAGTCCAAAAGAAAGAAAAGAAATTCTGAAATGTAACTTATCCAGGCCAGCAGCATCTGCAATATGACTTTTTCAGAACAGGTTCATAACAGACTAGATATGTTAACTCAAAATCTGTCTCCAGATGTTGCCTCATCTGTTGTGTTTCTCCAGCAATTTCTGTTTCTGTTTCAAATTTCCATAATCTCCAGCATTTTTCTTTTCTGGACTGGCCCAGCTTGGTGAGATTTTGAAAATATCATCCATTCCTGTTTCCGTGAGTGCTATTCTGCCGATTACACTCACCATGTCCCAGTGTCTGTTTCTTCTTTTAAGTTATAAAAAAAATTGTGAATATCATCCTAAATGCATGAATATCTGGAAATCAATTTTGATTAAAAGTAATTTTAGAGGCAGCTGCACTTCATGAGACAACATAAATAGATTACTCATGACGGCACAATCCGTGCCCTTCACTGAAAGCATCTCCGCTCAGGCTCTGAAAACTTTTCATACAAATCTCAGAATATTTACAGCAAAGCTGTGGTCACTCAGCCCATCATCTCTGTACCGGCTGGGGATGAACTATGTTCCTACTATTCTTATTCTGTCATCTCGCGATACACCTAACATTTTGAAATCTTGATCTGCTTTTAATTTTGAATATCCTGGGCATACACCCATGATTAAAAGTGTACACATAATACATAATTTCCTACATCACATTTAAAGTTATCATACTATGATCATATTGTTGTTTGGCACTCCATCTCCCAAGTATAACGTATTGACTTGCTCTGCTTTGCATTTCATTCTGTCTGTCAGAAGAAGTGCGAGTTAAATACTGGTGACATTGGGATATCACTGTCCTCCTCTCCAGTCACTGCAGCCACTGTCGCCATTCCACTCTGTCTCTGAACCATTGTCACATTCATTCTGTCCCTGACTATTTAGTCCATGCGCTTTAATGAACAACATCATTGTACACGCTGCATTTGATTTTAGTTTTGGTCAATTGAATCAAGAAATGTAAGTGTTACTGCTTTAAAGCACATAAACTGCAATGAAGAACTTTGCATGTTGAAGATACATTGTTGTTTTATTACAGCAGCGATAAAACCACACTTACTCTGCAAGGTCAGCCCGACTATGCCCAGCGATTTTTTTTTTGTTGTTGTTGGCTGTGTCAGAGTAATCAGCACAGTAATAACATTTTGGTTGTGTTTTTTTTTGTAGGGGGAGGGTGTTGGTGCAGGTGGTTACAGCATTGCACATGGACATCAGGGCAGAGCCATTTAGCCTGAAAAATGAAAACATCCATCATTCTCCCTCACGACAGATGTCGCTAGAGCAATTGCTAATGGTATATAAGACCTATAGCCAACGATGTTAACGTGCAATCCAGTCCAGTTTTAATCGTGAACTGAAGGCTCACTGAAGGTGTATTGAAAGGGGTAAACTGAAACTGTTTGTTCGGTGACTGTGATTGATGTCAGTCTCCATGGATTCGAACTGTGTCACAGGAGGCTTTCCCTCTCCTATAACTAAGGGGCTCCATTCAGTGTGATATCCCATAGTATAAGTGAGACATCTGCGACAGCGCTAACAGGGATCAGCAGCTGCAGAGAGAGGGGGTGGAGAGATCAGAATCTGAGAACAATAGACTGGAATGTTACAACAATGGATCAGAATCTGAGAACAATACTCTGGAATGTTACAACAATGGATAAGAATCTCAGAACAATAGACTGGAATGTGACAACAATGGATCAGAATCTGAGAACAATGGACTGGAATGTTACAACAATGGATCAGAATCTGAGAACAATAGACTGGAGTGTTACAACAATGGGCAGGGGTTTATCCTTGGGTCTTCACCTTCTTACCAACTATTGGTCGATATTACCATATCGGATACTCGGTCTACTGTGGGTTATTCAAGTTGGTTACTATCCCATTCTTGCTATTATTGGTGTTCCTGGTAAGTCTCTCTGTCTCTGTCCAGTCATTACTTCCATAAAGCATATTCAACTTTATTGCTGTTTCTGTTGCCTACATTTGGAAAAGATGGAATCTATTTTCTTCAGTTTAATTAAAAACTCACTTCATTGTTCATGAATTTCAGACTCGTCCTTCACAAGCTTCTGAGAACAAGAATTGTTCACATCATTGAGGGCCTTTATTGATTTATGTTTCGCTATTGTCTCCATCGTCAAACCTGTCCAACACCAGCTCCATAACATCCCCACTCTCCCCCTCTGCCTCTGTACTGTTACTGAATAAACCATTATCTATGACGTGGTAAAATTCAGACTTTATAGTTCCAGCTCTTTTCTGACCAGTCTTCCAAGTTATAAATAATTTGATCACACCCTTGATCTTGTTTCTGAAGTAATTAACGATAGGGACGCCATGTCAGAGCAGTTAAGTCACTCAGCAGGTAATTTCAGAGACACAGGTTATTACACGAAAGATACTGTTTCAAATCACACCACAGTTGATGGTAGAACTTAAATTCTAATGATAAGAATTGTAATGAAAGTGAATTTCAGTAATAACAGCCATAAAATCAGCATCATTTTGACTAAAAAAACCGATCTCATTCCACTGATCTCCTCTGAGAAAGAAATCTAACGTTTTACCTGGTCTGGATTAAGTGTGAATTCAGACCCATAACAATGTGTTTGGCTCCAAACTGCCTTGTGGAATGGTCACAGTTAAAGGTAATTAACGATGCTTCACAAATGCTGCTCTTGCCAGTGATTCTTACATCCCATGAAAAAAAAACATTTAAATCAAAGAAAGAAAGATGTCAGAGATCTGAAACAAAAAGAACCAAAGTGCTGAGGAAAATGAACAGGTTTGACAGAGTTTGATGAAATTTAAATGGAGTTAGCAATTCAAGTTCACTGAACAGACATGAGAACTGAAATCAGCTGGTAACTATTGTGATTTATTCTGTTGACAGGGATGTTTGTTTTGAAGGGGAGAAGGAATGAGTTGAATAAATGCTGAAAGATAGAGCTAGAGGGAAAAAAAGAAACAAAGAAAGGGATTGTTCATGATCAGGTGGGATGGAAATAAAATGTGAAATTAATTACATTTATTTTTCGCCTTTTCCCGTATTCCTGAATGTCGTGCCCATGTCTGAAATAAGTTCTGTCCCCTCAGTCTGACTTCCCGGAGTGTGGTCATCTTCACTTATTCATTAATGAGATGTGGGTGTGACTGGCTGGGCCAGCATTTATTTCCCTTTCCTAGTTGCCCTTGAGAAGATATCTGTGAGCTGCTTTCTTGAATCACGACAGACCATGTGCTGTACATTGCTGGTATATAGGTCTGTCCTGAGTCATTTCTTTGAGACTTTCTGGTGATTGATACAAGTGAGTGGCTGGCTTGGCCATTCCAGAAGATGGTTGAGAGGTAACCACATTGCTGTTGGTCTTGAGTCATATGTAGGCCAGACCAGGTGAGGATGGCAGATTTCCTCCCTTGAAGGCCATTAGTGAGCCAGGTAGGTTTGTCCCAATGACCAACGATGGCTTAATAGTTTCATCATTCCATGTAGTTCATTGAATTCAAATTCCACAATTTGCCATGGCGGGATTTGAATCAGGGTGTGGGTCATTACCTGGATCCTTGGATTAATAGACTAGAAATAAAACCACAAGGTCATCTCATCCCCAACATCCCCAGGCACCTCCAGCAGCAATAGTGGTGTTGCTGCTGTCGCGACTGTGGTACAGAAAATTGTGCAATTGCATTGTCAACTGCTTCTATTAAGAGCAGACTCATTAATATTTCAGGCCACTGCGACTGTGTAGAGATATGACTGTTTATCAGCCAGGAAAATAAACTAAGGAGAGGAAGGCATTTCCAACACTGAGAGAGTACACGATGTCTGCATCAGGGAGAGGGCAGTATTGACAAAGGGCATCAAGTGAACTGGTTCCATTCTAGAACTTACTCAGAGATAGTAGGAACTGCCGATGCTGGAATATGAGATTAGGTTCAGAGCTGGATGAAAACAGTAGGCCAGGCAGCATCAGAGAAGCAGGAAAGCTGATGTTTTGGGTCTGGGCGCTTCATCCAGCTCTTCACATGGTTATCTCATTCTAGAACTTTCTTTGCAGCAGTGGGTGACTTATCCATCATGTGCCAGAGTGCCAACCTCCAATATATTCATGACATGACACACGCCAGCCCAGCCTGGTGTGGTGAATGTGATGTTCTTTTTCCATGAAGCGAGGAACACAAACTGTTCCAGAAATAGCAGGGAACACGGTGAATAGTGAAAATGAGGAACTGTGGGAAATTCAAATCAAATTTTACTCTGAGATAACTTGCTTCATTGTTCATTACATCACCAATTTTAGTGTCATCTGCAAACTTACCAACTATACCTCCTGTTTTAAAAGTGAAATCATTGTAGAATGACAAAAACAATGGCCCAGTGCTGGTCCTTGTAACACACCATTGGTCACAGGTTTGCATTTCGAAAAGCACTCTGTCACTGTGCTTTGTCTTCTTCCTTTGAGCCAATTATTATTCAAATTGTTCGTTCTCCCTGTATTCCATGTGATGTGACATTGCTAACCAGTCCACCATGTGGAACCTTGTTGAATGCCTGACTGAAACCTATATAGACAACATCTAACACTCTGCCTCCATCAATCCTTCTCGTCATTTCTTCAAATTTAATCAAGTTACTGGGACACTATTTCCCAGTCGCAAAGCCATGTTGACTGTCCTCAATCAGCCCTTCCCTTTCCAAATACATGTAAATCCTGTCCTGAAAATCCCTTCCAACAATGTGCCCATCACTGATGTCATCCTCACCAGTCTGCAGTTCTCTAGCTTTCCCTGATCACCTTTCTTAAATGGTGGGACCATGTCAGCCAACTTTCAGCCTTCCATCGGTGGCTATCGTTGATACAAATATCTCAGCAAGGGGCCCATAAGTCAGTTCCCTAGGTTCCCATAAATGCCGAGGACACACTCGATCAGATACTGACGATTTATTGATCTTTATGCATTTTAAGGGGCCAGCACCACCACCTCCGTAACGTGGACACTTCTTACTGTTTATTTCCCCGAGTTCCCTCAGGTTCGTATGCTTTGAACAGAAAGCACGGATACAAATTGTTCATTTTAGTAACTCACTCATCTCCTGCGGCTCCACGCATAGGCAACCTTGCTGATTTTTAAGGGGCCCCATTGCCTCCTTATATACTCTTTTCTCCAAAATGTATTTGCATAAATCCTTTGTCTTCTCCTTAACCCTATTTACTGAAACTCTCTCATGACCACTTTTTGCCCTCATGATTCCCTTCTTAAGTATACTCCAGCTGTCCTTCGCATCCTGTATGGATTCATGCAATCCCTGCTGTCGATACCTGATACATGCCGACTTCTTTTTCTTGATCCAAACCTCAATTTCTCGACTCATCCAGCATTCCCTACACCGATCAGCCTTGCCTTTCATCCTAACCAAGTGTACTGTCTCTGGAATTTCGTTATAAATTTGTGATGATTTCCCATTGCAAGCCATCCCTTTACTTGCGAATATCACTCATCTCAACTTTTGAAAGTTCACGGCTAATATCGTTCAAAATGACCTTGCTGAAGTTCAGAACTTTAGCTTTTAGTCCAGATCAATTCTTTTTCATACTTATTTTAAAATGAATAAAATTATGGATTTTTTTTTGCCACAGAGTGCTACCCCACTGACAACTCAGTCACTTTCCCTGCCTTATTCCCCTAGAGTATGTCTAATTCTTTCTTTAACCTTCTCTTGGAGGTAAATCCATATGTTGAACAAAACAATTTTCATGAACATACACAAAAAAGCCTCTTTCTATCCGATTCTTTCACACTATGGCAGGCTCAGTCTATTTTTGGAAAGTTAAAATCCCCGACCGTGGCCACCTTATTATTTTTACAGATAACTGTCATATCCTTACAAATTTGCTTCTCAGTTGAACCACTGACTGTTTATTTTTGTGGTGGGGAGTACAATTCCAACAAGGTGGTCAACACATTCTTATTTCTCAATTGCACCCAAATAACTTCATTGATCACACTCATAGGAATATCCTCCCTACGTACAGCCAGAATGTTATCCCAAATCAGAAATGCCATTGCCCTTCTTCCCCACCTCCTTTGCAACCTTTTCTACCTGTCTGATAGCAGCTATCTGTTTGAACGTTAAGCTGCCATGACTGTCCATCCAGGAGCCACATTTCTGATAGCTATGTTATCCCAATCTCATGTCACTAACCTTGCCCTGAGTTAATCTGCAATACTGTCAGACCACGTGCATTGATACAAATGCAGTTTAACTTATCAGACCTACCTCATTCTCTGCTTTGCTCCAGCCTGCCTTGCCTATTTGACTTGCTTTTTTAAAAAAAACTACTGCGACAGACTCGGACTGCTCCCTTTTCTCACAATGTCGCTTGATCCCTCCAGCATATCCATCTGCACCAACCCCGCATCCCACCCTCATCATCTTACCAGTTTAAATCCTCCTGGATGGCTGTAACAATTCTCACTGCTAGAATATTAGGCCACTTCCCATTCAACTACAATCCATCCTCCTTGTAAAATTCACTTCAACCCGGAAGAGATTCCAAATATCCAGAAATGTGTATCCTTTCCCCCACATCAGCTCCTCAGCCCCGAGTCCATCTGCTCAATCTTCTCTATTCCAAACCTCACTAGTTCGTGGCACCAGAAGTAATCCAGTTGTTACTGTACTCACCAACCAACATTCATACGTCCTTCCCTAATTTCCCATGTTCTACCCTCATAATCTCATCCATTTTCTCATCCTGTGTTGTTAGTTCCAAAGTGTACAACAATTTCCTGTCCGTCTGTCGAGCCATTGAGAATATTCTATACCCTGTCCAAGACATCCTTAACCCTCGCACTCTGTAGGCAACACACTATCCTGCTGTCTTGCAGTTGGCTGCAGAAACGTCTGCCTGTGTTTCTGCCTTGACAGTTCCCTGAAATCAGTCACTTGGAACCTGATGTAACCCTCATTACAGTAGAGACAGTATGGCTACCAGAAACTTGGCTCTGAGTGCTATATTCCTCAGAGAGTCTGTCATGCCCGAATTCCCCAAAACAGCATAATCATTTGAGATGGAGATGGCTACAGGAGACTCCTGCATTGCCTGTCTATCCATCCTACATTTCCGACAAGTACCCATCAACCTCACTGTATCTGCAGTATTTCTACCCCCGGAACAGATATTCATCACATTCCCTCACTCCTATAAATTCCTCTTTGCCTCCAGCTACTGCGGTAACTGATCCATGTGATCTGATATGATTCATAGAACATTACAGTGCAGTACAGAGCCTTCAGCCCTCGATGTTGCACCAACCTGTGAAACCAAACTGAAGCCCAACTAACCTACACTATTCCCTTATCATCCACTGTCCCTCCGAACCATCAGCAAGTGACATTAAAGTAACCGTTCTGAGCGAGGGTCACCGGACCCGAAACATTAACTCTGTTTTCTCCTTCACAGATGCTGCCAGAGCTACTGAGTTTTTCCAAGATGATACAGTGTGAGGCTGGATGAACACAGCAGGACAAGCAGCATCTCCGGAGCACAAAAGCTGATGTTTCGGGCCTAGACCCTTCATCAGAGAGGGGGATGGGGTGAGGGTTCTGGAATAAATAGGGAGAGAGGGGGAGGCGGACCGAAGATGGAGAGAAAAGAAGATAGATGGAGGGAGTATAGGTGGGGAGGTAGGGAGGGGATAGGTCAGTCCAGGGAAGACGGACAGGTCAAGGAGGTGGGATGAAGTTAGTAGGTAGATGGGGGTGCAGCTTGGGGTGGGAGGAAGGGATGGGTGAGAGGAAGAACAGGTTAGGGAGGCAGAGACAGGTTGGACTGGTTTTGGGATGCAGTGGGTGGAGAGGAAGAGCTGGGCTGGTTGTGTGGTGCAGTCGGGGGAGGGGACGAACTGGGCTGGTGTAGGGATGCGGTGGGGGAATGGGAGATTTTGAAACTGGTGAAGTCCACATTGATACCATTGGGCTGCAGGGTTCCCAGGTGGAATATGAGTTGCTGTTCCTGCCACCTTCGGGTGGCATCATTGTGGCACTGCAGGAGGCCCATGATGGATATGTCATCTAAAGAATGGGAGGGGGAGTGGAAATGGTTTGCGACTGGGAGGTGCAGTTGTTTGTTGCGAACTAAGCGGAGGTGTTCTACAAAGCGGTCCCCAAGCCTCCGCTTGGTTTCCCCAATGTCGAGGAAGCCACACCGGGTACAGTGGATGCAGTATACCACATAGGCAGATGTGCAGGTGAACCTCTGCTTAATGTGGAAAGTCATCTTGGGGCCTGGGATAGGGGTGAGGGAGGAGGTGTGGGGGCAAGTGTACCATTTCCTGCAGTTGCAGGGGAAGGTGCCGGGTGTGGTGGGGTTGGAGGGCAGTGTGGAGCGAACAAGGTAGGCACGGAGAGAGTGGTCTCTCCGGAAAGCAGACAGGGGTGGGGATGGACAAATGTCTTGGGTGGTGGGGTCGGATTGTTGAGTTTTTCCAGTGACTTTGTTTTTGTTCTGATGTTAAAGTCATGTGTGTACCATTCGCAATGGCACCAGGAGAAACCACAAGGAGCAGTCTGCCTGTGCATTCTCTGCTTCATTGGTTTGTCATGTTGGAGCATCAATGACATCCTTCTGTTTCTGTTTATGTGGCTGGAGGGTCGGAATGGCCGACTCCTGGCCCAGGGAAAAGGTTCAAGGACCTGCTTGGATGACCCCTGGTACCCGTTGAACAGCTCGATGTGCTGACGAGACTCCTTGTCTTCCTGTGTAATAGGCAGGAGAGAGTGAATGGGCTCTGCCTCTCAATTCCCAATAGTTTTGATGAGCTGAATGGCTTCATTCACTTCCTTTGAAACCAGCTTGAAGAGCTGGATAAACTGCTCCATTATTACCGTGGACATGAGCAGTGTGTAGCTATGTACTGTTACATGAATATTACCGACACTTCAACAAGTATAAGCTTGACTGTTGTCATCCCACACATGTCCACAGACTGCTTCGGGGGCTGAGAGATGGCAATTTTTCTATGAATATTCTGTGATGCAGTGAACAGCCAAGGTCATTTTTTTCTCACGTGAGGGTGTGCAAAAATAGAGCGCATAGAGTTATTGAGAGAGACGGAGGAGATTTTAAAGAGACCTGAAGGGTAACTGTTGCATGCAGAGGGTGTTGTGTGTAAGCAATAAGCTGCCAGAGGAAGTGGTTGAGACTGGTACAGTCACAACATTTAAAAGGCACCACGATGGATACATGAATAGAAAGGGTTTACAGGGTTATGGGCCTAATGCTAGCAAATGGAAATACATCAGTTTGGAAATTCTGGTCAGCATGGACAGGTTGGACCAAAGGGTCTGTTCCTGAACTGTATGACTCTGTGGCTCGACAAGGCTTTTCTTCCAGGAATGAGTAACGTGAAATAAATTTAATAAGCTTCTTCAGTAATTGCATTTTATTTTCAGTTCAGGGAATTGTAACTGCACGGAATATATCGGGAGTGGTCTCAGTAAAGCCCAGGACAGATGTAGTACAACAATCCAATGATTATACAGAGAGCTTTTGCATAAAACAGCACCATTCCATATACTTTCTTAATCACTGGCTACATGCGCAGACTAAAATTATAGGATTCATGTGCCAGGACTCACAAATACATCTGCACTACCATGTTCTGCAATCGCTTTCCGTTCATGTACTTTACTGTTATTTTATCCTTCCATCATAGCACAGACTTCCCCATAACCATATTCAGCCTGGAGTCAGGTCACTAGTGGTGTGCCTCAAGGATCTGTTTTGGGACCACTGCTGTTTGGCATTTTGATAAATGACTTGGCCGCCGGCATAGGTGGATGGGTGAGTAAGTTTGCAGATGACACTAAAGTCGGTGGAGTGGTGGACAGTGTGGAAGAATGTTGCAGGTTGCAGGGAGACTTATATAAACTGCAGAATTGGGGTGAAAGGTGGCAAATAGAGTTTAATACGGATAAATGTGAGGTGATTCACTTTGGGAGGAATGACAGGAAGGCAGATGACTGGGTCAATGGAAAAAATATATTGGTAGTGTGGATGTGCAGAGGGATCTTGGTGTCCATCTACATAGATCCCTGAAAGTTTCCACCCAGGTTGATAGTGCTGTTAAGAAGGCTCACGGTGTGTTAGGTTTTATTGGTAGAGGGATTGAGTTTCGGAGCCGTGATGTTGTCAAGTTTGTTTTCGGAGACCCTCATGGACTTGCTGCAATAACAAGACACTGACCTGTTTAGAAAAAACACAAATCCTTTTATTGCCAAGCAAGTACAAGCTGTGGAGAATTACTGTACTCAGCCCAGCACAGAGTGCACAGTCTCACAAATAATTCTCCCCGAGCAGCCGACAGTCCCCGCTTTTTATACTTTGCAAAAGACATGACACATAAAACGATTTCACAACTTACAATGACATGAAACATAAAACAATTACTAAAACAAAAAAAACAGGATACCAAACAATTATTATATCAACAACATAAAAGACCAGGATACAGTATCGATTGCTCGTGAAGCAGCTGCTAATGGTAGGAGGCGAATTCGAGTTGTTGTCTCGTACAGATTGTGATTTCAAGTGGCCAGTGTGTCTGGCTGGAACAAAGTCAGTGCCCGGACCCCTTTGTCGGCGACAGAAGTTACATGCTTTAGAGGTTTCACACCTTTACAAATATTCCCCACCTACCCCTATTTGAAACAGTTTGATTCGGATTTTAATTCAGTCAGGAAGCTGAACACAGTGTCTGCATACCGATGTGTGAGAAGATAAGGAGTTACAAAAGCGTTACACTGAATTCCTAGCTGGGCAGGAAGCTTCAGGGCAGTGTCTGCATACCTATGTGATGGGAGATAAGAGTTTACTTCTACAAATTAAAGTCTCTGTGTAGGAATCAAATGCAGATAGAAGACTTTAATTTATAGAAGTATAGAAATCAATGAGATGTTATCACATTAACAGCTCATTCCGTCCTTTTATCATTTCATGATAACCTATAACGGGGCCGAGAGGGGAGCTGCCGGCCTGTCAAACACTAATCTGCAGCAAGGGCTCAGGCATGCCATAAATGTACAGCAGGTAGCTATGACAACCACTAGAACAACTAACCCATGCAGCAAATATGAGCCCCAAAAACCGCGCATAAGCCATCCCAACAAACCCTGTCCAGGCCGGTGTCCCTCACTGTGCTGTTCCAACTGCCCTGTATGGCTTGGATAGCCTGGGTAATGTTATAGGACTCGTTGGTGACGTGGGTAATGCACTAGTCCCCGATAATAGTGCATACTCCTCCTTGCTGAGCCAGCTGATAGTCCACTGCACACCGGGTTTGCTGAGCACAGAGCCGAAGTTCGACTAATTCTTGGTTGACTGCCTCCAATGCCGTCATTGTGCTGTTTCCCGGGGCGGTGAGTCCACATACAAGATAATTTCGAATTTTCTTTTGTGACCACCACCCCAGGGGAGCCTCCCAAGCCGACAGTTCCCACGAAGCCGTATCCCAAGGAAGAACCCAGGGCAACTGGGTTCTGCGATGCAGCGCAAAACTCCTGGATCAGGTAGCGTGTGATAATTTGCCATTAAATTCGTGCTTGTTGGGGACAAGGGACCGTGAGGGGACCAATGGTCCCAACAGCAAACAGCACCGGCAGGGTTGGAGTGGCAGTAGTGAAGGTCCCATTAAGGAGGAAAACTAATCCCTTTTTTTAGCCTGGTAGCAGATAACAGACTCACGTATTTCTTGATAGCTATGCCAGGATGATTGAGTCTTGTATGGAAGTTTGCAGAGTTAAATGGACATGACCCACAGTCCATTTTGTACATGGGTGCTATTGCAATCCCCACAACTCTACTGTATGCCCGGGGTCACAGCTATGGGCTTAGATTCTAAGCGGGGGCAGTTCAACAATCCTCCTATAGTGGTACAATTTCTCTTTATGCACCGATGGGGCCAGGAAACGTTTTGGGGGTGATTAGTAACGAGAGCAGGCACACAACAATACCAGTTTCATTAAAGCAAAACGGATAGCTGTTGGGATTTGTACAGCTAGCCCCTTCCTTCCCATGCCCAGGTCGAGTGTCCCCACAACCAGAGAGACCACTAACTACCAGCTTCACACATGTACCCTGCACACCCCTGTCCAAGTTCCCCTCTCCCCTCAGCAAGGCTTCCCGGAATACTCTATTTCATAAAGCTGACTAGGGTTCCAGGCAGGTGTCGCCACAAATAATGCTTCTACAGATCGTGCCAGTGGGTAACATGCTGTCCGATTCCCGTGCATCCGGATGTGTGTTTTATTAAACAGATTGTCCTGCTGGCCATGCATGGGCAGAATAACACTCAGTCCAATGGTGAACTGCACACCGATGAGGAAATCCATTGTTTACAGTCACTTAAGTAGATCCAGCGATTCTGTCCTTTAACTTTAAGAGCTGTCGGAGTCTGAAGAAACACTTGTTGCGGTCCTTTCCACCTTGGTCCAAGCTTGGGGCGATCCCAGTCCGGGACAAGTGCAAAATCTCCAACCTGCAGCCACGAAGATCGATCCTGAATCTCGAGGTCTTGTTCCGGTGTCTGCGGAGATGGTCCGAAGGCGCACTTCGCCTGCAAATGGAGAAATTTTCAAGATGATGTTAGTGGTTGGAAGTAGCTTTGCATTTCTTCTCCCATCACATTTAGGTCAGTTTTGGTGGGTGGGTTGGTACTGGCATCCCATGTTGTTCTGCTGGGTCGGTCATAGACTATTTCCGCTGCTGAGAGCCCAGTAGTAGAGTGGGGCGTTATTCGCCTGTGATACAAGGCCAGTGGGAAAACCTTTAAGCAATTCAGGCCGGTTTCCGATGTCAACTTGGTTAGTTTGGTTTTAAGTGGTCCGTTAGCTCTCTCTACTATCCCTGCTGCCCGAGAGTGGTAGGCACAGTAGAATTGTTGTTGGATGTGTAATGTACCACAAAAGTACCTTGTTAATTTTCCCTACGAAGTGAGGGCCGTTGTCCGAACTAATTTGTCGCGGTACTCCAAACCTTGGTACTATTTCAGTTAATAACAGTTTTACTAGTGTTGAGGCTTTGTTGTTTGTCTTTGGGAAAGCCTCTATCCACCGACTGAATACATCTACAAAGACAAGACAATATTTATAACAGTTTACGCGTGGCAGTTCAATAAAATCCAGCTGAATGCATTCAAACTGTCCACCTGGCAAGGGTGATTTTCCTGGTGAGTATCTCACCCACTGACCCACATTGTTTTGCTGGCATATGAGACAAGATGCTACATGAGACTGGGCTGCGTCAGTCAGTCTGGGGTCCCACCAGGTACGGAGCATAATACCACTCATTCCCTCCTTGCCAAGGTGGGTGTCAGAATGCAGACAGTCAACAAGCATAGGTAATGAAGTATCAGATACACACACTTGGCCGATTGGTGTAACCCAAAGGCCTGAGGACGCAGAATGCAAACATCCATGCGCCTTCCAAATATTCTTTTCAGAAGCAGGGGCGTCCCTCTGTAAGTGCCGAACAGTGACCATATCTGGCATGCCCGTCTTGTCTGAAGGCATGCGATTTACCGCCTGCTTGTTCATTGAGGGTATAATAAAAATTTGGTCTGCAGCAGCCTGTTTAGCAGCCAGATCAGCCCGAGCACTGCCCCGAGTAACTATAGAATCAGAGGCATGGGCAGCGCATTTGATAATAGCCAATTGTTCAGTTTTAAATCTGAAACTGTTTAGGGAGGAGGATTGCCTGGAGGTTTTCAACAGACAGGGAATCCTGGATGGGTGTACGTGAGGACGTTAAAAATCCACACTGGATCCGGAGAAGGGAGTGGGGCATCAGTCAGGGCCGGGCGTGGAGAGGTTAGAAATTGGTTCCTCAGCAGGCAGTCATGTGGGGGTTCGCTCAGAAATGTGACTGGGTTAATCCTGGAGTAGCAAGAGATAAGGAACAAATCGCAGGGAGAACCTGGGAACAAGGGGCTAATCCCTAAGATAGAGTGTCCAGGCGAGTGGAGTAGTAAGCAACTGGTCGTTATAATTCAGGCTTAAAGGGCCTATTGTAAACCTGTGAGTTTCAGTATGATGTCTGTGCGTGTGTAAGTGATGTAGTACCACACGGGGTAGGATAGTTTCAATATCCACTCCGCATGATGATTGCTGTCAGTCAGGAGGAAGGGCAACAGGGTGAGTGCACAGGAGGAATCTCTGCCCCGTATCATGCCTCATTTGCACAGTGTCACCATATCCCACTTACCAAACTGAACCAGGGAGACAGCATGGGCACTAACATCGCAATGGTGTCCTGAACTCAGGGAGAGAGTTGCAGGAGGGGAAGTAAACTCCAGTTCATTTAAAAAATTTCCAAGCAAGAGTTGGATTTATACATGCTAAAAAAAACCAAATTTACCATATACAAAAATCATAACTTCTTGGGAAAACAAGAATTAATGTTGCAGGTGGGCCCTAGGACCCAGCGGAGCCACAGCTGTGGGAGAAACTGCAAGTTTCATGAGGTTTCCATGACTGGAAAAGTGGGCGTGAATTTCAAAACAGTGGCGTGTGCCATTGATGGAAAGGCGCTCTCCTGCCTTAAAGCTGGGGGGTGTGGTGGAAGATCACAGTGCTGGATATTTCGAATGGTTTCTGGTCTACCCTGGTTCGGCAGGACCAGTACAAATTCGCATTTACTTTTACAGGACAACAGTACACGTGGAGTTGTCTGCCACAGGGTTTCCATTATCGCCCCAGCATTCTCCACCAGTGTGTGGCAGACTGTTTAAAAGATTTCAGTGAGTCACACAGGCTTGTACAGTACGTGGATGACATTCTGCTGTTCACAGACAATAGTGAGGAACATGGCCCCCTACTGAGTGAGTTGTTACAACTCCTGTGCAAGATCGAGTTGAAGGTAAACCCTAAGGCGGCACAGATAGGGTTGAGGGAGGTCAAGTTCCTGGGACTGGCCCCGAGGGCTGGAGAGCGCAGCGTAGACGCAGCACAGGCTTGATCAGGGGCCCTTGACATAATTAAACACATCTTTTGTGGCTTCCAAGGGGCATCGACTTGCATTGCATTTTGACCCCCTTGTTTTGGGCTCGGGTGAGGGACCGTGCGATGAGGGAATTGCCGGTGATTTTTTTCTGACAGGGGTCCTTCTTTAGGGGATGGATATTCGAGGATCTCTTCCAAACTCTGTCCTCACATTCACTATCCTCTGCATGTGAGTTGGGACGATCATATTCTTCGCGACTTGTGGAGTCGCCAGGAAACAGTAAACAGTAGTTAGAGGGTCAAGGAGGCTGCACCCAGGACTTATGTCTTCCTGGGCTTCTCATGGGTTTTAAAAGGATCCTGTCGACCCTCTTTTGTTCACTGACCGTCTGGTCTGCGTCCTGTTTCCTGTTTCCCTGTTTTCTTTTAGATCTGGCATGACAGGAGGTAGGGTCTGTACAAGCCATGGGGTTGTCAGGGGATCCATGTGGGCTGCCTACTGAAGGGCTTGGAGATTCTATGGGAGGTTTAGTTTGGGCAGCGTACAGTGGCGGTTGCTGGGGCTGATGGCAGTGTTGGGGTGACTGCAGATGTAGATTGGCCAAGAACGGGTTGGGTTCTGGAGTGGGTAGCAGTCCCGATGGGGCAGAGGGATGCCTTCCCCAGTTCTCCTCGGTCTTGCTCATCTGTGTCATTAATTTGGAACAACATCGGCACGCCAGATATGTCAGGAGGTACCTCCGATTTTTTGTTTTCTGTCAATGCGGCCTGCCGCTCTAGCCCCCGTTCTTGGTCTCATTGTTCTCTCTCCTGTCTTTCTTGGTTAACTCTTTCCCTTTCATTCATCTCATGATCCTCACACTGCCGTTTTCAAACTTCCCAAGTTTTTGGTTTCCCCTCGTTATCACAGGCTCTGATCCCTCTCCTACGTGCATTATCCACCCAACTGGCCAGTTTTGATTTTTCAGGCAGCTCCTCAGCTCTCTATCTCCAGAATGACATTAACCCTTTCCAGTGCCTCTTCTGCTTTAGTGCATAGATATATATCCCGCGTTCTCCCCAGTGGCCAATTCTCATTTCCCAATCTTTTGTTTAAGCATGCTGACAGACGTCTGTACTGTATTTCATTTTCGGGATTATCCCGGCATAATCGATGTAAAGGAGTGCTGACACCTGATTTATCCAATGTTTGTCCCATTTTTTCCTTTGCTTTTTTTTATTAGCGCTTTCACTTTTTACTATCCCTATATACTACTGCAGTGTCCTTAGTCTCAACACCCACTTCAGGGTCCTGACCTTCGCGTGGGGGATTTCCCCCCTTAACAACCGGTCTAAGGCAGGGTGGTTGAAACAGACAGACACGGTAACTACACTGTACCTAGGTCGTACACTAAACGCCCTACCTTTTCCCTATTGCCCGACACAGGATTTCACCCCCGGTCACCGGGTGAAATCTATCCTCCCAGATTTTAAAAATTACCAGTTATCTGACCTGGGGACTCTAACCCCGGCCACCAGGGCAATCGAACCTCCCGAATTTCTTTACTCACCTGGGGACTCGAACCTCCAGGCGTTAGCATTTAGCAGTGTTCAAGACCGTGAGTTGTCTCGGGTTCCGTCAGTACAGAGACACGCAGGGGCGAGGGGTCACACGGTTGGCAGGTTAGTGAGAGAGACCAAGGTGAATCGTAACTTGTGGGCCCGTCCGTCTCACTCCACCGACACTCGAGCGATCACTTATTCAGCCCTCCACGTGAGACTGCTGTACATGTTGGAACCCTGCTCTTGTTGCAAATGTCAAATTCGTTTTTGGACACCCTCACAGACTTGCTGCAATAACAAGACACTGACCTGTTTAGAAAAACACAAAATCCCTTTATTACCAAGCAAGTACAAGCTGTGGAGAATCACTGTACTCACTCAGAGTGCAGAGTCTTGCAAGTAATTTTCCCCGAGCCGCGGACAGTCCCCGCTTTTTATACTTTACAAAAGACATGATACATAAAACGATTTCACAATTTACAATGGCATGATACATAAAACAATTACTACAACAGACAAAAACAGGATACCAAGCAATTATTACATCAACAACATAAAAGACCAGGATATAGTATCGATTGCGAGTGAAGTGGCTGCTAATGGCAGGAGGCGATTTTGAGTTGTTGTCCGGGACAGTTTCTGATTTCAAGTTGCCAGTGTGACTGGCTAGAACCAAATCAGTGCCCTGTCCCCTTTGTCAGCGACAGAAGTTACATGCTTCAGAGGTTTCACACCTTTACAAAATTTCCCCACCTAACCCTGTCTGAAACAGTTTGCTTCTAATTTTAATTCAGTCAGGAAGCTTAAGACAGTGTCTGCATACCGATGTGTGAGAAGAAAAGGAGTTACAAAAGCTTTACACTGAATTCCTAGCTGGGCAGGAAGCTTCAGGGTAGTGTCTGCATGCCGATGTGAAGGTAGATAAGAGTTTACTTCTATAAATTAAAGTCTCTGTGTAGGAATCAAATGCTGATAAAAGACTTTAATTTATAGAAGTATATAAATGAATGGAATGTTTTCACACTAACATCTCACAGACAGTTTAACTGCAGGTCCATAACAGCGAAACATCAACAGTAACTTAGGGCTCTGAAACTATATGTACAGCTTATGATAGTCATGTAAGTATTACTCACCCAGCTGTGAGCTGATGGTGGGGTAGAGAAGCTCTGAAGATAGTACGGAAGTGGCAGTCCTGTTGAAATTAGAAGACTCAGAACTTTGTCAGAAACTGAACAGCATCCTGTTTTATTAAGTAACTGACATATAAATTTATTTTATATCAATGTTACATGCAACCATTCTGACGTGAAAATGCCTTCATCTGCTGTTTCTGAGTAGCTGTAAATGGAAGTGTCTCCATGCTCGGCTTATAGACCTCTTCCACGTGTATGTGGCACAAGTTTGAATAAATTCACCTTGTTTCAATCTACTGAGGTCTGAAGACACAATGCTTTCAAAAACCGGCTATCCAAGGAAGAATAATATTCTCTGGTTCCTCTTGAATTTAGCTTTGTCATGATTCCTTAATACAATGCTCTGTCAAAGGGAGTCTTAGGATAGTGGATAGTCACTCTCACATTTGGAATTCAGCTGTTTGGTCCATGTTTGCACCAAGAATGTAGGGAGGAGAGGAGATGAGTGGCCCTTGCTTAACTCAAACTGAGATCCATCACTATGATATTGCAAAGCAAGTGCTGCTTGATGTCATTGTTGTCACCCTGCTTTGACTGCAATTACATACTGACAGGACAGAGAACTGACTGAAGGCTTGTCCACACAGACCACATGTATGGTTTCTCTTCACTGTAAACGATGCTTGTTCCTTCCATGTTCAAAGCTCCTGAGAATTAAGTGTTCCTGGCAGTTTTTGATCCAGTGTTTGAGTTGAGCTGCCTGTCAGTAAATGTTCCCTTTCAAATTTCCTGGCAAATAAATTTAATACAGTTAAAAGTAGAATGAAAGCTGCCGGATTGTCACCTGGATCACAAAAAACTGCGAGTGTTGTAAGTCAGGAATGAAAATAAAAGTTGCGGGAAAAGCTCAGCAGGTCTGACAACATCTGTGAATGAAAAAAACAGAGTGAATGTTTCGGATCTGGTGACCCTTTCTCAAGTTCAGAGTCAGGGTCACCTGACCCGAAACATAAACTCTGTTTTTTTTTCCTTCACCGTGTTGTCAGTCCTGCTGAGCTATTCCACTTGGATCCTTTGATATCTTTGAAAGGACAGAAGATGAAAAATACAGAACAAATCAGGCTGTGGGAACTGGCTGCAGAGCCAATCATTATTTGTGCAGAGCCATGAGAGTGGGAGGTTTGAGTGAGACCACAACAATGCTGTCGGTGTAACAATACAAACCGTACAACTATCTGACCATAACCTGTGTCAGTCTGTAACTGGATATGTGTAAATGACCGAAGCTTGCTGAAAATGCATTCCTGCAAGCAGGTGGGAATTCATGATCCTCCTTTCGATAATTAATTCCCCTTTTGCACTGGTGGGATTTGTATTTGGAGTACTGTGTTCAGTTCTGGTCACCCAACTTAAAGAAGGTTGTTATGAAACATTTCGGGGCAAATTCAGTGGGCTAATACCTGGAATGAGTGGATTGCCTTAAAAGAAAATCGAGAGGAAAATTTAGACAGGCTCGCCTGTATCCTCTGGAGTTGAGAAAAGGAAGAGGAGACTAAATTGAAACATGAAAGATCCTGAGGAGACCTGACCAGATGCATGGTGAAAACGTGGTCCCTCTTCTGGAAGGATCTAGAGCTGAGGGTCATTGTTGAAAGGTAAGGGTGAGTCCATTTGAAATAGTGGGGAACATTTCTTTTCTCTCAGAGGGCTGAGAATCTTTGTGATTTCCTTCACCAAAAGACAGTGGATGCAGAATCTTACTATTGATAAAAAAAAGGCAGATTCTTGCTGACCAAGATGATGAAAGATATTCTGAGATATGCAGGCACATAGAGCTGAGTTTGAAATTAGATCAGCAGTGATTTTATTGAGTCGCAGAGCAGGTTCGAGGGGCCGAGTGGCCTACACTTGTTCCTCATTCCTTTGTTTGAATAAACCGCAAGGCAAAGAAACTCGAGTCTTGTCTGATTACTGTGGGTGAGGGGGGTCAGGGTTTGTGCTCCCACTTCACTCACCCAGTGGATTAGTTCCTCTCTACACCCCAAACAGCTTCAATTAACATTGGAAAAAAATTAATCACATCAGCTGTCATCCTTCTAACTTACAGGGAATACCTCATTCCTAGTGGGATGATGCATTTTAAATCGGAGTAGGGAACACACAAATTAGGAATCAGAGTTGTCCATTCTGTCCCTCGAGCCTCAAAAAGGTCAAAGCTGATTTATTTGTGCTTCGATTCCACATTCACACTTGACCTTGTTTTTTTTTAAACTTCCTGTGGGCACTGCTGGCTGAGTTTAGTTGCCATGGAGAAGGTGGCAGTGATCTGCCTTCATGAACCACTAGAGTCCATGAGTGGCAGGTGGACACATAATGCTGTTAGGGAGAGAATTCAGGATTTTGGCCCACCAGCACTGAAGGTATAGCAATACATTTCCAAGTCAGGATGGTGAGTGGCGTGGAGGGAATTCACGCCCAACACAGAGTCTACAGCACGGAAAAAGGCTCTGCTGGCTCTGTCTGACCTTGACACTATCATCCAAGTACTCTGTTATTCCATCTTTTATAGCTGACCCTAACATATTTTTCCAACCAACAATTTTATGCAAATTCCCTGTTTTCTTTCTGAATCCCTTCTTACATACTGGGGTTACATTAGCTATCCTCCAATCCATAAAAAACTGACAGTCCATAGAATTTGGAGGATAACCACTCGTGCATCTGCTATTTCTACAGCCACTTCCTACAGTACTTTGAGATGAAGATTATTAGTCTCTTGAGATTTATCTGCCTGTTATCCCATTAGTTTTTCCAATATCATTTTCCTACTAATACTGATTCCACCTTCCTATTAGACCCTGAGATCCCCTTAATTTTGGGACATTATTTGTACCCTCCTTATTGAAAACGTCAGTCATATTTAATTGGTCTGTGATCACCGTGTACCCCATTATAAATTCACTGTTTCTGCTTGTAAGGAGACCCTATATTCTTCGTGATCAGGCTTTCACTACCAATGTTCAACGAAGAGTTTAATGATGATCATGAAACCGTTGTCAATCGTTAGGAAAAGAAAAATCATCTGGCTCACGGATATCCTTCAGGGAAAGGAACTGTATCCTTCACCTGGTTTGGTCCATGTGTGACTCCAGCCGTACAGCAATGCAGCTGACACTTGATAGCCCTCTGGGCAATAAATTCTGGCCAAGCCAGCAAAGCCCACATCCTGTGAATGAATATAAAACAAAATTCTATTGGTTTGTATGGTCCCTGCAGCATGCATTCATGTTCTGTTTTCTCACTCTGATTAAATCCCTTTGTTTCCCTTTGCAGAAATCTAAACTGCTCCCAATCCTGTTGTCAGTTGTTTTATTGGCGTAATTTTGTCTGCTGCTTCCTTAAATTTAATACCAGTTCATTTCCCTTTCTGTGCTGTGGTTTGATCATGTTTCCCATTTTGTTCTTACGCCAGGCTGCGATGAGTAACTTCCACAGCTTGCCCACACCCTCTTTCAATGTTTGCCATTACCCATTTAAACACTGATTCACCATTTACCACAACTAGCTCGTGCCTCATACCATTTCAAATTCTTTCATTTAATTACAGGACCCAAGATTCAGAAACAACATGATCACTCTCCAGCTTTGTGAAGAATTCTATCATATTCTGGTCACTCACCCTTAAGGGCCCATACTCAACTGGATTGTCAATTATTCCATCCTCATTATACAAAACCCATCTGCTTCTTCAACATGTTGATTCAGAAAATTGTACCATGTAGACACTAAGGATCCCTCCTGCACTGTACTGCTACAGTTGTGATTTAGACAATTTATAAGTAGGTTGCAGTCACCTGTAATTAAAGCCATACCTTTATGCCTTATATCTCTCAATTCCACCCCAATGCCTTCCCTAACATTACTGCAGCTTGGGGTCCATATGCAGCACGAAGGTCATTTTCTGTCCATTGGTGTTTTTCAGCTCAACCCAAACAGACTGTACTTCAATACACCCTATATCCTGGCTCACGTCAGTTTCCTGTTTTAATTAGCAGCTCCTGACACATCCTTTTCCCTCTTTCCTGCCCAATCCATCTTCCTCAGACAACCCACTTATTCCAGGTTTCAATCTTGTAAACCTCCTCTGAGCTACTTTGAATAAACGAAGAGAAGACCAAAACCTGCAGACAGTATTCGATATTTGGTCTGACCCCTTCCTTGTACAAATGAAGCAGAACATCTTCTCATTGATTATTATTTGTTGTCATAATAAGGGAGATGGCCTAGTGGCTTTCTGGATTTCAGAGAGATCCTAATCAATTGGTGCAATGGGCTGAGTAATGGGAGATTGAATTTTATTTGGATAAATGTTTGTTTTACCACAACACAATACTTCACAAAGGCAGGACTTGCACAATTAATGGTTGGGCTCTGGGTAGTGTTGCAGATCAGAAAAAAAAACCTTGGGTTTCAGGTACATCTTACTTTGAAATTTGCATCACAGGTAGACAGGGTGGTGAGGAAGGCATTTAGCACACTTGTCTTAATTGCTCAGGGCTTTGAGTACAGGAGCTGGGAAGTGATGTTGGTGAGTCCTCTTCTGGAGGACTGTGCGCTGCTCTGGTTGTCCTGTTATGGGAAGAATATTGTTAAACTGGACTGGGTTTGGAAAAAAAACTTACCATGATATTGCCAGGAATGGAGGGGTTGAGTTATAAATATACGCTGGATTGGCAGGAACTTCTTTCACGGGAAGTAAGAGGTTGAGGGATGACCTTATGTAGTTTGAATAAAATAATGAGAGACACAGATAAGGAATAGCAAAGGTCGTTTCCCTCAGGTGGGGGATTTCAAAACCAGGGGCATATTTTTAAAATGAGAGGAGAAAGATTTTTAAAAAACTCATGACGGGCATCTTTTTGTTTTATTTAGAGTGCTCAGTGTGTGGAACGAACTGCCAGAGGAAGTGATGGATGTGGGTAGTTACGATGTTTGAAAAACATTCAGATAAGTACATGAATTTGAATGGTTTGGAGCGAATATGGGCCAATTGCAGGAATTTTTTTTAAATAAGGAAAACATTGCTGCTTTCACTGAAAGAGATGCTTCTGAAAAATCATCCCATGAAAACATATGCTGAAATTAGAAATAAGAAATAAGAAAGGAGCAATGATCTGACGGGATTGTACCATAGGCTTCCTAATAGTCAGAGGGAAACTGCGGAACAAATATCCAGAGGGATCTCAGATACGTGTAAGAATAATAAAGTTATAATAGTTGGTGATTTTCAGTTTCCAAACATTTACCGGGACTGCCATTGTGTTAAAGGTTTAGATGGTGAGTATTTTGTGAAATGTGTTCAAGAAACTTTTCTTTATCAATAAATCGATGTTCCTATGGAAAAAAAAAGGCGTAGCAAGTGACTGAAGTGACAGTACAGGGAAACTTTGAGTCTTGCGACAGAATTACTATCAGTTTCAAAACAATTACGGAACAGAATATGCCTTCCAGAAAAAGTAAAAGCTTCAATTGGACGAAGGCAAATTTTAATGCTATAAGAAAAGAACTCTCAACACTTCTGAGGAAGGATTAACAGACCTGTAACATTAACTCCGATTTGTCGCTCACAGATGCTGCCAGACTTGCGAAGCTTTTCCAGCAGCTTCTGTTTTTATAACTTTCAAAAGTTGACATGAGTAGACGGCAGGTGTAAGGATGTCTGATAAGTGGGGGGCTTTCAAAAATGTGACAATTCAGAGTCATTATGTCTCTGTAAGAGTGAAAGGTAAGGCTGGTAGGATTAGAGAACAATGGGTGAAAAAAGATACTCAGGTTTTAGTCAGGAATTTAAAAAAAAATAAATTAGTAGATGTAAAAAAAATTGGCTCAAATGAATCTCTTGAACAGTGTAAACAGTGTTGGGGGCATTCTTAAACAGGAGATCAGGATGGCAAAAAGGCAACATGAAACTGCCTTGGTTGATAACCTGAAGAATAATTCAAAGAGTTTCTACAAGTGCATTAAAAGCAAGAGAGCACCCAAAGGGCAAGCAGGGCTCCATAAAGATGAAAGAGATCAACTCTATGTTGCGCATCAGGAGAGGAGAGAGATTTGAAAGGAATATATTGCATCAATTTTTACTGTTGAGAAAGAAATGGAGGGGGTACAAGTCAGGGGTAGAAATATTTTGGTTTGAAAACAGCTCCTGGAGATGGGGGAGATTTTTAATGAATATTTCTCCTCAGTGTTTACTAAGCAGAGAATCATGGATGCTAAGGAAACAAGGGAAGCAAGTGGGGATGTTTTGGACCATCGAGGTGGCGTTTGCAGCCTTAAAGCACATTAAGTTGATAATTCCACTGAATCTGATGAAGGCCATCTTCGGACACTGTGGGAGGCTGGGAAAGAAATTGCAGAGACCCTTGCAGAGATTTTTCCCTTCATCTTTTCTCACGACTGAAATTCCAGAAGACTGGAGGGTGGCTAATGTTGTTCCATTGGTTAAGAAAGGTAGCAAAGACCAGCCAGTGAACCAGTGGTAGACAAGGTATTGAAGATGATATTTAGAGAGTGGATCAACCAAAGCTGGGATATTCAAGATCTGATTAGGGTTAGTCAGCATGGATTTGTGCACAGGAATCATGTCTGACAAATCTATTCAAGTTTTTTGAGGAGGTAAGCATGAGGATTGATGAGTTTAGGGCAGCGAATGCTATCTATATGGACTTTAGTAAGGCCTTCAACAAGATCCCATACGGCAGCCTAGTCATGAAGGTTCAGTAGTGTGGGATCCAGGGAGAGCTAGATCATGGGATTCGAAATTGGGTCGATGGTAGGAAGCATAGCGTGATGGCTGAACTTTGGTTCTCAGACTAGTGGCCTGTGGCTAATGGTGTGCCACGGGGGTCAATACTGGGATCATTGTTATTTGTCCCTTACATAAATGATCTGGATGTGAATATATATGGCATGATTAGTAATTTTGTATCATCTGCAAACTTAAGAGGTATTGCTGAGGTATCAAAAATTACAGGCGGATTGTGATCAGATGGGGAAGTGGACTGAGGATTGCCAAATGAAATTCAACACAGCTAAGCGTGAGGTGTTAGCATTTGGAAAGTTCAGCCAAGGTAGGAGTTATACAGTAAATGGTGAAGTTCTGAGGAATATTGTGGAGCAGAGAAACTGAAAAGCACAAGTGCATAGTTGGTTGAAAGCAGCATCACAGGTAGACAGGGTGGTGAAGAAAGCATTTAGCATCCTGGCCTTCTTTGGTCGATACATTGCATATGAGAGTTGGGATGTTATGTTAAAGGTGTACAGGTCATTGGTGAGGCCACACTTGCAGTGTGGTGTACAGTTTTGGTCACCCTGTTACAGGAAAGGCATAGTTAAACTGGAAAATGTGCAAAGAAGAGTTACGAGAATGTTGCTAGGAATACAGGCAAGTTCTAAGGAGAGGTTGGCCAGGATTGGACTTTATTCCTTGGAATGGAGGAGAATTAGGGCATACCTTACTGAGGTGAATAAAATCATGAGGGGCAGAGATAGGATGAATGCACGTAGTCTTGTTCCCAGGGATGGGGAATGGAAAACTAGAGTGTATAGATTTAAGGTGAGAGAGGTCAGATTTAAGGAGGACGTGAGGGGCAACTTCTTCACACAGACAGTGGTGCATATTTGGAATGGGCTGCCAGAGAATGTGGTTGAGACAGGTACAATAGCAACGTTTAAAACACATTTGGGCAGGTACATGGATGGAAGTGTTTAGTGGGGATATGGACCAAATGCAGGCAGTTAGAAATTGCTGAGTGGGCACCATAGTCAGCACAGACCAGTTTGGGCCGAAGGGCCTGTTTCCATGCTGTATTACACTCTGACTTTAAACCTCCAGTTCCTGCTTTAGTGCATCAAACCATGCTGTGTGAAGTTAAAGAGAAAACATGGGGCCCCTTTGCAGAAATATTTGCATCATCTATAATTACGGGTGAGGTGCCAGATGACTGGAGAGTGGCTAAAATTGTGCCTTTGTTTAAGGGATATCAGGAGAAGCCTGGGAGCTGTAGACCTGAGTCTGACTTCGGTTTTGGGTATGTTGTTGAACGTAATTGTCAAATGTAGGATTTATGTATTTGGAGAGTCAAGGAATGATTAGTTGATTGAGTTTTTTGGAGAAGTAGCAAAGAAAATTATTAAGGGCAGAATGGTGGATGTAGTTTATTTTGACAAGAGTAAAGTTTTTGACAAGGTTCCACAAGGTGGACTAATTAGTAAAGTTAGATCGTATGGGATTCAAGGGGAGCTTGTCAGCTGGATACAGATATGGCTTAGTGACAGGACACAGGGACTGGTGGTGGAGGGTTGTTTATCAGACCGGAGGCCTGTTCTCAGAAGCGTTCCACAGGAGTCAGTGCTCGCTCCAATTTTGTTTGACCTTACATAAAAAAAGCGATTTAGATTAAAATAGTGGAGACATGGTCAGTAAGTTTGCAGATGACTCCAAAATAGGCAGGATAGTGGACAGTGACGTCGGCTGTCCAGGATTACAAAGAGATCTTGATTTACAGGGTTAAGAGGCTGAGGAATGGCAGGTGGTTTTTAATTTGGATAAAGGCGAGGTATTTCATTTTGGTAAAACAAACAAGATCAGTATTTGTACAATTAAATGTAGGGCCTTGGGGTTAGTGTTGTCGAACAGAGAGACCTCAGGGCTCAGGCCGTTAATTCTGTGAGGTTGGCAACACATGTAGAAAGGGTGGTTAAGTCGGTGTTTAGCCTGCTTGCCTTCACTGCTCAGACCTTTTGAGTACAGGAGGTGGGACGTCATGTTGAAATTGTGCAGAACATCAGTGAGGCCTCTTCTGGAGTAATGTGTCCACTTCAGATCTCCTGTTCTTCAAAGGATATCATCAACCTGGGGAGGATTCAGCAAAGATTTAGCAGGAAGTTGCCAGGAGTGGAGGTTGAGAATCATAAGGAGAGGCTTGATTGGTTGAGGCATTTTTCCATTGCAGTCTCAGAATGGAGGGGTGATTTATATGTTTATATAATCATGAAGAGTACACCTAAGGTGAATGGAAGATCCCTTTTCATTTGGGAGGGGAATTTCAAGACAAAAGAGCTGGACGAAGCAAACTGAAACGTTCCCGGTTCATGCCTGAATCTGGACAGTTCTTATTGCCAGACTATTTGACGAAGGGCCAAACAGATGGAGGTTAGGTGATGCTTCTCATGGCTGGATTAGCTTTCTACTCTGTGTGGCTTCATGCTACACTTACAGTCTATAGGTTACCAGTACTGGAGGGTATGAGTTATATGGAGAGACTGGGGCTTCACTGGAAAATAGGAGGTTGAGCAGTGACTTTTGAGAGGTTTATTAAATCGTGAGGGGTATAATGTGAACAGCAAGGGCCTTCTCCCTTGGATAGGGGAGTCCAAAACTAGAGGGTATTTTTTTAACGGGAGAGGAGAAAAATTTGAAGGGCAGTAAAGGGGAACTGTTTCAAACAGAGGGTCGTTTCTATGTGGAATGAACTGCCAAAGGAAGTGAAAGATGCAGGTACACTTCCAACATTTAAAAGACATTTGGACAGGTACATGAATAGGAAAGCTTTAGAGGGATATGGACCCAACTCAAGCAAGTAGGACTCGTTCAGTTTGGGAAGGCTGGTCAGCATGGACAAGTTGTAATGAAGGAGGCTAGAGAACACAGAATTTTTTTTGATATTTTGAAAATAGTTCACATTACAGGAGATGAAGTGCTAAATGTCTCAGAAAATATAAAGGTTGATAAATCTCCAGTACCTGATCTAGTGTATCTGAGGATATTGTGGGAAGTAAGGGAGGAAGTTGCAGAAATATTCGTATCATCTATAAATATGGGTGGGTGTGACATGACTGGAGAGTGGCTGATATTATCCCTTTGTTTTAGAAGGGATGTGGGAGAAGCCTGAGAACTATGAACCTTAGCCTAACACTGGAAAACAGTGACAGAATTAGGTTGGTATGGATTTATGAAAGGGAAATCATGTTGGACAAAACTGCCGGAATGTTTCAAAAATGCAACGTTTAGAGTTGAAAAGGCAGTGGATGTGGCTTATGTAGGCTTTGAGAAGGCATTCAAAGTCCCCACATAAGAGATTAGTACGTAAATTTAAAGCATGAGAGATTGGGTATTCACAGGGATACAGAACTGTTTGGCGCACAGAAACAGTCAGAAGAAACAGTCATTTCTTGTATGCCAACCAGTGACCAGTGTGGAACTGTGTTCCATGGTGGATCCCAGGTATTCATACAATCAATTTATCATTTAAATGAGAAATGCGTCTCAGTTCGAGATTATCCAGTTGGATTACAAAACGAGGAAAACACAAGTCACTGAGAGTAAGCATGCAGGTGTAGCAGGGGGTGAAGAAGGCAAATGGTATTTTGACCTGCAGAGTTAGAGCATTTGAGTACAGGAGCAGGGATGTCTTCCTGAAATTGTAGAGGATCTTGGTGAGACCACACCTGGGATGGTATGTGTAAATTTGGAATTTTTATCTGTGGAAGGAATTTCTGGCTACAGAGGCTGTTCACAACAGTTGATCAGACTGATTCCTGGGATGGCAAGACTTACATATAAGGATAGGATGGATTGGTTAGGATGAAATTCACTGGAGTTTAGAAGAACGATGAAAGATTTCACAGAAACCAATAAAATTCTAGGTAAATACAGGAAGGATGTTATCAAAGACCAGGGAGTTGGAGATTGGGGCATGGACTCGGCTGTTAAGAATTGAAATGAGGAAATTAAAAAAAAAATACAGAGACTGGTGACCCTGTGAAATTTGCTGCCACAGAAAGCAGTTAAGGCCGAACACTGGATGTTTCCAAGAAGACAATAACATGTATAGTTGTCGTGGCTTAAGGGATCAAAAGATCTGGCTCTAAAGTGGGAGGAGGCTGAGTAGAATGATCAGCCATGATCAAAGTGACTAGCGGAGAAGGATCGAAAGCTACAATGGCCTGCGCCTGTTCCTATTTTCTATGTTTCTATTCTGTTGAAGGTGGAATATAAGAACAAAATGACAACAACAGACACAAAAAACAGCACGACCTTATCACCACTGGATGAAAATCCTACAACTCCTTACCAATTTGCAACATGGGAGCTACATCACCACGTGGATTGCAGCAGTTCAAGAAAGTGCAGAGTGATTTTGGAAGCTTCTGCAGTGGCTGCTCTGTCTCTCATTTTCAATCCAGTTTTCAAGTTGTTGAATGCCCTGAGAAACGTAACAGAGTATGTCAGAAATATCTTTGGAAGTTTGCTGATACTGGGGGAAGCAAGGGGTGGGATAGGGGCTGGAGGTACAGAAGTGCGTAAAGTTGTGGAAGAGGGACAATGAGAGAAACAACTGGCTGGATTTTGTGGGGGGGTGATGGGTGAAGAATAACCCCAATATCCAAACCACACGGTCCCACCCTGTTCAGCTCTCTCCCTCCACTCTGTGGTCTTTCTCTGAGGCTCTGTCACACCAGCAGCCAGCTCAGCATCAAAGATGTGCATTTGGCCCAGTTTTAAAGTCCTTCTGTTTGACAACATTCTCTCCCAGACTTGCTGGCACCAGTTCCCAGATGCGGACCTTATTAATGGCCAAAAGAGTCTACACAGTTTTCCAATAAGAAACAACCTGCAATCGACTTCCAGGCCTGGCCTCAGAAGCCAATAATTGATTTTGCATTTTTTGGAGCACAACAGCTGCTCACAGTCCAGACGTCACCATTCAACTCTCAGATTCAAGCCAAAAATGACTTTTTAAAAACTCAAAACAAAACTCAGCGAGGGTGCTAACACAATACGCAGTGGAAAGACCTCGAACCAGTGAGTCCACATTGGAGTTCTGCTTTACTGAGAACACCTCTCATTGCTGTAATCACATTCTGAAGTGGCTTGACAGGGTAAAAGCTGACAGGACTTTCCCGCTCACAGGACAGTCTAGGCCTGTTTCAGGGAGGAAGCCTGAGGCTCTCTGCAAACTAAACGCGGTACTGGAAGACCCCTATTTGGGACCTGAGACCTAAACTGAGCAATCACGCAGCCCTCTTGCTGGAATACAGCACCGAAGCTGCCCTCCCCTTTAACCTGTACTCACCACTTGTGGCTCTCATGGAGGACCATTTCATTCCGGATATCCCTCCCAGTACACATGCTCACAATCACAATGAGCTGTGCGCATGCTCCATAGCTGAATACGCCGGTTTGAGACAATGGGAACTGCGGATGCTGGAGAGTGTGAGATAACAAGCTGTGGGGCTGGATGGACACAGCAGGACAAGCAGCATCTCAGGGGCACAAAAGCTGGTGTTTCGGTCCTAGACCCTTCTTCAGAAAAGGGGGATGGGGAGAGGGTTCTGGAATAAATAGGGAGAGAGGGGGAGGCGGACCGAAGATGGAGAGAGGATAAGGTCGTTGGCTGTTGGTTTGTTCGCCGAGTTTGGCAAATGAATTGCAAACGTTTCGTCTCCAGTCGAGAAGCCATCATCAGTGCGTAGCTGCTGCTGCGTAGGAGAAGATAGGTGGAGAGGAGGCAGGCAGGTCAAAGAGGCGGGGATGGAGCCAGTAAAGGTGAGTGTAGGTGGGGAGGTAGGTAGGGGATAGGTCAGTCCGGGAAGGACGACAGGTCAAGCGGTCAGGATGAGGTTTGTAGGTAAGAAATGGGGGTGTGGCTTAAGGTGGGAGGAGGGGACAGGTGAGAGGAAGAACAGGTTAGAGAGGTGGGGACGAGCTGGGCTGGTTTGGGATGCAGTTGGGGAGGGGAGATTTTGGAGCTTGTGAAATCCACATTGATACCATTGGTCTGCAGGGTTCCCAAGTGGAATATGAGTTGCTGTTCTGTAACCTTCAGGTAGCATCATTGTGGCGCTGCAGGAGGCCCAGGGTGGACATGCCATTTGCAGAATGGGAGGGGGAGTTGTTTAGTTCGAACCGAGCATGGATGATCTGCAAAGTTGTCCCCACGCCTCCGCTTGGTTTCTCCGATGTAGCGGAGCCACAATGGGAACAGCGGATGCAGTCTAGCACATTATCAGATGTGCGGCCTGGGATCGAGGTGAGGGGGGAGGGGTAGGGGCAGCTGGAGCACTTTCTGCGGTTGCAGGGAAAAGTGCCGGGTGTGGTGGGGCTGGAGGAGAGTGTGGAGTGGACAAGAGAGTCACAGAGAGAGTAGTCCATCCGGAAAGCAGACAAGGGTGGGGACGGGGTGTGAGGGATGAGTTGTTCAAAATGTGGGAGACACGGTCGAGGGAGTTCTCAACCACTGAGTCGGGGGAGGTTGCCGTCCTTGAAAAACGAGGACATCTGAGATGTACAGGGGTGGAACTCATCAACCTGGGAGCAGTTGTGGCAGAAATGGGAATAGGGGATGGCATTTTTGCAGGAAGGTGGGTGGGAGGAGGTGTATTACAGGTAGCTGTGGGAGTCAGTGCGCTTGAAAAGGATATTGGTTTCTGGGTGGTTGCCAGAGATGGAGACAGAGAGATTCAGGAAGGAGGGAGAGGCATTAGAGATGGTCCAGTTGAACTTCAGGGTGTGGTGGAAGGTGTCAGTGAAGTGAATGAACTGTTTGAGCTCCTCGTGGATGCATGAGGTGGCGTGGATGTAGTCATCACTGTAATGGAGGAAGAGGTGGAGTTTAGGGCCTGTGCAAGTATGGAAGAGAGATTGTTCCACATAAGAGGCAGGCACAGCTTGGGTCCATGTAGGTACCCATGGCCACCCCTTTTGTAGGTAGTGGGAGGAATTGAAAGAGAAGTTGTTGAGGGTGAGGACGAGTTTGGCAAGGCGGATGAGGGTGTCAGCGTTGGGGCACTGGTTGGGCCTGCGGGATAGGAAGAAGCATGGGGAATGCGGGTGTATAGGAACTGGACGTCCATGGTAAAGATGAAGCGTTGGGGACTGGGGAATTGTAAGTTTTGTAGGAGATGGAGAATGTGTGGGTGGTGTCACAGACGTAGGTAGGGAGTTCCTGGGCTAAGGGTGAAAAAATGAATTCCAGTTAGGTGGAGATAAGTTCAGTGGGGCAGGAGCAGGCAGAGATAATGGGTCAACCAGGGCAGGCAGGTTTGTGGATTTTGGGAAGGAAATAGAAGCAGCCGTTGCAGGGTTGGGGAATGATGAGGTTGGAGGCTGTGGGTGGGAGGTCATCTGAGGTGATGAGGTTGTGGATGGTTTGGGACATGATGGTTTGGTAGTCGGGCGTGGGGTCATGATTAAGGGGGCAGTAGGAGGTGGTGTTGGAGAGTTGGCGTGTAACCTCAGCGATGTAGAGGTCAGTGCACCGTACCACAACTGTGCCTTCCTTGTCCATGGGTTTTATGGTGAGGTTGGGATTGGAGCAGAGGGCTGTACGTTCTGAGGGAAGAGGTTGGAGTGAGTGTGAGGGGTGGAGAGGTTGAGGCATTTGATGTCACGATGGCAGTTGGTGATGAAGAGGTCGAGGGAGGGTAGAGGACCTTCGGATGGTGCCCAGGAGGAGGGGGTGCATTGGAGGTGAATGAAGGGGTCAGTAGAGGGAGGGTTAGGCTCACGGTTAGAGAAGTAAGCATGGAGGCAGAGGCGGCGGAAAACCTACTCAATGTCCAAGCGTGACCGGTATTGATTGATGTGTGGGTGAAGGGAGACAAAGGTGAGCCCCTTACTGAGGACTGATCGTTTGTCCTCAGTAAGGGGGAGGTCTGTGGGGATGGTGAAGACTCGACAGGGCTCAGTGTTTCTGTCTCCTCTGGAGCTGCTAGCTGTGGAGGCTGTGGGTGGAGTGACATCAGATATGGTTGTGGGTGGAGTTGCATGGGCATGGGCGGAGTTGGATCGGTGGTGGGCGGAGTGCCGTTTGCGCTGGTGGTGGGAGGAGCCGGGTAGAAGGAGGCAGCTGCGTTGACGGTAGGTGTGTCCTCAGTGTCTATGGTGTTGGACATGGAAATGGAGGTGGTGGCATTCGCTGTCCCGGAAACGGTGTATCCTGCGGCGGAGGATGTGACGTCACCCCCAGTTGCTCCGAGAGTGGCCACATGGCCAAAGCTGGCGGGCACATTTTGGGCGAGTTCTTGTGTCGGGTTGGGGATTTGGGAGTTGTAGGTTGCCCGCTTTGGATGGTCGGCACCAGGAAGTTAACTGTACTTACGGTTTTTTGTCTCCCCTGAAGCTGAGTAGAATTGTGAGTTCAGGTTCTGGATCCTACGAAGAATAAAAAAACAGGAGAGGTCCTTTGCAGGTCTGAGAGAGGGAGGCTCTGAGCTGGGGTAGGCTGGATTGCAGTGCCTGGAGTTGCCATCGCATTGCTGCGAGTGTGTTTCAGGAGTCGCAGGGAAAGATGCTTCTGAAGTGTCTTAATGTTCTGGATGTAGACATTGTCACATTTGGGGCCAAGTTGGGAAGGCTTGAATGTGGACTGTAGTCCAATGGGGATGATCTGGTTCCGTAGGCAGGTACTAAGGAAGGTGATGTGGCTGTCGTACCTGGTTTGCTGCAGGGCATGGTCGAGCAGTTTCAAGGCCGAAGAGGACACTTTTTGGCCACTTTTCCAGGGTAATGGTGAGACTGCATTAGGCTGTGTGCATGATGAAATCAGAAGCCATCCGGGGATGATTCACCGAACTGATTCCTGTGAGAAGTATTTATCTTCAGAGGAAATCATGACCAGACTGGCCCTGGATTTATTGGACTTTAGGCGAATGACACACCATCTTGTTTAAACGCAAAATATTCCAAGCAGTCTTTTCAAGTTGAATGCTGAAACATTATTTCCATTTGTGCACGAGATTACCACCAGTGGATGGACTGTAAACTGGAGAATATCTCTGTTAGACAATGGTGACTTATTTCTTTTACCCTTTCAAAGGATTGTGTGTTTATGGAAATCTTTCCAGAGAGAGATGGAGGATAAATCATTGAATATTCCTAAGGGAGAGGCAGACAGATTCTTGACTGAGAATAACACAGCAATGTTATAAGGGCTGGAGAGGAACGTTTATTTGAGGCCACATCATTCAAGAGCTCACCGCATGGAGGACTTGGTTTGATTTTTCTGATCACTTACTCCTGATCCAAGTTTTCACATGGCCACGAAGGCTCTGCCTTTCAGAATGATGGGTACAACTTCCAAATACGATTTTTAAACGACACTATGAAAATACTCAGGAAAGCTTCATGGTTTTTCAGCAAGATCAGAGAGACAGAACAAAGTTAAAATCTCAATAAAACTGCTTTAGTAAACAGATTGGGCTGAATATATGTCTTTAATAGTACAGATTACTTTTATTTGGAGTGTTGAGATGACTTTTGTTGGCAAGACCAGCATTTATTGCCTCTGTCTCATTTCCATTCAGAATATGATGGTGAAACCCAGGGACACTAACATATGTTTCATGGAGACTTTCAGGATTCTGAAGAAGTGTCAGTGAATGGACAATGATATAGATTCAAGCCAGGATGCTGTGTGGTCTTGGAGATTGTAATCCTCACCACTTGATGCTCACAACATATGGAAATTGTGATCAGAGATAATGGGAACTGCAGATGCTGGAGAAACCAAATAAGAAAGTGTGAAGCTCGATGAACACAGGAGGACAAGTAGCATCTCAGGAGCACAAAAGCTGACGTATTATGGAAATTGTGAGACTGCTTTTTCTGTTTTCAAAAATTAAGGTCAGAGAGCCATTCAGCATAAAAACAGGACCTTCACATCAACATGTCTATTCTAATCAAAAAACAAAACTACATTAATCACACTTATCTTGAAGTCGACACCCACTAGGCGTGGCATTTTGACTGCTCTTCCAGCTGCTTCAAAAAATGCTGCGTTATCTTTAATTATCTGTGACCTGAGCTGTGATTTGTCTATTTCTTTCACACTATGCATGAACTGCATTTTGCAAATATATCCCACAACCTCAAAGACAGCAATTAGCTCTATAGATCAATATTTTTTCTGGAAAATCAGACCTTTTTAATTCATTTGTGATTTTAGTGTAGCTAGACCGGCATTAATTGACCTTGAAAACTTCCAGCTAGAATTTCACCGAATTGGAAATATGGTGGACACTGAAAAAGGTTACTTCAGAGTACAATGGGATCTTGATCAGATGGGACAATGGACCAAGGAATGGTAGGTAGATTTAATTTGTATAAATCTGACATGTTGCATTTTGGAAATCAAATTGGGGCAGCACTTGTACTCTAAATGGTAAGGCCCTGGGGAGTATTGCTGAGCAATGAGTCCTGGTGTGCAGGCACTTGATTCCTTGAAAGTTGATTCAGAGATAGATAGGATAATAAAGAAAGCATTTAACACAGAACATAGAATAGAACAGGCCCTTCGGCCCTCGATGTTGTGCCGAAATGTGAAACAATCTGAAGTCCATCTAAACTACACTGTTCCATTATCATCCATATGTTTATCCAATGACCATTTAAATGCCCTTAAAGTTGGGAATCTACTCCTGTTGCATTTGGTACAACTTGCCTTTATTGGCCAGTGCATTGCGTGTAGTTGTTGGGAGGTCCTGTTGCGGCTGTACACTGGTTAGGCCACTTTTGGAATATTGCATGCAATTCTCGTCTCCCTGCGATCGGAAGGATTTTGTGAAAACTGAAAAGGTTCAGAAAAGATTGATAAGAATGTTGCCTGGGTTGGAAGGTTTGAGCTGCAGGGAGAAACTGAATAGGCTTTTGCCTGGAGATTCGAAGGCTGAGGGGTGACCTGACTGAGATTTATAAAGTCAGGAGGAGAATAGATAGGGTATCTAGACAAGGTGTTTTCAGCATGATGGGGGAGTCCAAAATTAGAGGGTGCGAGTTTAAGGTGAGCTGGTAAAGATTTAGAAGGAATCTCAGGGGTAACTTTTTCACACATAGGGAGGTGAGTGTGTGGAATGAGATGCAAGGAGAAGTAATGGAGTTTGGTACAATTACAACATTTGAAAAGATGGGTCTGTGATTAGGAAAGGTTTAGAAGGATATGTGTCAAAAGCTAGCAAATAGGACAAGATTTATTGGGGATATGTAATTGGTATGGATGAAGAGAACTGAAGCCTCTGTTTCCATTCTTCACAACTTTCTGACTCTATGATTTGGTGAATTTCTGATGAATAGTTACACACAGGATATTTGTCACTGGAAGTTGATTATCTCATTGAATATCAAGGTGGTGCTTTTGGATTGCCTCCTGTTGGAGATAATTCCGAACCGGCAACACTGAAGAACTGTTCGTGTCAGCCATTCATCAGCTAAACCTGAATGGTGCCACATATTTTGGAATAACGACATAGACTACTGCAGGAACTGAGGACTGTGAAGCGGTGCTGAGGAATATGATCTGTTAGTTTGTAAGCATTCACAATCTTGGCTCAAACAGAAACATTCTCTTTGGAAATGCATATTCGAGTGGCACGAACATGGAACCAGATCATGGAAACAGCAGTGGAGTGGAGTGGGGATTAAAAACCGGCAGGAAAACAAATACATTCTCAAAGTGTGTGCATGGGAAGAAGGAGTTTATTCATCTTTTAGGAATGACGCCATAACAGCTAAAATATTTTATTCTAATGAAGGGAAAGTTGTATCCATTTTATTGGTTTCGTTAAAATAATGGCGATAAACAGCTGGAATAATCTTGCACTGACCATTTGAAAAATCCTGTATGTCTTCAGAGATAGCTGGGCTGTCCTCGGCTGAGTAAGTGCTGATCCTGTCTGAGTGATGCTGTTTTGAAACACATTCTGAGCACAGTTGATGGAACAGACAAACAAGTACCATTGGCCAGTACTTCAGAATACATCAGACCTTTCATGGCTGCTCCCACACAGAACCATACAATTGAGAAAAGGCTCATTGAGACTACACCACCAGGTGCTGATCCAAATGCTTTTAAAGTTTGGGATGTTACCTGCCTCAACCACCCTCCTAAGCAGTGCAATCCAGACACCAACTAGCCTCATCACAAATAGGACAAACATCTGCTGACAGAATCGGAAGTCCGTACCGAAAAAAAAGCTTTGGAATATTGTGAGAACAATGAGCACAGTGTTCTGTACTTTCACTCATTCGTGTTTTAGCTCATGTTCCAACATCATTTGAAGTGAGATCAGAGTAACTTGCCATGCCACCCATGTTACTTCACTCATTGTGGCATTGTGGACCCTGAACAAAAATGTGATCAATGCAAATTGGAGACAATCCTGCACTGGTAATGTCCTCGACTCGACAATGGAGAAATCAGTCTCTGAAAGTAGTCATTCAAGTCACTTGTCGTCCTGCATAGGCACTAAATTGCTGTTCCTTGACTATAATGTATTGAAAAAAAAAATCCTGGAATCCCTAACAAACAGCTCTGTGTGCATGTCTGCAGCATTTGGATTGGAAGTGTTTCAGAAAGGCAGCTCACTGTTACTTTCTCCAGAGCTATTGGTGATGACAAATAAACTCAGCCTTTGCTAGTGCCTGCTAAAACCCATGGTTGAGTGCGTCCTATTAAAAATATCAGGATATTTTATGTTTTCAAAGTTGAGCCCAAAGTCTCAGAAAGGTAAGACTTTGCTGGATGAGTGTAACCCCAGCGAAATCAGGAGCACGGTATGACATTGAGTTAAGGATCCACATCGTTTTCACTAAGAGGACTGATTGTGCGATATCAGTGCCACTGAGTTCAAACTTTTCATGGCAGTTTATCTCAATGTAACATGCCATCGAAACTTGGGATCTTTATTAAAGAAACTTTGCAATGTCTCCTTTAATGACCTTTCACAAATACTTGAAGGTCAACTCAAATGGCAGCTTCACTGTTGTGATTCAGATCAGACAAATTGTGACAGTCCAAAAGAAAGAAAAGAAATGCTGGAATAAAAATTATCATGTCTAGCAGCATCTGCAATTTGACTTTTTCCGAATAGATTCATTACAGACCAGATCTGTTAACTCAAAACCTGTCTCCAGATGTTACCTCATATATTGTGTTTCTCCACTAACTTCTATTTCAGGTTTCCTTAATCTCCAGAATTTTGCTTTTCTTGATAGGTCCAGATGTTGAACTTGGTTATATTTGGACAATATCGTCCATCCCTGATTCTGTGAGAGTCATTGGGCTGACAACAGGTGTATTACACCAGTGTCTGTTTCTTTATTAAAAATATTCTGTGAATATCGTCCTCAATGCAGGAATTTCAGGAAATTGATTTTGATTGAAAGTAAATTTCCAAGGCAGCTGCACTTCATGAGACAACAGAAATAGGTTACTCATGATGGCACAATCTGTGCCCGTCACTGAAAGTGTTTCCCCTTAGGCTCTGAAGCATTTTCATACAAATCTCATAATAATTACAGCAAGATGGAGGTCACTCAGCCCATCATCTCTGCACCAGCTGGCGGTGAACTATATCCCTACTATCATTACCCTGTAAAATCCCTATACACCTAACATTTTGAAATCCCAAAATGTCAGCTTTTCTGCTCCTAAGATGCTGCTTGGCCTGTTGTGTTCATCCAGCTCTAAAGCTTGTTATTTTGAAATCTTTGTCTGCTTTTATTTCTGAATATCCTGTGCGTATATGAACAATTTTATCATTCTGCATACACCATGATTAAACAGTGTTTACATAAAATATAGTTTCCTATTACATTTAAAATTATCATGGTGTGTTCAAATTGTTGTTTGGCATTCCATCTCCCAAATATAATCTGTTTCCTGGCTCTGCATTACATTTTTTCCATCTGTCAGAATAAATGCTAGCCAAATACTGGTGACATTGGGATATCACTGTGCTCCCGTCCAGTCACGACAGCCACTGCCCCCATTCCTCTCTGTCTCTGAACCAATGTCACATTCATTCTGTCCCTGGCTCTTTAGTCCATGGGCTTTAATGAACAGCATCATTGTACGCACCACATTTGATTTTAGTTTTAGTCAATTGAATCAAGAAATGTAAATGTTACTGCTTTCAAGCACATAAACCGCAATGAAGAACTTTGTATCTTCAACATACAATGTTGTTTTATTGCAGCAGTGAGAAATCTACACTTTCTCTGCAAGGCCAACCCAATTTTGCTCAGCATTTTTTTGTACAATCAGCACAGTAATGACATTTTGCTTGTCTTTTTTTGCGGGGGGGGGGTGGGATAGTGTATTGATGCAGGTGGTTACAGCATTGCACGTGGACAACAAGGCAGAGCCACTTAACCTGAAAAATGAAAACATCCATCATTCTCCCTCACCACATACATCTTTAGAGCAATTGGTGATGGAATATACAACAAATAGACAATGATGTGAACATCCAATCCAGCCCAGTTTCAACTGTGAACCAAAGGTTCACTGAAAGTGTAAAGAAAGGGGTTAACTGGAACTATTTGTTCAGTGACTATGATTGATGTCAGTCTCTATGGATTCCAACTGCGTCACAGAAAGCTTTCCCTCTCCTATAACTAAGGCGCTCTGTTCTATGTCTTATCCCATGGTATAAGCGGGAGCATCAGTGACAGCACTAACAGGGATCGGCAGCTGCAGAGAGAGTGGGTGGAGAGATCAGAATCTGAGGACAATAGACTGGAATGTTACAACAATGGATCAGAATCTGAGAACAATAGACTGGAATGTTACAACAATGGATCAGAATCTCAGAACAATAGTCTGGAATGTTACAACAATGGATCAGAATCTGAGAGCAATAGACTGGAATGTTACAACAATGGGCAAGGGTTTATCCTCGGGTCTTATTTATCTGACTGCATCTTGGTCAACGTGATCACTTCGAATAGAAGGTGTACTGATGATTATTCAGGCTGGTTACTATCCCATTCTCGCTGTTGTTGGTGTTCCTGGTAAGCCTTTCTATCTCTGTCCAGTCGCTACTGCCGCAAGGCATGTCCAACTTTGTTGCCATTTCTGTTACCTGTATTTGGAAAAGATGGAAAGAACTATCTTCAGTTTCTATTAAAACCTCGCTTCATTGTCCATGAATTTCAGACTCATCCTTCGCAAGCATCTGAGAACAACGCTTGTTCACAACATTGAGGGCCTTTTTTGATTTATGTCTTACTATTGTTTCCATCATCAAATTTGTCCAACACCAGCTCCATAATATCTGCAATCTCCCGCTCTGCCTCTGTGCTGTGGCTGGATAAACCATTATCTATGCCTTGGTAAAATTCAGGCTTTATGTTTCCAGCTGTCTTCTGACCAGTCTTCCAAGTTACAAATAATTTGATCACACCCTTGTTCTTGCTTCCAAAGTAACTAACGATAGGGACTCCATATTAGAGTAGTTAAGTCACTCAGCAGGTAATGCAGAGACACTGGTTATTACATTGTTTATTACGGGTATTGTTTCAAATCCTACCACAATTGGTGGTAGGACTTTCATTCTAATGATAAGAATTGTAACCATGGCCAATTTAACTAATAGCAACCATAAAACCAGCAGCAATTTGTCAAAAAACCTATCTCATTTCACTGATCTCCTCTGGGAAAGAAATCTAACGTTATTACCCGGGGTGAATTAAGTGTGAATTCAGACCCACAAAACGTTTCTGGCTTCAGACTGTCGTGTAGAATGGTCACAGCTAAAGGTAATTAATGATGGGCATTAAATGCCTCTTTTGCCAATGATTTTGTCATACCATGAAATTTATTTGAAAAAAAACAGTAAAACCAAAGAAAGAAATATGTCAGAGGTCTGAAACAAAAATAAAACTGAGGAAGTGAACAGTGCTGAGGAAAGTGAACAGTTTGGCAGTCTCTGATGAAATAAAAATGGAGTTAACATTTCAAGTCGACTGAACAAACATCAGAACTGAAATCTGCTGGCAGAGATTGTGATTTATGCTGGTGACAGGGATATATGTTTTGAAGGGGGAAGGAATGAGTTGAATAAATTGAGAAAGAGACAGCGAGAGAAAAAGACAAGCAAAAAAGGGGATTGTTGATGATCAGGTCGGATGGAAATAAAATGTGGAATTAATTACTTTTTTTGCCTTTTCCCATATTCCTGAATATCATGCCCATGTCGATGTACTTCTAAGTCCCTGCTGAAAGTAAGCTGTGTCACCTCAGTCTGTCTTTCCTGAATGTGGTCATCTTCTTTATGCATTAATGGTTTGTGGGTGTGACTGGCTGGGCCAGCATTTACTTCCCTTTCCTCGTTGCCCTTGAGAAGGTGTTTGTGAGCTTTTTTCTTGCATCTCGACCGTACACATGCTGTATATTGCTGTAAATAGGTCTGTGCTGTGTCATTTCTGTGAGACTTTGTGGTGATTGATATAACTGTGTGGCTGTTTTGGTCATTCCAAATAGCAGTTGAGAGTTCACCACATTGCTGTTGGCCTGGAGTCACATGTAGGCCAGGCCAGGTGAGGATGGCAGATTTCCTTCCCTGAAAGCCATTAGTGAGCCAGGTGTTTTTTTTTTCCCAATGATCAATGATGGCTTAATAGTTTCATCATTCCAGGTATTTCAATGAATTCAAATTCCACAATCTGCCGTGGCGGGATTTGAATTGGGGTGTGGGTCATTACCTGGATCCTTGGATTAATAGTCTAGAAATAATTCCACAAGGCCATCTCATCCCCAACATCCCCTGTCAACTCCAGCGGCAATAGTGGTGTTGCTGTTACTGTGACTGTGATACAGAAAATTGTGCAATTACATTGTTAACTGCTTCTATTCAGTGTGGGCACATTAAAATTTCAGTTCATTGTGACCACGCAGAGATATAACGGTTTATCAGCCAGGAAAATAAACTAAGGAGAAGAAGGCATTTTCAACACTGAGAGAGTGCGCCATGTATGCACCAGGGAGAGGCCAGTACTGACAATGGCCATCAAGTGAACTGGTTTCATTCCAGAACTTCCTCAGAGATAGTAGGAACTGCCGATGCTGGAATCTGAGATAACAAGGTGTCGAGTTGGATGATCACAACAGGCCAGGCAGTATCAAAGGTTCAGGAAAGTTGATGTTTTGGGATTTGAAAAGGATAGCTGTATATTCTGGCTGGGAGGTTTGCTGGTGTCACTCAGGAGGATTGAAATTAGCTTGGCGGGGGTGTGGGAATCAATGCAAAGTGAATGGACTGAAAGGGAACTAGAGAATACGGTCAGTAAGACTCAGAGAAAGAACAGACTGGGTGTAGTTGCTGATCAAAGCGGATCTAGTAGACTGAGGTTCACCTGTTTCAATGCAAGAAGTGTAACAGGTAGGGCAGGAGAACTTAGAGCTGGGATTAGTACTGAGAACTGTGATTTTGTTGCTATTACAGAGACTTGGTTAAGGGAGGGGCAGGACTGATCGCTTAACGTTCCAGGATACAGGTGTTTCAGGCAGGATTGAGGCAGGTAGATAATGGGTGGGGGAGTTGCACTACTTGCTAAGGTGAATATCACAGCTGTACCATGGGAGGACACCTCAGATGGCTCATGCAGGGAGGCAATATGGGTAGAACTCAGGAACAGGAAGGGTGCAGTTTGGGGTTTACTATAGGCCTTCATACAGTCAGCAGGAGATAGAAGAACAGGTTTGTAGCCAGACTTTGGCAAGATGTAAAAGTACAACGTTGCTATTGTGGGTAATTTTAACTTCCCATACATTGACTGGGACTCACTTAGTGCTTGGGGCTCGGATGGGGCAGAGTTTGTTAAGAGAATCCAGGAGGGCTTTTTGAAACACGATGTAGACAGTCCATCTTGGAAAGGGGGCCGTACTGGACCTCGTATTGGGGAAGGAACCTGCCCAGGTGGTCGATGTCTCAATAAGGGAATAGCTCAAAGACTGTGATCACAATTCAGTAAGTTTAAGGGTCCTGATGGATAATGATAGTTGTAGTTATCGAGTGAAGGTGCTAAAGTGGGGAAAGGCTAATTATAACAATATTAGGCTGTAACTGAAGAATGTAGATTGGGACAGATGTTTGAGGGCAATTTCACATCTGGTATATGGGAGGCTTTAAAGTGTAAGTTGCTGGGAACTCAGGACAAGTACATTACTGTAAGGATGAGGGAATGTATGTCAAGTTTAGGGAATCTTGAATAATGGGAGATGTTGTGAGCCTAATTAGAAAGAAAAAGGAAGTATTTATTAAGGCTAGGAGGCTGGGAATATACGACGCAAGGGTGGAATATAAGGAAAGATTAAAGAAATTTAAGCGAGGAGACAGGGCGGCTATAAAGTGGTCATGAAAAGTCATTAACCAACAAGATTAAGGAAAATCCCATGTATACATACAAAGAGCAAGAGGGTAGCCAGGCAGAGGGATGGCCCACTCAAGGACAGGTAAGGGAATTTATATGCGGAGCCAGAGGAATATGGCGAGGTATTAAATGAGAACTTTGTGTCAGTATTTACCATAGAGAAGGATGTGGTGGATGATGAGTCTGGGGAAGGGTGTGTAGATAGTTTGGGTCATATTGAGATCAAAAGTGTGGCATTCCTCAGGAATCAGTATTAGGGCGTTTGCTATCTGTAATATATATATATAATGATTTGGAGGAGAATATAACTGGTCTGATTAGTAAATTTGCTGATGACACAAAGATTGTTGAAATTGTGGACAGCGATGAGGACTGTCAAAGGACAAAGCTGAATGTCGATAGGTTGGTGACTTGGGCAGAGAGATGACAGATGGAGTTCAATCTGGAAACATGAGAGGTAATGCATTTTGGAAGGTCTAATCCAGCTGGAAAATATCCAGTAAATGGCAGAACCCTGAAGAGCACTCATGGGCAGTGGGATCTGGGTGTCCAGGTACACAGGTCACTGAAAGTGGCGACACAGGTGGAAAAGGTAGTCAACAAGGCATACGACATGCCAACCATCATTGGCCTAGGCATTGAGTATACAAATTGGCAGGTAATGTTGCAGCCTGTCCTGTCTCAGAGACCATTGAAGAGTTCAACACGGGTCTGGAGTCACTTTTAGGACATACCAGGAAAGCACAGTAGATTTGCATTCTGAAAGTACATGTTGAAGCACATTGGTTTTTACAATCGATATTGGTTTCAAGGCCCACTTTTATTGACATCAGATTTGAAATTTTGGTATTTTGTTAATTGTCTTAACATTCCTTGGCTACCAAAGCATTAGCCTGGTCTGGATTAGTAATCTAATGATATTTCCACAACAGCACCATCTCCACATGGGGACCCATCAAAAACCACACTGAGCAGGTTATTTCTGTGCTGCTTGACAGCTCTGTCAAAAACAACTTCCAACAATTCGATGATCTTGATGAGACTGAGGGTGTGGCAGTTGGTCAGATTGTAACTATTCTCCTCTTAGGGGACTGGGCACAGCTGAGTGATTGTCCACATTGCCAGGTCGGTGTCAGAGTTGGGGCTGGAATGAAGCAGCTTCCCCAGGGGCACGGCTTGTTGTGCAGCACAAGCCTTCAGTCCCATTGCAGGAACGGCGACAGGGCCAGTTATCTTCTTCGTGTCTTTAGTTTATCATCTTTTTCTTGGTATCATGTGCAGTGAATTGAATTTGTTGAAGACTGGCATCTGTGATTTTGTCGGGGATCATGACGAGGGTGAGCTAAGTCATCCACTCAATACTTCTGGCTGAGGATGGTGCAGATACTACATCCTTGACTTTTGTACTGATGTGGAGGGCTGTTCCATTGTTTCGGATGGGGATATTTGTGGAGCCCTCTCCTCCAGGGGGTTGTTTAACTGTCAATCACCATTTATGACTGGTTGTGGCAGGACTTCTGGTTTGTTGCTGTTGCAATCACTTTGCCCTGTCTGTAATGTGTTAGTTCTGCTGTTTGGAATGCAAGCAGCCAAATCTGGCATTTATAATGCGCTGGCATCAGTTTAGGTTCAGATGGTTCTATCCCCGGCGTGTTTGCCTGCATTTGTCACTGAACCATTGATCAGCTTCATGGTAACCACAGACGAAGGGATTCTCTGGGACAAAAAGTTACAGATTGTGGTTGAACACAATTCTGCTGCTGCTGTTGCTGTGGTTTACATCACCACATGAATGCCCAGGTTTGAGCTGCAATATGTGCAATGTAATTGTACTGCCTGTCCCCCAGTTCAGTCCGAGTCCCCATCGCTCCTGTACTCAGTGACCTACTCTGGGTTCTGATGTGGTAACACTTCTATTTTAATATGCTTATTCTTCTCAGAGTCTCTCTGCGATGCCACGCCTCCAATTTGTCACATTCCTCATAGCACATTTAACATCCATCTGAATCTTTTCACTTGCCCCAGTGAAATCTTCTGTTTTTAAAGTGAATGTGCTTCTCCCTGTTTATCTGCCTGACCATGATTAAGTGCGCTGTAGTGCCAGTGATGCCAGCCTTAACCAATGAAGGAGTGCACCTTGCTGTGCCATTCACTTCCCAGTGTATGGTGCTCCATGTTGGACAGGGCGTTTGTGCAGCTTTGACACACACTGTTGGAATTTATTTGAAAATAGAAATTGCCGAAGAAACTAAGCAGGTCTGGCAGCATCTGTGGATTGAAAGCAAAGTTAATCTGTCGGATCCGGCGACACTTCTTCAAAGCTCTCAGTTTCATTAGCAATTTTTGTTTTTTTTCAGATTTCCGGTGTCCACAGTTCTATGTTTTGTTGAAAATTTATTTTGTGCTGATTCATTTCTGGAGAAACTCAGCAAGTCTGGACGCATCTGTGGAGACGGAGAAACAGAGTTAAGATTTCAAGTCCAGCGTGAGCCTTTTTCAGAACTGAAAAGGATTGAAAAAGTGCCTTGACAGATGTGGAGGAGGAGTGACAGAAAACAGAGGGTGTGGTGTACAGTGCAAAAGACAAATGGACATTTAGTTGTGGTGAAAGAGAAACAGATGCAAAATGGGAGTAAATGCAGGTGTGAATGGGGGAAGATGGTTTCTTTCCATTGAGTGCAAGTTAAACAAACATGACAAGGTCACACGGACGTCGGGAGGGAGAACGTACAAAAAATGGAGAACATTCCCAATGGTGTCAGGCTGTGAAGTTATGGAATTGAATATTAAGGCCTACAAGCTATAAAGCACAAAGCATAAAGTGAGGTGTAACTCGAGCTTGGGATGCCCTTCGTTGAAGCTTTGCAGGAACCCAGGATCGAAATGTTAGCATGAGAACAAGGTATAGTATCGAAAGTGGAAGCAACAAGGAGGTTAGGTTTATTCCTACAGACAGAGTGGAAGTGTTTGGCAAAGCAGTCTCTCTTTGGTCTTGCCAGTGTAAAGCAGGCAGCATTGTGAGCAGCAATGACAGTAGACTGGATTGAAAGAGTACAAGTGAAATGCTGGTTCTCCTGGAAGGTGTGTTTTGGGTTGCTGAGAAAGGAGGAATGAGTGCGATCTTTTCAAATACCCGGCTTTATTTCATCTTCAATATTGATGACATTGTTGTACATCGGGACCTCTGCAGCAACAGCTTTCATTGTGCTTTTTAGACTTTTTATACTCAATTTACTCACAGGCAGTTCCTGACATCCTTAGCTACAGGGTCTGGGCAACAATTTGTTTGTCATGTGCGCTCCTGTATGCTTTAAACTGATTTCCTTCATTTCAACTGCACTTTCAAGTCTTCTGTTTGTCATACGATTGATAAATTTAACCCTTTTCATGCTGTAGCTTAATCAAATATTGTTTCAATATACTCCACCACTTGCCTGCTTTTATACCCTGGATCTCTACTCATAAAACTAAGGATCCACTCAGCCTTATTCAAAATATTTTTCATTGCCCCATCACCTATAATTTCCTGATTTCTGTGTCTCTCTCTCTTTAAACAGCGGGGTGATATTTGCCAGTCTTCTGGGACCCTCCCTGACTCCAGTGATTCCTGAAAGATCACCAGCAAAGCCAAACAAACTTGTCTGCTATCTCCTTAGAACTATGGCACGCAGTCCATCTGATCTGGTTAATTTATATACCTTCAGATCTTTCAGCTTCCCCAGCACCTTCTCCTTCCTGATGGTCACCTCACTTACCCCTGCCTCTGATTCGCTTTATGTTCTGGCTGGCTGCTGGTGTCTTCCACCGTGAAGACTGATGCAAAGTCCCTATTCAGATACTCTACCATTTCTATGTTTCTCATAACTATTCCAGCCTCATTTCCAGCAGTCCCGTGTTTGGTCCTGCTTCCCTCTCTTCCTTGTTATATATCTAAAGACCTCTCGGAATCTTCTTTCATATTATTAACAAGGTTGCCATCATATTTCATCTTCTCCTCCCTATTGTTTTTATCATTTACCCTAAGATGGCGTTTCAAGTTTTACTGATCTTTTGGATTTCCAATAGTCTTCACCACTTTGAACGCTTTCTCTTTTGCTTTTATGCTGCCCCCAACTTCCTGTATTACCGACACCTGCCTTGTTCTCCCTGAGTACGCTTCTTCTCCCTTGGGAGGAATTTAAAATGTGCCTCTGAATTATCGCAAGGAACTCCTGCCATTGCTGCTCCACTGTTTTCCCTGCTCGGCTTCCCTTCCTATCAACTCTGGCAACTTCCTTCCTCCTTTATAGTGATGTTCCTCCATTATTATCACATCACATCCACAAATGAGCAATAGATCTAACTGAAAGAGGGAGGTTTGAGAGATGTGATACCGGGCACTATTGGAGGATTTATGAACAAGATATAAATAGAGAGGGAGACTGAAACAGAGAGGGAATATGGATTAAGAGGTGTAAAAATAGAGAAAAATAGATTGTTGACAGAAGTGAATGTACTTCGCCACTCTGGCAATTTCTGTGTGCTGTGTTCCTCAGTATAACGAATGTGCAACAGAGTGACATGTTCGCATTCTCTGTCTGATGCCAGAACTTTTATCTACACTAACATGACAGACGCCAGCCGTTGACAGAACCCAGCAGGTCAGTATATTTATTTCCTTGTCGTGTGCTAATTGATTGAAATAAGGTGGGACACACGCAGCAGGAATTTATAACAGACAAACTGACAAGAATGAGAGAGGAGAGCATGGAAACCCAGAGAGGGGAAATTCTTGAGAGAATGGGAACAGAACACATCAGCTGACAATCAAACAATGTTTAAATGTTTTACAAATTTAGTACATCGTCTGCATCATATTTTGTGAACTATGTCTCAATTGTTAACTCTGTATGTCTTGTGCGTACCTGAACAGTCTTTTCTATCTGCACACACTGACAGAGTACATATCAAATCATTTCTCCTCTATTCCAAACTATTGTGTTTTGTTTACATTGTCACTCGCCATTCCTTCGGACAAGGATATTCTTTTTCCTTCTCTGCACTTTATTTTATTCTGACTGTAAGAAGATATTGGTGTCTGGGGGATATCGCTTTACTGCTGCCCAGTCTGCATTTCCTATTCTCCTATTCCTTTCTGGTTGCTAACCAATCACATAGATGCTGTTTCTGACTCTTTAATCCCAATAAACACAGCAATTGGAAATGTAATGCTTACTTTTAAGCTAAGGCCAAAGGAAACGGGAAAAGAAAATGTGTATAAACCGTGAAAAAATGATTGCAACTTTTGAGGCAAATTATTGAATGTATTGTGTTAAAGATAAAATGTTGCCTTACCAGGGCAATGAGAGGAAAGTTCAGCATTTCCTGTCTTTCTTCAGGGCAATTGTGTCCAGAGACAGGGCTTACATTGGCACTTATAGTGGAGGAGGCTTCAGCGCAGCGACAACCTCTTGAATGGCTCTTAGGAATGTGGTTACACCAAACGCCTCATGTGGATAACACAGTAGAGTCATCGAGCCTGTGAAAAGAAATCTTCACCTTTCCCCTTTATGTCCAATAGTGTGAGAGTAATTGGAGATGAGCACTGAGACCGATAGCAGGCAATGTCAGCTTCCCACCCAGAACAGGTATTTGTGTTACATTTAAAGTGTTGTAGTGAAAGGGGTTAACTGGAGCTGTTTGTTCCGTGAATCAAATTAATGTCTGTCCCCATGGATACTGACTGTGTCACTGGAGGGTTTCCCGCTTCTATTAATAAGTGGTTTCTTTCAATGTGTTATCAAATAGTATCAGTGGCTGTGTCATTCTCAATACGATTGGGATCAGCAGTTCCAGAGAGGAGCGAGATCGGAATCTGTGAGCAGCAGATTGGGATGTTCCAATATTGGATCAGAATGTGAGAACAATGGAGTGGAAAGTTACCTCAACGGACCAGAATCTGAGAGGAATAGATTGGAATATTCCAATAATGGACAGGAGTTTATCCGATTGGCCTTGACTGGCTTACTTTCAAATGGATACCATGAACGTTGCGAATAGAAGCTGTCCTGATAATTATTCAAGCAGGTTACTGTCTCATTCTCACTTATGTTGGTGTTCCTGGTAAGTTTCTCTGTGTCTTTCCATTTATTCATTCTGTAAGTCTTTGTGAACAGCATCTCGATTTCTATTTTCCGTATTTGACAAAGATGGAAACTATTGTACTCACTTTCAGTCACAAACTCAATTCTTATGCCATGGCTTCACTTACAAACATCTGAGGATGAAGAAAAGTATTCATAGCCACCATTGGCCCATTTTGCCCAGAGCTGATCTATATCATAATATTCACTTTATCACCAATAATATCCCCAGTCTTCACTTCTGCCTCAGTGCTGTTTATGAATAAATCATAATCTGCTCCTTTCCAGTTGCAGTTCTCTTCTGGCCACACTTGCAGTTACTATAATTTTGACTGGAGACTGATTCTTATCTCGACCTGGACCTATGCCAGTTGCAAAGTGTGAAGACAGATTGATTCAAAAATGAGATGGTCACGGCTTTGTGTCACTGGTTTCAGCATAACCCATCGATGGTCATCAAATGGCAGTTTCATTGAACTATTTAGATTCTGGATCTCTCCGAGCAGGAATGGGTGCCATGTCAATCATCTCCTAAGTGCAGTGCTCCGAAGTATTCACTTGGTGACAGAGGCCGTCTCTCTTCACCCCAACCCCACTGACCCACTGTTGAGTGAAATACATTAATTCTGTCTCCACAGAAGATGATACAGAAAACCTTCCAGAAATTCTACAGGACAGTGACTGTGAAAATGAGAAACTGTGCGAGATTAGAATTAATAAAGAGCAATTGCTCAAAACTAATTGATCTGAAGTTTGGTACTTTGCTCTGGTATGCCCCAGAGAATACATGGAGGTGGGAATAGAGCTAGTGAAAGAATTACGGGGTCAGACAGCTCTTCAGTCCAACCAGTCCATATCAAACATAAGCCCAAACTATCCTAGTCCCACCTGCCTGGGCTTGACCAGGCTTGGAGGGCCGAATTTTCTTTGTTCTTTGATCTTTGTAAGTTCACTTCTTAGTTGTTCCCCTCTCAGCTTTGAACTTAGCACTTGACTTTTGGCCACCCCTCCCCCTGAGAAATGGACCTTGGTTATTCAGAATATTCATGGAATTGAAATTTTATAAACCTCTGTCACGTCAGCCCTCAGGCTCTGACACTCCAGGGGAAAACCTTTCAAACTCTTCGGCCTCTCCCTACAGTTCAAACCCTCCAGTCGAGGAACATCCTTGTAAATCTTTTTTCTGCGCCCTCTCAAAAATAACAACTTTCTTCCTTTAGCAGAGCCAATCGATATGTGCGCAGTATTCTTAAAGTGACCTCATCAATGTCTTGTGCAGGAGCAACATGCCATCCCAACCCCTATACCCAATGCTCTGACTGATTAGGGCAATCATGACAAATGTGTCCTTCCCTACCCTGTCTCACATGCTACTCCACTTTGAAGGAACTATGTGAGTGCACCCAAGGTCTCTTTATTCAGCAACAGTCCCTAGGGCCCCAGCATTAACTGTATAAGACCATAAGTCGATAAGACATGGGAGTGGAAGTAAGGCCATTCGGCCCATCAAGTCCACTCTGCCTTTTAAATCATGGCTGATGGGCATTTCAACTCCACTTCACTGCACGCTCCCTGTAGCCCCTGATTCCTTGTGAGATCAAGAATTTGTCGATCTCTGCCTTGAAGGTATCCAACGTCCTGGCCTCCACTGCACTCAGTGGCAATGAATTCCACAAGCCCACAACTCTCTGGCTGAAGAAATTTCGTCTCATTTCAGTTTAAAATTTATCGCCTCTAATTTTAAGGCAGTGCCCACGGGTCAAATAACAAAGAACAAAGAAAATTACAGCACAGGAACAGGCCCTCAGGCCCTCCAAGCCTACGCCAATCAAGATCCTCTGTTAGCGAGTTTTGAGAAGATTTGTAGCTCAAGTTGAGTTTCTGGATGTGAGTTTGCTCGCTGACCTGGAAGGTTAGTTTTCAGACGTTTCGTCACCATTCTAGGTAACATCATCAGTGAGACTCCGATGAAGCGCTGGTGTTATTTCCCGCTTTCTATTTATCTGTTTAGGTTTCCTTGTGTTGGTGATGTCATTTCCTGTTCTTTTTCTCAGAGGATGGTAGATTGGCTCCAAATCAATGTGTTTGTTGATGGAGTTCCGGTTGGAATGCCATTCTTCGAGGAATTCTCGTGCGTGTCTCTGATTGGCTTGTCCGAGAATGGATGTGTTGTCCCAATCAAAGTGGTGTCCTTCCTCATCGGTATGTAAGGATACTAGTGATCGTGGGTCATGTCGTTTTGTGGCTAGTTGATGTTCATGTATCCTGCTGGCTAGCTTTCTGCCTGTTTGTCCATTTGATTGTCCATTTCTCCTGTTTGATTTGGACAACACATCCATCCTAGGACAAACCAAACAGAGACACGCACGAGAATTCCTAGAAGCATGGCATTCCACCCGGAACTCCATCAACAAACACATTGTTTTGGAGCCAATCTCCCATCCTCTGAGAAAAAGAACAGGAAATGACATCACCAACACAGGAAATGACATCACCAACCCAAAGACACCGAAACAGATCCAAAGAAAGCGGAACATGACACCAGCGCTTCATCGGAGGCTCACTGATGATGTTACCTAGAATAGTGATGAAATGTCTGAAAACAAACCTTCCAGCTCAGCGAGCACACTCACATCCAGAAGATCCTCTGTCTAACATGTCGTCTATTTTCTGACGGTCTGTGTCCATTTTCTCCCTGCCCATCCATATACCTGTCCAAATATATCTTAAAGGACGCTAAGGTGTCTGCGCGTACCAGCTCTGCTGGCAACGCGTTCCAAGCACCCACCACCCTCTGTGCAAAGAACTTTCCACGCATATCTCCCTTAAACTTTCCTCCTCTCACTTTGAACTCATGACCCCTAGTAATTGAATCCCTCACTCTGGGAAAAAAAGCTTTTTGCTATCCATCCTGCCTATACCCCTCATGACTTTGCAGACCTCATTCAGGTCCTGCCTCAATCTCTGTCGTTCTGATGAAAATAATGCTAATCAACTCAACCTCTCTTCATAGCTAGCACCCTTCATACCAGGCAACATCCTGGTGAACCTCCTCTGCACCCTCTCCAAAACATTCACATTCGTTTGGTAATATTGCGAACAGAGCTATACACAGTACTCCAAATGTGGCCAAACCAAAGTCCTATACAACTGCAACATGACCTGCCAACTCTTGTACTCAATACCCCGTCCAATGAAGGAAAGCATGCCATATGCCTTCTTGACCACCCTACTGACCTGTGTTGTCACCTTCAGGAAACAATGGACCTGAACACCCAGATCTCTCTGTTCATCAATTTTCCCTCGGACTTTTCCATTTGCTGTATAGTTCGCACTTGAATTTGATCTTCCAAAATGCATCACCTTGCATTTACCCGGATTGAACTCCATCTGCCATTTATCTGCCCAACTCTCCAGTCTATCTATATTCTGCTGTAATCTCTGACAGTCCCCTTCACTATCTGCTACTCCACCAATCTTAGTGTCATCTGCAAACTTGCTGATCAGACCACCTACACCTTCCTCCAAGTCATTTAAATATATCACAAACAGCAGTGGTCCCAGCACAGATCCCTGTGGAACACTGCTGGTCACAGGTCTCCAGTTTGAGAAATGCCCTTCCACTACAACTCTCTGTCTCCCGTTGCCTAGCCAGTTTTTTTATCCATCTAGCTAGCACACCCTGGACCCCATGTGACTTCACGTTCTCCATCAGCCTGCCATGGGGAACCTTATCAAACGCCTTACTGAAGTCCGTGCATATGATATCTACAGCCTTTCCCTCATCAATCAACTTTGTCACGTCCTCAAAGAATACTATTAAGTTGGTAAGACATGACGTTCCCTGCACAAAACCATGCTGCCTGTCACTGATACGCCCATTTTCTTCCAAATGGGAATAGATCCTATCCCTCAGTATCTTCTCCAGTATCTTCCCTACCACTGATGTCAGGCTCACCAGTCAATAATTTCCTGGATTATCCTTGTTGCCCTTCTTAAACAAGGGGACAACATTACCACGTCTCCAGCCCTCGGGACCTCACCTGTGTCGAAAGATGCTGCAAAGATATTTGTTAAGGCCCGGGCTATTTCCTCTCTCGCTTTCCTCAGTAACCTGGGATAGATACCATCCAGACCAGGGGACTTGTCCAGCCTAATGACTTTTAGGATACCCAACACTTCCTCCTTCCTGATGTCAACTTGACCTAGAGTAAGCAAACATCTATCCCTAACCTCAACATCTGTCATGTCCCTCTCCTTGGTGAATACCAAGGCAAAATACTCGTTAAGAGTGTCACCCATTTTCTCTGAATCAGCAAATAACTTTCCTTCTTTGTCCTTAAGCGGGCTAATCCTCTCTCTACTTACCCTCTTGCTCTTTTTATATGAATAAAAGGTTTTGGGATTTTCCTTAACCATGTTTGCCAGCAATATCTCATGACCTCTCTTCGCCCTCTTCATCCTTCGTTTCAGATTCGCTCCGCATTCCCGATATTCTTGCAAAGCTTCGCCAGTCTTCAGTTGCCTAGACCTCATGTATGCTTCCTTTTTTACTCTTGGCTAGTCTCACAATTTCAATTGTCATCCATGGTTCCTTCATCTTGCCATTTCTATTCCTCATTTTCACAGGAACATGTCTCTCCTGCACGTTAATCAACCTCTCCTTAAAAGCCTCCCACACACCAAATGTGGATTTACCTTCAAACAGTTTTTTCCCAATCTCCATTCCTCAGATCCTGCGGAAACTTGGTATAGTCAGTTTAGTACTCTTCCTTTCGGACCACTCCCATCCTTGTCCATGCGTATTGTAAAACTTACGGAATTGTGGTCGCTATTTCCAAAGTAGTCCCCTACTGTAATATCAACCACCTGGCCGGGTTCATTCCCCAGCACCAGGTCCAGTATGGCCCCTTCCCGAGTTGGACTACATACATACTGCTCTAGAAAACCCTTCTGGAACACCTTATAAATTCTGCTCCGTCTTGACCCCTAACACTGAGTGAATCCCAGTCAATGTTGGGAAAATTAAAATCCCCCATCACCACCACCCTGTTTCTCCTAAACCTTTCCATTATCTGTTCACATATTTGTACCTCTATCTCACGCTCGCTGTTGGGAGGCCTGTAGTACAGCCCCAACATTGTTACTGCATCCTTCCTATTTCTGAGTTCTACCCATATTGCTTCATTGCTTGAGTCCTCCAGGGGGCCTTCCTTCAGTACGGATGTGTTATCGTCTTTGACAAGTACTGCAACTCGTCCACCCCTTTTTCCTCCCTCTCTAACCCCACTGAAGCATCGATATCCTGGGACAACTAGTTGCCAATCATACTCTTCCCTCAACCAAGCCTCAGTAATAGCAATAACATCATACTCCCAGGTACTGATCCAAGCCCTAAGCTCATCTGCCTTATCAACTACACCTTTCGCATTAAAACAAATGCACCTCAGACCACCTGTCCCTTTGTGTTCATCATCTGCTCCCCGACTACTATTCCCTTTAGTCACACTGACTCCATTAACTATTACCCTGCAGGCTTTCGTTCCTTCGTCTTTTCTATCCAATATTTGGTTCCCATCCCCCTGCCACATTAGTTTAAACCCTCCCCCACAGCATTAGCAAAAGCATCCCCAAAGACATTGGTTCCAGTATGGCTCAGCTGTAGACCATCCAATTTGTAATAGTTCAACGTTTTCCAGAACCGGTTCCAAAGTCCCAAAAATCTGAACCCCTCCCTCCTACACCATCTCTCAAGCCATGCATCCATCCTAGCTATTCTTTCATTTCTGCACTGACTAACACGTGGCACTGGTAGCAATCCTGAGATTACTACCTTTGAGGTCCTACTTTTTAACTTGGCTCTTAACTCCCTAAATTCCACTTGTGGGACCTCATCCCGTTTTCTGCCTATATCGTTGGTGCCTATATGCACCACGACAACTGGCTGTTCACCCTCCCGCTTCAGAATGTTCTGCAGCCGACCGGAGACATCCCTGACGCGTGCACCTGGGAGGCAACATACCATTCGCGAGTCCTGTTTTCCACTGCAGAACCGCCTATCTATTTCCCTTACAATTGAATCCCCAATGACTATCGCCCTTCCACTCTTTTTCCTGCCCAAGTACATGAAGACGGCCCCAGCTCGAGGTAAGCTTTTTAAAGTGGGAATAAAAAATGTTACATTCCCGACAGCCTCCTGGCGCCCTCTCTGTCTGGCCCTCGCTCTCCTCCCGCCTAACAGAAAAAACTTAGTCTCCCTTAGTCTCCCGCCTAACAGAAACAACTTCCTAGCATCCACCCCTTCTAAGCCATCCATTATTTTGTAAGTTTCTATTGGGTCTCCCCTCAGCCTTCTAAACTCTGATGAGTACAATCCCAGGATCCTTAGCCGTTCATCATACGTTAAACGTACCATTCCAGGGATCATCTGTGTGAATCTCCGCTGGAGATGCTCCAGGGCTAGTATGTCATTCCTGAGTTGTGGGGCCCAAAGTCCTGCCCTGCTTTACTCTACCAAACGCAAAACCTCTCATTTATCTAAATTAAACTCCATCAGCCTCACCTTGGCCCATTGGCCCATCTGATCAATGTTCCATTGCACACTGAGATAAACTTCACCACTGTCCACGGCACCACTTTTTAATGTCATCTGTAAACTTACTAACCATGTCTCTGATATTCACATCCAAATCCTTTATATTAATGATGGAAAACAGTGAACTCAGCACTGATACTTGCGGTAAACCGCTGGTCAATGGTCTCCAGTCTGTAAAACAATCCTCCACCTTCAAGCCAATTTTGAATTCAATTGACTAGCTCCCCCTGGATCCCATGTGATTACCCATTGCTAATCTGTCTACCATTTGGAACGTTATGGAACACCTTCCTGATGCCGATTTGGAAAATGTCTGCCACACTGCCTTCATCAACCTTCTTTATCACCTCTTCAAAATAATCAAGTTAGGGAGATGTGATTTACACTGCACAAAGCAATGTTTACTATCCCTATTCACTTCTACCCTTTCCAAATGCATGTAATTCCTCTCCCTCAGAATCACCTCCAACAACTTACCCAGCTCTCATGTCAGGCTCAATGGTCTCTGGCGCGCTGGCTGCCGGGTCAGTGTTTCCTTTTCCAGTCCCACCTCTCCCCTGATCACTACAAATTTTAAATGTAGCCAGGTTGGAGATGTGGCTGATAATATAGGTCTCAGACTGGGTCAGGGTCAGTGTAAGGAAAGAGTCAGACAGTTTTCTTTAATCTGCTAAAATTACACATTTATGACCAAACCAATTTTACTCAAACTATGGTGCAAAGAAGAAAGACACACATACACACACACACACACACACACACACACACACACACACGTATATTTGATGACAAGCTGAAATATTAACTTGAAAGAACTTTGTCCGCGTAACAGTTGAACTCATGATAAAAGGAAAAATGTGAGAGATTGTCCCAAATGTTATTCTGCTTCCAAATTTATTCTGCTCGCACAAGTTGTTGGCAATGGGATTATTTCCTGGAACTATTAGATTTGGCTGCATTCCCTTTGCTCCAGGCAGTGGGAGATTCCAATTAATCCTCATCATGAATCCTCCATGAGTGGTAAAGATGATTGGTGCGTTTTCAGCTCTTGTACATTGATGCGATGAGGAACAAGGAAATAGAGAGGGAGAGATACGCTGTTGCTTTTCAGGGAGGTTGCGTTTCTTTTCCCCTCTCTGAGTTGAATCACGCAATAATGCTATGCAACCCCCAAACATGAACATGTGAGGTCCTCTTGAACATTGTCCGAGCTACTTATTTCCATCACATTCCCTGCTCCATGTTGGCGCATCATTGCTGCTGTCATACACAGAGTCATTTCCTGAGCAACAAAAGGGCCTACTTGATTTAAAGACATGTTTATGTGTGCCTGCATAATTTACAACATCTTCACAACATCTATATTAAAATGAATGTGTCTTACTCCTAAAGAAATACAGAAATTAGTGGAAAAGGTCAGCAGCCTGGCAGCATCTATGAAGAGAAATTAGAATTAATGTTTCAGGTCAAGTGAACCTTCCTCAGAATCTGTTGTATTTTTAAAATTATTTCCCCAGTTGTATTCACCCAATCAAGACAAATTATCCGTCAGGTATTCACCATTTACACTCTCCTCAAGTTCTTATATAATCAAGAATATTTCTGGTTCTCAGGCCTAAGCTGTTAATCCTCCATAACATGATGCCTTCATCACAGGACAGTCTATAGAGAACCATCTTTGAAAAGTGTCAAAGGCCATTGTGATTTTCTTTTAGTTTCGTGCATCATACCTACAGACAGAGCATGAGATGGATTCTCAGCAATGCCCTGTACAGAAGCAGGGAAACATGCCTAACATCATACCCAGCACCCTTTTCAAGATACAGCACTATTCCGTTTACTTTCCAAATCACTTGCGACATCTTCAGACTAACTTTATATGATTTCTGTACCAGGACACACAAATCACTCAGTAGCACCAATCTCTGTGTTACTTCTCCAGTCGTATAATTTACTGCTGTTTTATCCTTTCCCCAAAACACAAATGACCCACAACCCACACTCTACTGTTTTTTTTCCATTGCCGGAAGTTTGCTCCCAAACACCCCCTGTCTACACACCAGTGTAGATCGCCTCCCTCCACTTGTCATCTTATTGGGTGACAATATTGCTGTACGAGCACATTGAGCTCCAATCCAATCAGCCCTTCATTGACATCATTAATCTGGATTGTAAACTGTTGATGAACTCACAACATTTCTTGAGGAATTCCATTAATCACTGCTTTCCAACCTGAAACTAAATAATTATCTGTATTCTGCCTTTCTTGTTAGTGAACTAGGACTCGCTGTGCAGCAGCTGGGAAAGGGTACAGGGCCTCTCCTGTGGTGTGTAGCTGGTTGTCGAGAAGTATCTGAGCTCAGCATTACACCATTAGGGCCATTTGTTGTCAGATCATCAGGTAGAGGTTGTACTGTCAATGATTTTGATCCTTCAGTGTTTAAAAAACAAGCACAGGATATAGACTGACAGTTGAGTAGAATGCTGTAAGATCAGAAATGCTGTCTTTTAGATGCAGCAATAAATCTAGCCTGCCCTCTCATTCAGGAGCTCAATTTTCCCCGGACATGTATCGAGGAGAAGGGGACATTTCCGATCAGTCTGGTTAACATCTGTCCCTTTAAGAACATCACAAATACAGATAAGCTTATGGTTAATTTCATTTTTGGCTGTGGGTGCTGTGTGGAAACATTGCCACAATTGGGACACAATAAAATAAAAAGTCTTTGATGAGTGACCTTACAGACGTTTGAAAAGTCACAAGGGACACAGGAGTGTAAACAGCCAAGGTCATTTCCCCGGGGTGGGGGAGTCCAAAACGAGAGGGCACAGCTTTAAGGAGAGAGGGGAAAGGTTTAAAAGGGACTTAAGGGGCAACGTTTTCATGCAGAGGGTGATGTGTTTATGGAATGAGCTGCCAGAGGAAGTGGTGGAGGCTGGTACAATTACAACATTTAAATGGCATCAGGATGGGTATATGATTCGGAATGGTTTAGAGAGGAATGGACCAAATGCTGGCAAATGGGCCCAGATTTATTTAGGATATCCAGATGGCGTGGATGAGTTGGACCGAAGGGTCTGTTTTCATGCTGTATATCTCTGTGTCTCTATGATAACAACCATGACTGTTTGAATGGGGACATCCTTTTCCTCTGCAACAGCTTTGAAGGGTGGAGTGAGACAACAACAAACAGGATACGAGCTGCAGTTGGCCAGTTGGACCCTCGAGCCTGCTGCTTAATTTAGAAAGATCATGGCTGATCTGTTTGTGGCTGAACACACTTTTCCTGTTTATTCCCAATAATGGACTCTCTTGTCCGTTAAAGGTCAGTTGAGCTCCGCCTTGAATATCTTCACTAACCCAGTGTTCATTATTCTCTGGGGATGAGAACACCACAGACAGCACAATGTTAAAGAGAAAGATATATTCGTACCTCAGTCTTAATTGGGAGACTCCTTAAAGTGCGTCAGCCACACAGCAAATTACCTTCTCTAAATATTCCCGATACCTTCATACCAGACAGTATAAGAAATTGGAGCAGAATTTGCCATCTGGCCCATCGAGTCTGCTCTGCTGTTCAATTATGCTTGACATATTTCTCAAAACAATTCCCTTGCCTTCTCACCATAACCCTTGAACTGCTTATTCATCAGAATGTATCTATCTCCACGGCTGTGTGCATGTGTGCAAGTGCGTGCGCGTGTGCACGTGCGTGTGTGTGTGTGTCTTTCTGCTTTATGGCAGGAGACAGGGTGGTCATGGAGGATTGTCCTTCAGACTGGAAGCCTGTGGTTTGTGGTGATCCACAGGGGTCAGTGCTAGATTTACTTTTGGTTGTCATTTAAATGAATGATTCAGATGAAAATTATAGAAGGCAAGGTTAGCAAGTTTACGGATGACACTGAGATTATTTGGACCATGGACAGACAAGGCTATCCAAGATTACAAAGAGATCCCGAGCAAATGAATGAATCATAAAGATGCACAGTATGGGAACAAATCCTTTGGTCCACATGTCCATGCTGCCCAGGTATCCGAAATTAATCTCATCCCATTTGCTGGCGTTTGGCCGACATTCCTCTGGACTCTTCCAATACATATACCCATCCTTTGAAATGGTGTTTTCACAAGCCTCCAGCACTTTATCGAGAAGTTCATTCGTATGGTTTTTGAAATTTTTCCCGATGTTCCATAAACCTGTGCCTTCTAATGTTTGACTCCCCATACTCTAGAAAAAGACCCTGACGATTCACCCTATCCATGCACTTCATGATTTTATAAACATATATAAGGTACACATTTTACTACAGTCAACACGAATGACTGTGCTTTCTGTTATCCCGGGCCTGAATTCTGAAATTCAACACTGGTCCTTCTCAATCAAGTCACAATTCTGGAAAAAATTTCACCAACTTGTTTCGACATTTTATGAAACACTGCTGGGGGATTTGAATTGAGGCCTCTGGTCCAAAGATGAAGGCCACCACGCTGCGATGGCCCCTGAATCTACAATGTGACTGTCCCGTATATTTGATCATCAACCTGTTCTGACAGGCTGTGACACACCTCCTCGACTGGCAGGAGTTGTATCCAGAACTTCTGGTCCAGAGCTAGTGACATTATCATAGATTCAGAGATTGGAATTGAATCAGACCTCTGGCACAGTGGCATTGGTGCTACCCATTACACAAGACCAAAGTCATGCCCAGATTTTGAGTCACATTTTACGTGCCAACTTTCAGCTGAATTTAAATTTATCAAATTCTGGTTAAATTTACTGAATTACACAGGGAAGATTTTTCAGTGTTGAACAATTGCAAGGTACTTGCCTCAACTAGAGGATGTTGAGGGAATGTGCTGCGTCATTGAGATAAACTATTAGCATCTTTAATTGCTTGGCTATGATTTCCAGCTTAAATGGTTATTATCTGAAATCCTCCCTCAACTGACCCCTTCTCCCACCGCCAACACACCCCCTCCTCCTGGACACCATCCCCAGGCCTCCTACCGTCCCTCGACTTCTTCATCTCCAACTGCCATTGAGACATCAATTGCCTCAACCTCTCCACCCCTCTCACCCATTCCAACCTCGCCCCGCAGAACCTACAGCCCTCCGCTCCTTTGTCTCCAACCCTCACCTCACTATAAAACCCACGGACAAGGGAAGCACATTTGTAGAATGGCACACTGACCTCGACATTGCTGAGACCAGATGCCAGCTCTCTGACACCTCCATCTACTGCCTCCTTGATCATGACCCCACCCCTGACCACCAATACATCATCCTCCAGACCATCCTGAACCTCATCACCTCAGGTGACCTCCCACTCACAGCCTCCAACCTCATTGTTCCCTAATCCTGCACCGCCCGCTTCTATCTCCATCCCAAAATCCACAAACCTGTCGGCCCTGGTCAACCCATTGTCTCTGCCTGCTCCTGGCCCACCGAAATTATCTCCAACTATCAGGACTCCATATTCCCCCCCTTGCTCCAGCTAATCCCCACCAATGTCCATGATACCACCCACGCCCTCCAACTCCTCCAGAACTTCCAATTCCCTGGTCCCCAACACCTCATCTTCACCATGGACCTGCAATCCCTGTATACTTGTAATCCCCATACAGATGACCTAAAGGACCTCTGCTTCTTCCTGTCACCCAGGCCCAACCAGTCCCCCTTCATTGACACCCTTGTCCGCTTAGCTGAACTCGTCTTCACCATTAATAACTTCTCCTTCAAGTCCTTCCACTTCCTACAGACAAAGGGGTTGGCCATAGGACCTGCATGGGCCCAAGTTATGCCTGCCTCTTTGTAGGTTACATAGAACAATCCCTTTTCCGAAACTACGCTGGCCTTAAACCCCACCTCTTCCTCCATTATATTGACAGCTGTATCGGTGCCACCTCATGCTCCCACAAGGAGCTCAAACAGTTCATCCACTTCACCAACATCTTCCATCCCAACCTTGAGTTTCCCTGGACCATGTGTGATACATCGCTCTCCTTCCTGGGCCGCTGTGTTTCCATCTCTGGAAACCACCTGGAAACCAATATCCATTTCAAGCCTACCAACTCCCACAGCTACCTAGAATACATTTCTTCCCACCCACATTCCTGTAAAAATGTTATTCTCTATTCCCAATTCCTTCGCCTCCTCTGCATCTGTTCCTGAGATGAGGCATTCCACTTGCAGTCATCCCAGATGTCTTCATTTTTCAAGGGTTGCAACTCCCCCTCCACAGTGGTTGAAAATACCCTCGAACGCATCTCTCATGTTTTCTGCAACTCATCCCTCACACCCCCTCCCCTCAATAAAACCAAAACAGAATCTTCTCATCCTGAGGTCACCCACACGCCCCGCCCACCCCCACCAACCTCCGGATCCAACACATCTTCCTCCAGCGCCTGTGCCATCTGCAATCTGAACCCACCACCAAAGATATTTTCCCCTCGCCACTCTTCCCTGCTTTCCGGAGGGACCACTTTCTCCACGAATCTCTTGTCCGCTCTACACTCCCCTCCAGCTCCATGTCACCCGGCTCTTTTCCCTGCAACTGTGAGAAGTGCGGAACCTGCCCCAAACCCACCACCCCGTACCCTCCATCCCAGGCCACAGGAAAACCTTCCACATCAAACAGATGTTCACCTGCACATCTGCTGATGTATATTGTATCCCCTGTTCCTGATGTGGCCTCCTCTTCATTGGGGAAAACAAGCAGAGCCTTTGAGACCGCTTTGTGGAACATCTACGCTCCACACCTTGGATGTCATGTCCATCCTGGGCCTCATCCAATGCCACAACGATACCACCCGAAGGCTGCAGGAACAGGACCTCATATTTTGCTTGGGAACCCTGCAGCCTCATGGTATCAATGTGGACTTCACAAGCTTCAAAATCTCCCGACCCCCAAATGCATCCCAAAACCAGCCCAGCTCATCCCTGACTCCGTGACCTGTCCATCCTTTCTCCCACTGATCCACTCCTCCCACCTCAACCCCCGCCCCTACCTCCTACCAACCAGTCTCATCCCTGTCTCCTTGACCTGTCCGGCTTCCCTTGACTGACCAACCTCCACCCTAACTCCCCGCCTACGCTCACCTTTACTGGCTCCATCCCAGCTTCCTTGGCCTGTCTGTCTCCTCTCCACTTATCTGTTCGTTTCTCCATCTTCCATCCGCCTCCCCCTCTCCCTCTCTATTTATTCCAGAATCCCCTTCTCCTCCCCCATTTCTGAAGAAGTGTCCAGACCCGAAATGTCAGCTTTCCTGCTCCTCTGATGCTGCTTGGCCTGCTGTGTTCCTCCAGCTCGATACATTGTTATTTCAGATTCTCCAGCAGCAGCAGTTCCTACTATATCTGGAGACTGCAATGTTAGGGAAAGAAATTCTGCAGACATGTTCTGCACTATGAAGAATCTCGATTAGACATTACTGAACACCAGACACGACAAAAGAGCATAATTTCCAACCCCAAAAGATCATATTGCAGATCACTATTTCCCACCTCTAAGGTGTGAATGCTCGCATCTTAAAAGCATTAAACGTTACACAGCAACAAATTATATTCTAAGATCAAAAACAAAGTTGCTGGAAAAGCTCAGCAGATCTGGCAGCATCTTTGAAGGAAAAAAAAACAGTCAATGTATGGGGTTCAGTGACCCTTCCTCAGAATTGTTGGTGGCTGAGAAAATGTCAGTTCATATGCTGAAAATAGAGAGGTGGGTGGGGTAGAGAGTAATCGAGATGCTAGGGCCCAAAGAGAGAGAAAGAAGTTGGACAGACAAAGGAGTTAATAACGATCAGGCTGGGAGGGTGAGTAGTTGCTCATAGGGACTGTTAGTGACTAACAACAGGGAGTGTGTAATGGCAGGGTATGTGGTAACAAGGCCTGGTGTGTGCAGTGGGGTGTGGGACATGGGAGAGTTTAGCCCCTAAAATTATTGAACTCAATACTGAGTCCGGAGTGCTGCAGGGTCCCCAAGTGGAAAATGAGGTGTTGTTCCTCCAGCTTGCTTTGGGCACCACTGTAACACTGCAGCGAGACAGAGATGTTGGCCAGGGAGCAGGGTGGCGCATTAAAGTGGCAGGCAACAGGCAGTTCAGAGACTTTTTTTTAACAAGTCGCGCATAGATGTTCTACCTCGCTTTCACCAAGTCTTCACTTCATTTCCCAATGTAGAGGAGACCACATTGTGAGCAGCCAATGCAGTAGACTAGATTCTGGGAAGTGCGGGTGAAGTGTTGCTTCACCTGGAAGGTATGTTTGGGCCCTTGGATACTGGGGAGGGAGGGGTAAATGGGCAGGTGTAGCACCTTCAACGGTTACAGGGGAAGGGTCGTAGGGCTGTGGGGAATTGTTGGGGGTGAAGGAAGTGTGTAACAGGGTGTCCCGGAGAGAACAGTCTCTGCGGAAGGCAGGCCTGTAATGCTGCTTGGCCTGCTGTGTTCATCCAGCTTCACACTTTGTTATCAAGGGAGAGGTGGTCTGGTGGTGGCATCTCAGTGAAAGTGGCAGAAGTGGCGTCTGATGTTCTTCTGGATGTGGATGCTGTTGGGATGGTTGGTGAGGCTAAGGGGAACCCTATCACTGTTGCGGGAGGAAGGAGAAGGAGTGAGGGTAGAAGTGTGCGAGATGGATCAGACCTGGTTGAGGGCCCTGTCAACAAAGGAGCTGGGGAATCCTCAGTTGAGGAGGAAGGTGGACATGTCGGAGGCTCTCTTGTTGAAGTTAGCCTCATCTGAACATATGTGCTGGAAACGGAGGAACTGAGAGAATGGGATGGAGGGAGTCTTTACGAAAATAAAGACCGGAGTTTGTAGGCCTTCTGGAGCTGGGAGGGTCTTTCAAAACATGTCAGGGTTGTGTGGGGGTGCAGTGGGAATATCACTCACTGGGCTGTGGTGTGGCAGATTGTGTTTAATTTGCATAAATGCAAGACATTTACAGGATTTTACAGGAAGGAGGGTGTGAGGACATATAGCCCAGGTAGCTGTGGGAGACAGTGGATTTGTAATGAATATTAGTGGCCAGTCTATCCCAGAAATGGAAACAGAAATGTTGAAGAAGGGAAGGTCAGAGATAGACCAGGTGAAAGTTTGGGCAGGGTGGAAGTTGGAAGCAAAATATGTCAAGCTTTCCAATTCCAGACGAGAGAGAGAAGCAGTACTGATGATATCTCAGATTCTCCAGTATCTGCAGTTCCTACTATCTCCGGTGATATCATTGATACAGTGGAGAAAGAGCTGTGGGTGGGGGAGGGTAGCAGAATAGGACTGGGAAAAGGAATGTTCCACGTACCCAATGAAGAGACAGGCATAACTAGGGCCCATCTGGGTGCCCATTGGCAAACTCTCCACCCTGAAGAAAATGAATCTCCCCTTCACAGGCTGGTCTGCAATCCACACTCCCACCACCACCACCCCACGCCTCCTGCTGCCCGCACAAGGCAAACCAAGCTCAGGGTCTTTGCGAAAATAAAGACCGGAGTTTGTAGGCCTTCTGGAGATGGGAGGGTCTTCAAAACATGTCAGGGTTGTGTGTGGGGGGGTGGGTGGGTGGGAATATCGCTCACTCGGCTGTGGTGTGGCAGATTGTGTTTAATTTGCACAAATGCAAGACATTGCTTTTGGTAAAACAAACAAGGGCAGGACTGATATAATTTAAATTAGGGCCTTTGGTAGTGTTGCAGAACAGAGACTCGGCCATCAGGTATAGTTCTTCGAAGTCTGTCTCACATACAGACAGGCTTTTTAAGGAGGCATTTAGTTCGTTACCTTCTTTGCTCAGGCCTTTGAGTTTGGGAGTTGGGATTTCATTTTCACGTTGTACAGGATGTAGGTGAGGCATCTTCTGAAGTACTGTGTCCAGTTCTGGTCGCACTGTTATAGTAAGGATAATATTAATCTGGAGAGGGAACAGCAGAGATTTACCAGGATGTCGGTGGGAATGGATGGTTTGAGATATAAGGATTAGATTAGATTCCCTACGGTGTGGAAACAGGCCCTTTGGCACAACAAGTCCACACCACCCCTTGAAGCATCCCACCCAGACCCATCCCCCTATAACCCACACACTCCTGAACACTACGGGCAATTTAGCATGGCCAATCCAACTAGCCTACACATCTTTGGACTGTGGGAGGAAACCGAAGCACCTGGAGGAAACCCACGCAGACACGTGGAGAATGTGCAAACTCCGCACAGACAGTTGCCCGAGGCTGGAATTGAACCCAGGTCCCTGGTGCTGTGAGGCTGCAGTGCTAACCACTGAGCCACTGTGCTGCCTGTGCCAGGACAAGGGGTGCCATGGGTGTCACTGCCAGAGAGAGATGGTCTGGAATCGGTTTAAATATGAACAAATGTGATGGTTTGGATATATAGATAGAGAGGGGCAGATAGAGAGACAGTGTCGTGGAAGGATTTGTTCACAAGGTTCAGAATGCTGACATGTGGACATACTCCCTTACACCGAAACACTGCATGGGTCCAACACTGTCGCCTGATTCAATCCGGATACATCACCACTTCAGAGTGTTTTCAGAGGCTCGATAGGCTGGGACTTTACTGACTTATGCACAGAGAGGATAAGGAGTGACCTGATTGAGGCTTTTAAATCATGAGGTGCACAAATAAGTTGAATGTCGGTTATCTTTTCTTGGGGATGGAGGATTTCAAGGCTGTGGGGATGTTTCAAATTTTGAGGATCAAACATTTTAAAAGAGACATGAGGGGCAATTATTTTACAGAGAGTCATTCGCGTTTGGGATAAAATTCCACATGAAATGGTGGAAGTGAGTGCAGTTACAACGTTTAAAAGACATTTAGATAAGTACATGAGGAAGAAATCAGTTTGGATGGTGTCGTGCGCTGCTGCCCTCCCAGTCCCTCTCTGAACAAATCCCTGATGGTTCCCATCCCCTGCTGCTGCCTGTGCAGTGGCGTGTGGAGGCCAGCAGAGGGAGGCATTGCATCACATCAAACAGCACAGAGACTGTCAGAGATAATAAAATGTGAGGCTGGATGAACACAGCAGGACAAGCAGCATCTCAGGAGCACAAAAGCTTACGTTTCGGGCCTAGACCCTTCATCAGAGAGGGGGATGGGGTGAGGGTTCTGAAATAAATAGGGAGGGAGGGGGATGCGGACCGAAGATGGAGAGAAAAGAAGATAGGTGGAGAGGAGAGAGATAATGGGAACTGCAGATGCTGGAGATTCCAAGATAATAAAATGTGAGGCTGGATGAACACAGCAGGCCAAGCAGCATCTCAGGAGCACAAAAGCTGACGTTTCGGGCCTAGACCCTTCATCAGAGAGGAGGATGGGGGGAGGGAACTGGAATAAATAGGGAGAGAGGGGGAGGCGGACCGAAGATGGAGAGTAAAGAAGATAGGTGGAGAGGGTGTAGGTGGGGAGGTAGGGAGGGGATAGGTCAGTCCAGGGAAGACGGACAGGTCAAGGAGGTGGGATGAGGTTAGTAGGTAGCTGGGGGTGCGGCTTGGGGTGGGAGGAAGGGATGGGTGAGAGGAAGAACCGGTTAGGGAGGCAGAGACATGTTGGACTGGTTTTGGGATGCAGTGGGTGGGGGGGAAGAGCTGGGCTGGTTGTGTGGTGCAGTGGGGGGAGGGGATGAACTGGGCTGGTTTAGGGATGCAGTGGGGGAAGGGGAGATTTTGAAACTGGTGAAGTCCACATTGATACCATATGGCTGCAGGGTTCCCAGGCGGAATATGAGTTGCTGTTCCTGCAACCTTCGGGTGGCATCATTGTGGCAGTGCAGGAGGCCCATGATGGACATGTCATCAAGAGAATGGGAGGGGGAGTGGAAATGGTTTGCGACTGCGAGGTGCAGTTGTTGGTTGCGAACTGAGCGGAGGTGTTCTGCAAAGCGGTCCCCAAGCCTCCGCTTGGTTTCCCCAATGTAGAGAAAGCCGCACCGGGTACAGTGGATGCAGTATACCACATTGGCAGATGTGCAGGTGAACCTCTGCTTAATGTGGAATGTCATCTTGGGGCCTGGGATGGGGGTGAGGGAGGAGGTGTGGGGACAAGTGTAGCATTTCCTGCGGTTGCAGGGGAAGGTGCCGGGTGTGGTGGGGTTGGAGGGCAGTGTGGAGCGAACAAGGGAGTCATGGAGAGAGTGGTCTCTCCGGAAAGCAGACAGGGGAGGGGATGGAAAAATGTCTTGGGTGGTGGGGTCGGATTGCAGATGGCGGAAGTGTCGGAATATGCTGCGTTGTATCCGGAGGTTGGCGGGGTGGTGTGTGAGAACGAGGGGGATCCTTGTTGGGCGGTTGTGGCGGGGGCGGGGTGTGAGGGATGTGTCGCGGGAAATGCGGGAGATGCGGTCAAGGGCATTCTCGACCACTGTTGGGGGCAAGTTGCAGTCCTTGAAGAACTTGGACATCTGGGATGTGCGGGAGTGGAAAACCTTATCGTGGGAGCAGATGCGGCGGTTGCGGAGGAATTGGGAAAAGTGGATGGAATTTTTGCAGGAGGGTGGGTTGGAAGAGATGTATTCCAGGTAGCTGTGGGAGTCGGTGGGCTTGAAATGGACATCAGTTACAAGCTGAGATGGAGACTGAGAGGTCCAGGAAGGTGAGGATTGGGATGGAGATGGCCCATGTGAACTAAAGGTTGGGGTGGAAGGTGTAGGTGAAACGGATGAACTGTTCGAGCTCCTCTGGGGAGCTAGAGGTGGCGCCGATACAGTCATCAATGTAACGCCGGAGGAAGAGGTGGGGTTTGGGGCCTGTGTAGGTGCGGAAGAGGGTTTGTTCCACGTAACCTACAAAGAGGCAGGCATAGCTGGGGCCCATGCGGGTGCCCGTGGCCACCCACTTTGTCTGTAGGAAGTGGGAGGAATGGTAAGAGAAGTTGTTGAGGGTGAGGACGAGTTCAGCGAGGCCGATGAGGGTGTCGGTGGAGGGGGACTGGTCAGGCCTGCAGGACTGGAAGAAGCGGAGGGCCTTGAGTCCATCTGCATGCAGAATACAGGTGTATACGGAGTGGACATCCATGGTGAAAATGAAGTGTTTGGTGCCAGGGAATTCGAAGTTCTGAAGGAGGTAGAGGGCGTGGGTAGTGTCACGGACGTAGGTAGGGAGTTCCTGGACCAAAGGGGAGAAAATGGATTCCAGATAGGTGGCGATGAGTTTGGTGGGGCAGGAACAGGCTGAGACAATGTGTCGACCAGGGCAGGCAGGTTTGTGGATTGTTTGGACATAGGGCAGTTTTTCCACCGCCTTCGCCTCCACGCTTACTTCTTCAACCGGGAACCTAACCCTCCCTCCACTGATCCCTTCACCCGCTTCCAACACAAGTCCTCCTCCTGAACACCACCCCTAGGCCTCCTACACTCCCTTGTCCTCTTCGTCTCCAACTGCCATCGAGACATGAACCGCCTCAACCTCTCCACCCCTCTCACACACTCCAACCTCTCCCCTACAGAACGGGCAGCCCTCCGCTCCCTCTGCTCCAACCCCAACCTCGCCATCAAACCCGCAGACAAGGGTGGCGCATTGGTAGTATGGCGCACTGACCTCTACGTCGCCAAGGCCGAACGCCAACTCTCCAACACCTCCTCCCACCGCCCCCTTCATCATGACCCCACCAACGAGCAACAAACCATCATCTCCAACACCATTCATGACCTCATCACCTCAGGGGACCTCCCACCCACAGCCTCCAACCTTATTATTCCCCAACCCCGCATGGGCCATTTCTATCTCCTTCCCAAAGTCCACAAACCTGCTTGTAACTGATGTCCATTTCAAGCCCATCGACTCCCACAGCTACCTAGAATACACCTCCTCCCACCCACCCTCCTGCAAAAATTCCATCCCCTTTTCCCAATTCCTCCACCTCCGCTGCATCTGCTCCCACGATGAGGCATTCCACTCCCGCACATCCGAGATGTCCCAGTTCTTCAAGGACCACAGCTTTCCCCACACAGTGTTCGAGAACGCCCTTGACCGCGTCTCCTGCACTTCCCACAACACATCCCTCACAACCTGTCCCCGCCACAACCGCCCAACGAGGATCCCCCTCGTTCTCACACACCACCCCACCAACCTCCGGATACAACGCATCATCCTCCGACACTTCCGCCATCTACAATCCGACCCCACCAGCCAAGGCAATTTTCCATCCCCACCCTTGTCTGCTTTCCGGAGAGACCACTCTCTCCGTGACTCCCTTGTTCGCTCCGCACTGCCCTCCAACCCGACCACACCCAGCACCTTCCCCTGCAACTGCAGGAAATGCTACACTTCGCCCCCAGACCTCCTCCCTCAACCCTATCCCAGGCCCCAAGATGACTTTCGATTTAACCTCCCCACCTATAGTCTCCTCTCCACCTATCTTATTTTCTCTACATCTTCGGTCCGCCTCCCCCTCTCTCCCTATCTATTCCAGAACCCTCTCCCCATCCCCGTCTCTGATGAAGGGTCTAGGCCCGAAACGTCAGCTTTTGTGCTCCTGAGATGCTGCTTGGCCTGCTGTGTTCATGCAGCTTCATACTTTACTATCTTGGATTCTCCAGCATCTGCAGTTCCCATTATCTCAGAGACTGTCAGACCTGCCCCACACAGAGACACACAGAAATACACACAAATACACCGATACTTTCACAAATAAGGGGAACCTATCAGAATTTCCCTGGTTCTGTGTTTTGCTAATAACTGCATTCATTCCATTTGGTGTGTGTTGGGATTACTGTTATTCCGTGGACAGCATTTCATTATTTGAGCCACTCCATGAGAGTACATCAGTATTTGCTCTCTCCAGTGAGTGTGACAGTGTTTCAGTTGTTCCATGGGGACTGTGACTCTGTGAGATTTTCAATGCTTGATTATTGAAGATGTCAGGACAATTTGGGAGACTAGTAAATATTATAGGTTAGTTTCAGTATCTGAGCTGTCTGAAGGAGGAGGTGTAGGAGGGAGACTCTGTGCTCCCTTCCTGGGAGCTGGTGGAGACGATGTGTAGTGAGCCCACCCTCCTGCCCACCGAGACCATGGGGATTCCATTTGTGCCGGCTCGATACAAAACAGAGATGGCATCAGGGGCACGGTTTCTCAGCTGTTCCAGGTGGAAATGGAACTGACAGTGGGATTAAAGTGAGAATTACCCTTCACTGAACATTGCTCCTTACTCGGTTGTTGGGACGTGTATATTTTGGAATCTCCATACAGGTCGTCCTGGTTCCTCCGGCTCATTCCAGGGCCCTCCCCATGCGGCGGGGGAAGGTGGTGAGGGAACTGATGTGCGGAACACCACCGCCCTGCTTGGCCTTTTCTGTCCTATTCCAGGCTGTTCCTCCTGGAATGAGGGAAAGGGAGGGAGGGAATGAAGGTGAACGTGCATGGCCCTGCTGTTAGTGATGGTGTAGGTGAGGGGGAAGTGGTGAGGTGTCCGGATTGAATCAGTCGACAATGTTGGATCGATGCAGTGTTTTCAGTGTCGGGGACTATGTCCACATGTCAGCATTCTAAAATTGTGAACACATCCTTCCATGACACAGTCTCTCAATCTCCCCGTCTCTGTCTGTTTATCCAACCCATCCCATTTGTTCGTATTTAAAGTGATTCCCCACCATCTCTCTCTGGCAGTGATTTTCACACCCATGGCACCCGTTGTCATGGCACATTGGAGATATGGAGCTGTAAATGGATGGGAGCCGCACATCCTGTCACTTCCAGCATGGGCTGCAAGTTTCCCCAGGCTGGGAGGTGATTTAACACAGCGTTACCAGGGACTGCACTGGGGTGGTCTGTACAGCTCTACACACTGGGAGGGTAACTGCTCCAGGTTTGCAGATCAGTTCAGTGGTGTTCACCTCACTGTCCCCCGTGCTGGACAGATACCTGGTCCGGATTTATATATTAATGCACTGGTGGGGTCTGCACAGCTCCCCGTGCTGGACTGATATCTATTTGACTGGTGAGGCCTGCACAGTGTCCCACTCTGGACAGATTGCCGGGTTGTATGGAGCAGGACACTAGCCTGGTCTGCACAGTGTTCCATGCTGAACAGATATTTTATCAGGGTTTGTGGTGTCTGGGCTGGTTCTGTGAAGTGGATTGAGAATGTGAGATAACTGACCACTTCAGTTGATCTGGCAATGCCTTTAATTTGTGTTTGCCAGTTGTGTTGAGTTTGGGGAGAGATTTCCACCGCAAGGCTGAGTGGGTCTCACCAAAACTGATGGACAGAAGGGCCTTTGTGATATGGATCTTTTATGACTCCATCACATTCTGTTTCCGACATTCCCTGGAACATTCTGTAACCGACATTCCCCGGAACATTTTGTATCCGACATTATTTGTGAACATTTGGATGCCAGTTAATTGAACAAAAGATAAGACCCCGAGGGAAAAGATTCCATTCCAGAGAGAAGGAGACACTGTTGCAAATTCCCCTCAGGTAGTTAATGGGGTGAATACATTTTCCCTGTGTTCATGTTTCTTCACAAACAATAATTGACCACAATGTGGACGAAAAGACTGAAATTTCCATCCTCCGTTTGTCTGCAGGGAACTGGGAGAGAATGCTTCAGGACAGCAACGTCTTCACCCTCCATATCAGGAACTGTCAGGAAATGACCTGTGCCTGCCCTCGAGTGAATGAGTCTGTGGGAATGTTCTAGAAGCCGTCTGTCCTTATGGATGTGTGTTTGTGTATTTCAGGAGGGAGAGTTTCTTGTATTTTTTGTTAGTTTTTTTTGTAAAATAAAACAAATTGAGACATTACTACGGGTTATTTCAGCTTCTTTTTTTTTCAATAAATCAGCGATAAATTTGAAAATGTCGCTGGGTCCTCAATCAAACTGGTAACTGTGCCTCCAGACTGATGTGTAATTTATTTGTTTTCCTTCCTCACAGTTAATGTGGTGACGATCTACGTCCTGCTTTATAAAGATTGTGGATTGTCTCCATGTGTCAGACGTTACCTGGGGGCCATGGCAGTGGCGGATTTCTTGGTCATTATCCTCGACCTGATATTGAGACACATTCCCATTGTTTATCAGGAACAGTTTTATTTCCTGTGGGCCATCCCCGTGTGTAATATCCACGCCGTCCTGCTTTATGCAGCCACTGACTGTTCTGTCTGGTTCACCGTCACTTTCACCTTTGATCGATTTGTGGCCATTTGTTGCCAGAAGCTGAAAAGTAAATATTGCAGTGAGAAAACGGCGGCTGTGGTTCTGGCAACAGTGACTGTGCTGAGCTGTTTAAAGAACATTTTCTGGTATTTTATACTCACAGCTCACTATTGGAAGGGCAATTCCCCCTGGTTTTGTGCACTAACTGTCAATGCTGCTTTATCTCCTGTGTGGGTCACAATCGAGTTCCTCCACCACATTCTAACCCCGGCTCTCCCATTTCTCCTGATTCTGCTGCTCAATGTTTTCACCGTCAGACACATTTTAGTGACCAGCAGAGCCCGCAGGAGACTCCGGGCTCACACCAATGGGGACGGTCAGTGTGACACAGAAATGAAGAATCGAAAAAAATCCATCATGTTACTGTTTGTGATCTCAGCCAATTTCATCCTGTTATGGTCAACGTTAATGGTGTATTCTATGTTTGCCCGGATGTGGTTTATTGGGTATCGGTCTGTGTATCTAGATTACTTAGTGCAGGAATTGGGCTTCATGCTGCAGCTCCTCAGTTGCTGCACAAACACCGCGATTTATGCTGTGACCCAGACTAAGTTCAGGCAGCAGCTGAAGAATGTGCTGAAATATCCCTTTACCCAAATTCATCAATCAATCAAATTCACTCATTAATCAATCCATCCAGGATTTTCTCATTTCAGTTCAATGTTTCAGCAATGAAGCAGCCTGTCGCTATGGTAACAGACTGAGGGTAGTGCTGGTTTATCCAACCTTATCCCACAGGGGGTTACAGGGAAACATGTCAATGTTTCTCTCAACTCACAGGCCAAAGAGAAAAGGCACCATTCCACTGACTGCATCCATAACTTCAATATGTAATTAACGTTCATTAAAAAGTGCCAAGCAGCACAGCAAATTATATTGTTGTTTGTCTCTGTGTTGAAGAAGCTCAGCTGGAGAGAAACAGACCCGGCCCCAGGTCCTGCCCTCAGGGAAGGGGAGGGAACTATGGTCAAGCTCAGGATTTGGTTTTAAGTCATTCTGTCCTTGCTTTCACCTGTGGGTCTCCCAATCTGACCTGACCTCGACAGAATTCATTTCTCTCTCCCTTGTTACATCTCCCTCCATATCGCCCTCCGAATCTCATAATGACCCTCTCTCTCCTCATTCTTTTAACCCCCCTCTTTTTTCATGAACCCTCTTTCCCACATTCTCCTTCCGTCTCTCTACTTCTCAATCTCCCTCTCTCTCAGTTTTTGACAGCGTCCATGGCTCACTTCATCTAAATCCTCTCTCACCTCCCATTGCAGGGGGAACAGTGTGGATTGGGGAATAGAATGGCGCTAGGGTATGGGTGAAGGCCACGCCTGTTGTTAAAGGATTAGTGTAGTGGGGGAGCAGCAGGTCAGTGGGAGGGGAACAAAGTGGGCGTAGGATCCCTGGCATTTTTCAGGGGAACAGTGTTGTGGTGAGGCTGAAGGTCATCCCTGTGTGTGTTGGGAGCAATGGACACTGCTGTAGGAAACATCTCGGTGTGGGTCCACATGCCATTGCCATGGGCCAGGACTGAGTGTGTCAATCTGGTGCTATTAAACATAGACGTAACTGAAGGACAAACAGTGAAAGCAGCTTGTGATTGACACAGCTAAGGGTCCACCCAAACAGCAGATCAGGTCTGAGCTGTGCAGTCCTGCCGAGGGGAGCTGTGAATGGAGGTGGGCAATTCGAGCCATAACAGGAAGAGGCATCTCCATCAATATTCCCAGACTCAATGCTGAGGGAACACAGGACATCATTCCACCTACAAGGCAGAACTGTTTGTTTCCATCCTCAATGATAATTGTCGAGTTGATGACCCATTGGTTCGATTTGGTTTGATATATTACAGTCACATGTACCGAGATACAGTGAAAAGTTTTGTTTTGCATGCAGTGCAGCCATATCACACAGGCGTACCTTTTGTGTCTTCTTATCGTCGCCTCTTCCTGAGAACCTCAGTGTCACTGATGTCAGTCTTGAACTCATTTGACTCACTCCATGGAATATCAGGAAACTGCCGAAGAACCTGAATATTGCAAAAGCCGTTGGCGCTGACAACCTTCCATCAATAACACTGAAGGGTCATTTTCCAGAACTGGCATGGACACCAGCCAATCTGTGCCAGTATATCTACAGCACTGGCATCTACCCAGAAATGTGGGCAATTGTCCAGCAATGTCCTGACCGCAAAAGGAAGAAAAAAAACCCAGTCGCGTTAATTTGCGTCCAATCAGTTATCTCCCAATGTTCAGTGAAGTGATGAAATGGAAGGGGGCAGGGGTCTCAAGCATCACATTCTCAACAATTAGCTGTTCACTGACACTCTAAATCGCTGTCTTTGTTCATCGTCTCAATTTGCTTCTCGTTTTAGATTTATCACTCTCCTTCCGGCAGGGAGGTGGCGTTCAAACACAATCACATCAAACATGAGCTTTCCGAATGGTGGCCCAGAGTCGAGGCACGAGAGACAGAGAGAGAGAGGGAGAGAAAGAGAGAGAAATGTGTAGAAGAGAGGGTGGTGGAAAAAAGGGGAGAGATGGTGAGAGAGTGGGTGAGGCGGGAGATGGTTGGAGAGAAACGGAGATAGTGAGAAAGAAACAGAAAACGGGATATAGAGAAGGAGGGAGAGAGACGAGCGAGAGAGTGTGCGAGCGCAGGGATAGAGAACGGGAAAGAGAAAAGCCCCCTGTCTTACCACTGACTGTTCCCTCGTGTTTAATGTGATACAATGCCGCCATCTGCTGGCCTGCTCACGCCACTGCAAGGGAAAGGGGCAAGGTGAAAAGCATCAGGGGTTCAGTCTGAAAGATGCGAGTACAAAGCGACAGCAACACACATACAGAGTGTGCTGGTGTAGGGAGGATTGCAAATATACTGAGGCTCGTCAGAGTAAATATGCTCATGTTAAGAAATGTTTGTGTTCCCACTGCAAATGTGGAAATGATTTGCCTTTCGGCATTTTCCTGACATTATACACATTTGATGGATTATTCCCTTTGCAACTGGATTCAGATACCTCCGAATAGACCGTTTTGTGAGAAGGCTTGGTGAATATTATTACACTTCCTGCAATTTGTCATGTTTTGTAACCTACTCTGTCAAATCCTAAGCGGAAAAAAATCAAATGTGAAGGGAGTGAGATCAGCAGCGGGTTTGTTCCTGTCTCATTCTGCTCATATCTCAGGGACAACATCTATCGGACAAAACTGCGCTGCGTCTCTAAACACATTGTTTGAACAACGAAAAAACTGCGCACCCGGAGAGGTTTAGAGACTGTGATGCCTTGTGAAGCGCACAAAGGTTCGACGGCTTATGTAGGAGAGATAATAGGAACTGCCGATGCTGGAGAATCCAAGATAATAAAATGTGAGGCTGGATGAACACAGCAGGACAAGCAGCATCTCAGGACCACAAAAGCTGACGTTTCGGGCCTAGACCCTTCATCAGAGAGAGGGATGGGGTGAGGGTTCTGGAATAAATAGGGAGAGAGGGGGAGGCGGACCGAAGATGGAGAGAAAAGAAGATAGGTGGAGAGAGTATAGGTGGGGAGGTAGGGAGGGGATAGGTCAGTCCAGGGAAGACGTACAGGTCAAGGAGGTGGGATGAGGTTAGTAGGTAGGTGGGGGTGCGGCTTGGGGTGGGAGGAAGGGATGGGTGAGAGGAAGAACCGGTTAGGGAGGCAGAGACAGGTTGGACTGGTTTTGGGATGCAGTGGGTGGAGGGGAAGAGCTGGGCTGGTTGTGTGGTGCAGTGGGGGGAGGGGACGAACTGGGCTGGTTTTGGGATGCGGTGGGGGAAGGGGAGATTTTGAAGCTGGTCAAGTCCACATTTATACCATTGGGCTGCAGGGTTCCCAAGTGGAATATGAGTTGCTGTTCCTCCAGCCTTCAGGTGGCATCATTGTGGCACTGCAGGAGGCCCATGATGGACATGTCATCTAAAGAATGGGAGGGGGAGTGGAAATGGTTTGCGACTGGGAGGTGCAGTTGTTTATTGCGAACCGAGCGGAGGTGTTCTGCAAAGCGGTCCCCAAGCCTCCGCTTGGTTTCCCCAATGTAGAGGAAGCCACACCGGGTACAGCGGATGCAGTATACCACATTGGCAGATGTGCAGGTGAACCTCTGCTTAATGTGGAAAGTCATCTTGGGGCCTGGGATAGGTGTGAGGGAGGAGGTGTTGGGGCAAGTGTAGCATTTCCTGCGGTTGCAGGGGAAGGTGCCGGGCGTGGGGTTGGAGGGCAGTGTGGAGCGAACAAGCGAGTCATGGAGCGAGTGGTCTCTCCGGAAAGCAGACAGGGGAGGGGATGGAAAAATGTCTTGTGTGGTGGTCTCGGATTGTAGATGGCGGAAGTGTCGGTGGATGATGCGTTTTATCCGGAGGTTGGTGGGGTGGTGTGTGAGAACGAGGAGGATCCTCTTTGGGCGGTTGTGGCGGGGGCGGGGTGTGAGTGATGTGTTGCCGGAAATACCGGAGACGCGGTCAAGGGCGTTCTCGACCACTGTGGGGGGAAAACTCGTCCTCACCCTCAACAACTTCTCGATCCACTTCCTACAGACTAAGAGGGTGGCCATGGGCACCCGCATGGGCCCCAGCTATGCCTGCCTCTTTGTAGGTTACGTGGAACAGTCCCTCTTCCGCACCTACACAGTCCCCAAACCCCACCTCTTCCTCTGTTACATTGATGACTGTATCGGCGCCGCCTCTTGCTCCCCAGAGGATCTCGAACAGTTCATCCATTTCACCAACACCCTCCACCCCAACCTTCAGTTTACCTGGGCCATCTCCAGCACATCCCTCACCTTCCTTGATCTCTCAGTCTCCACCTCAAGGCAACCAGCTTGTAACTGATGTCCATTTCAACCCCACCGACTCCCACAGCTACCTAGAATACACCTCCTCCCACCCACCCTCCAGCAAAAGTTCCATCCCCTATTCCCAATTCCTCTGCCTCTGCTGCATCTGCTCCCACGATGAGGCATTCCTCTCCCGCACATCCTAGATGTCCAAGTTCTTTAAGGACCGCAACTTTCCCCCCACAGTGGTCGAGAACGCCCTTGACCGCGTCTCCCACATTTCCCGCAACACATCACTCACACCCCGCCCCCGCCACAACCGCCCAAAGAGGATCCCCCTCGTTGTCACACACCACCCTACCAACCTCCGGATAAAACGCATCATCCTCCGACACTTCCGCCATCTACAATCCGAGCCCACCACCCAAGACATTTTTCCATCCCCACCCCTGTCTGCTTTCCGGAGAGACCACTCTCTCCGTGACTCCCTTGTTCGCTCCACACTGCCCTCCAACCCCACCACACCCGGCACCTTCCCATGCATCCGCAGGAAATGCTACACTTGCCCGCACACCTCCTCCCTCACCGCTATCTCAGGCCCCAAGATGACTTTCCACATTAAGCAGAGGTTCACCTGCACATCTGCCAATGTGGTATACTGCATCCACTGTACCCGGTGTGGCTTCCTCTACATTGGGGAAACCAAGCGTAGTCTTGGGGTCCGCTTTGCAGAACACCTCCGCTCAGTTCGCAACAAACAACTGCACCTCCCAGTCGCAAACCATTTCCACTCCCCCTCCCATTCTTTAGATGACATGTCCATCATGGGCCTCCTGCAGTGCCACAATGATGCCACCCGAAGGCTGCAGTAACAGCAACTCATATTCCGCTTGGGAACCCTGCAGCCCAATGGTATCAATGTGGACTTGACCAGCTTCAAAATCTCCCCTTCCCCCACCACATCCCAGAACCAGCCCAGTTCGTCCCCTCCCCCCACTGCACCACACAACCAACCCAGCTCTTCCCCTCCACCCACTGCATCCCAAAACCAGTCCAACCTGTCTCTACCTCCCTAACCTGTTCTTCCTCTCACCCATCCCTTCCTCCCACCCCAAGCCGCACCTCCATCTACCTACTAACCTCATCCCACCTCCTTGACCTGTCCGTCTTCCCTAGACTGACCTATCCCCTCCCTTCCTCCCCACCTATACTCTCCTCTCCACCTATCTTCTTTTCTCTCCATCTTCGGTCCGCCTCCCCCTCTCTCCCTATTTATTCCAGTTCCCTCTCCCCAACCCCGTCTCTGATGAAGGGTCTAGGACCGAAACGTCAGCTTTTGTGCTCCTGAGATGCTGCTTGGGCTGCTGTGTTCATCCAGCCTCACATTTTATTATCGGCGGCTTGTGCAGTTTTGTGGGCAGGCCGCCAGAGAGTGATATTATACCACTTTCAACGCATGAGAGAGCGAGAGAATGTCTTTGATTCATAACTTCTTCATTCATTTATGATTCATTCGTTCAAATTTCTCTCCAGTGAGTCCCACTGCAGCCAGAGATAGAAATACAGATACGTACACACAGAGACACATGTACAGAGACACACATTAACAGGACGGGTGGATCACTTTAAACAAAACGGGTAGAGATGGAATGAAAGAGGAGATGGGACAAATCACATTTCAATGGATTCACCGCCGAGACAAGAGACAGCCCACTGCACAGCGACACAGGCACAGAGACACACACAAACATAGAGCAGACAAAAATGCATACTCAGAAACACTAACTCACACTCACATACAGTTACAGACACACACAGAGATAATGAGAACTGCAGATGCTGCAGAATCTAAGATAACAAAAGGTGTAGCTGGATGAGCAGAGCGGGCCAAGCAGCATCTCAGGAGCACAAAAGCTGACGTTTCTCTGATGAAGGGTCTAGGCCCGAAACGTCAGCTTTTGTGCTCCTGAGATGCTGTTTGGCCTGCTGTGTTCATCCAGCTACACACTTTTTTAAATCTTACAGAGACACACAGTCATATGTATACACTGACACAAATATACACAGACCTAGAAACACACAGCCACATTTTTACCCACAGAAATAAAGAAAAAACACATTGTTTGGCACAGAGACACAAACTGAGGCACAGACAGACAATCCAATACTGACACACACACACACTGGCACATCGACACACAAATACACAGAAACATACACACATAGAGACAGACTCACCCACATACATGCCAACAAACAGAAACACGCACACAGATAGACAGAAACAAAACACACCCAGATAGATTCTATGTGCAGTAACTGGCACTGCCCTAGGATTAACCATCTTCAACATAGTTTTTGTTAATCAGACAATTCCCAGCTTTTCCTGATGAAATGTCAATGATAAAGTGGAACAGTGCTGTGATGTCCCTAACGTTACTGTCAGGGCAGTAGTGAATGTGTTTAATAAACTCGTGATCATTTATACAATGAGCAAACGCCCACTTGTCCACAAGATCCATGTCACCATTTGATGTGGACATTTCTGAAGTGGGTTGAAGTTCATTTTCAGAAATAGGTTAAAAATAAACTCACTGACTTTACTTGTCAAGTTCAGTCCCATTCACACCTTGTGTTGGTTTATGTGAAAATACGATTTTCCGCTGTGGGATAAACCTGTGTTCTGGCTGCAGAAGACTCTGCTCCCTTGTTTGAATAAAAGTATGTGGTAGCTGGTGTGAACCTTCAGCTTTGGTTGTGTGTGTGTGTGTGTGTGTGTAGTATCTGTATGTGTGTTTGTGGATGTTCGTGTGTGCGTGTATGTGTGTACATCTGTGTGTTTGTGTGTGTGTCTGTGTGTGTGCGTGTGTATGTTGTGTGTGTGTGTGTGTGTGTGTGTGTGTGTGTGTGTATGTTGTGTGTGTGTGTGTGTATGTTCTGTGTGTGTGTGTTTGTGTGTGTGTGTATGTTGTGTGTGTGTGTGTGTGTGTGTATGTTGTGTGTGTGCGCGTGTGTGTGTGTGTGTGTGTGCATTTGTGTGCGTGTGTGCGCGCGTGTGTTTGTATCTTGCTCTTTTTTCTCTCTTTCTTTTTCCCTTTGTGTCCCTCACACTTTGTTCCCTCCATCTCCCTGCCTTTTCTCTCCATCTTTCTTTGTCTTTTCTCTCTATATTTTTTTCTGTATTTTTCGCAGCCTCGCTTTTCCCAGCCCTCACTCCAAAACTTGACCTTTAGTATTTTGAGTCATCCGATTTTGAGCCCCGATACTCCCCTCATATCACACTCTCTCCTCCTCCATTCCACCTGATATTCCCCTCAACATGTTTCACTGCCTCCTAGTTTTGCCCCTCTCTCTACCCTCCAGAGGTGCATCTCCAAATGTTGCCACCCCTTCACAGTATTGCACCCCATCTACACATTTTGTTCCCACCAAAACTATATTGTCCCCTTAGATGTTGCACTGCCCCCGCACAAATATTTTTCCCCCACCTGCCAAAATTGCGCTCCGAATATTGCATTTCCCACATTTCCGTTCCCTCCAAATACTGAACAAAAAACAAAGTCGCTGGAAAACCCCAACAGGCCTGGCAGCATCTGTGAAGGAAAGCGTTTCGGGTCCCATGACCCAGTTCTGAGGAAGGGACACCGCTCCCGAAACGTTAACTCTGTTTTCTCCTTCACAGATGCTGCTCGGCCTGCTGGGCTTTTCCACTAACTTTGTTTCTGTTCCTGATTTACAGCATCCACAGTACCTCCGGGTTTTATTCACAGCAAACATTGCCCCTTAAGGTTGTCCCACATCCCTATTCTGGAACTCCATCCCCACCCGCCCACACTTTGTGTCTTCACAAATGTTACTCCCCACACACAGCTTTGGGCCTGACAGAGACAGAGGGATAGACGGAGCCAGGAACAAACAGAAAGAGAGGGAGACAGGGGCAAGGCAGAGCGACAGGGACCGAGAGAGAGAGAGGAACAGGAAGAGGGAGGGAGAGAAAGAGGGAGACTGACAGCTGGAGAGGGAGGGGGAGAGAAAGGCAGATAGGCAGAGAGGAAGAGAATTTGAGAGGATAAAAAAAGGCAATGACAGAAGGCAAGAAAAGCCACCGGGAGAGAGGGAGAGAGTGAGGATCCCCCGACAATAAATATTCAGCACCCCCACTCCTGACATTGAGTCGGAATCTGCTCCCAGAGAAAGGGACAGGGATTGAAGGACACAGGCAGGCAGAGTGATACCCCCAGGGAGAGAGACAGAGGGATAAAGAGAGAGACAGAGAGAGAGAGAGAGAGAGAGAGAGAAACCGAGAGAAATCCAGAGAGAGAGATGGTGTCCTCCGACAAAGAGATATGAAGAGACAGATTGAGATAGAGACAGAGAGACAGATAGATGGGAACAGCAAGAGCCCAGAAAAAAATAAAATAAACAGAGACAGAAAGAGTGTGAAAGGTGGTGTGGGGAGAGGGAGGACAGAGACAGAGAAAGGTATGGAAGGAGAGAGAGAGAGAGAGAAAATAATAAACAGTCAGGGCTGTGACAAAGGGAGTAAAGAGATAGAGGAAGATCCCAGAGAGCGAGAAAGAAAGTGAGAAAACCCAGAGGGAGAGACAGAGTGGGAGGATAAAAGAAATGCTGGGAGAGACAAAAAGAAGGACAGGGAGGTAGAGAGAAACATTCTATTGAGAACAAGAAAAAGGTCAGAGAGAAGGAGGGAAAACTTAACCCAGGGAGAGAGAGAGAGATAGAGAGGGAGAGAGAGAGAGAGAGAGAAATCCCAAGGGGAGAATGAGAAGAGACAGACACTGCTGCCTCACAGAGCCAGGGGCCTAGGTTCGATTCCAGCCTTGGGTGACTGTCTGGCTGTGCGGAATTAGCCGATTCTCCCCATGTCTGTGTGGGTTTCCGCTAGATGCTCTGGTTCCCTCCCACAGTCCCGAGATGTGCAGGTTACATGGATTGGTCATACTAAACTGTCCCATAGTGACCAGGGATGAGCAGGCTGGTTGGATTAGCGATGGGAAATGCATGGTGACAGGCATAGGTAGGAGGGTGGGTTTGCGTAGGATGATTTTCGGGAAGTCGATGGGTCGAATGGTCTACTTCATGCTGTGGGGATTCTATGGATTCCACAAAAGCCAAAGGAGAGAATGAGGAAGGGAGAGATGGAGAGAGACAGAATGTCAGGGAGAAATCAATGGAGAGAACACCATGCAGAAAGTTACCATTGAGAGTGAATGATGGAGAGGTCAGAGATGTGATATCGATAGAATGACCTACAGCCAAGAACAGCAAGATCCCAGGGCAGAGGGCGAGAGAAAAGTGCGGTCAGAGGTGAGCGAGGATGGTCGGAGTTCGCCAAGATTGACCAATGAAACAGCCTGTGAAAAATCTGAGGAAGGGGAGAATGAATGGGGAGGGAGGTGGAGACGGAGCGGGAGGGGGAATGTGGGCAGTGAAAATAGGGAAGGGAGGGGCAGAATGAGCAGGGTAGGGAGGGGGAGAGTGAACGGGAGTGAATGGGGGGGCATTGATGTGAAGGATGTGGGTGCAGCAGACAGTTGGGAATATGGGGAAAGAGCGAGGCAAGAGGATCAAACTGCACAACAGCCCTGCTTTTCAATTCTGCCTCCCCCACCCCCCAGCCCCCAGTCCAGAGCTCATCCCCTTGTGGTACAAACCCCTGAGACATCCTGAGCACCACAATTCTGTTCCCCGGTGAGCACGTTAGTTTGTAAATGAACGACAGGAAGATGGCCTGGTTTATTATAGTGTTCTCTCGAACTGACCCTGTGGTTCCAGCCCCTATCTGAGGATTCCTCATGGCGGAATGATTCGATTCTCTCTCTGCCTCTGCATCATCCCGAGTTTCAGCTCCTGGATTAAATCTCCTCAGGGATGGTGGGTGCCATAAAGACGGAGAGAGAAATGAAATTTGATAAAAGTGGGACAAAAGGCATCAAAAGCACAGCAAGATCCCAACCCTCGCTACATTTCACAACCTGACAACCTGTCCCGCCACACAGCAAGATCCCACCTCACCCTGGAACAAAGTGGAACACCTAAAAAGTTGCAGATGGAACAATTTGGATGAGAGGGTGAGCTGAGATGAGGATACAGAGATGGATGGAGAATGTCGGGAGAGGTTGGGTGGGTGAGCAAATCAATGGCAGATGCAGTAGAATTTGGATAAAAGTGAAGTTATTCACTTTGGTAGCAAAAACAAAAGGCAGATTACTACCTTAATGACTGTAAATTGGGAGAGGGGAATGTGCAGTGGGACCTGTGTGTCCTTGTGCACCAGACACCGAAGGTAAACATGCAGGTGCAGCAGGAGGTAAAAAAGGCAAATGGTATGTTGGCCTTCATTGTGAGAGGTTTCGAGTACAGGAGTTAGACAGGGCCGTGGTGAGGCTACACCCAGAATATTACGTGCGGTTCTGGCCTCCTTTTCTGAGGAAGGATGCTCTTGCCTTCGAGGGAGTGCAGAAAAGGTTTACCAGGCTGGTTCCAGGGATGGCAGGGCTGACATATGAGGAGACATTAACCAGGTTAGGATTGCTTTCCATCGAGTTCAGATAAATGAGGAGGGATCGCATAGACACTTATAAAATTCTAATAAGACTGGACAGGGTAGATGCAGAGAGGATGTTCCCGATGGTGGCTGTGCCCAGAACCAGGGGTCACAGTCTGAGGGTTCGGAATAGCCCATTTAGGACGGAGATGAGGAGACATTTCTTCACCCAAATAGTGTTGAGTCTGTGGGATTCATTACCACAAGAAGGAGTTGATGGCAAAACATTGAAAGTGTTCAAGAGGCGACCAGATACAGCACGTGGGGTGAATAGGGTTAAAGGTGATAGGGAGAAAGCAGGATTAGGTTATTGAATTGGATGATCAGCCAAGATCACAATGAATGGTGGAGCAGGCTTGAAGGGCTGAATGTTTCTGGAATCTGATGTATTCACCCAGCAGCACAGCAAGATCCCATCACACACTGCCTTCCACAATCTGAAACTTCCTCCCCCTACCGCAATACAGCCAAGAGAACGGGGAGCAGGAAGGTTTCTTAACCTGCCTCAGGGCTGGGCCAGTATTGCTGTTTGAGGAGAATGGCAGGTGAAATATTTACTCCAGGGCCTGGGATTCGCCCCCACATTCCCCCAATCCCCACTCCCAGAGCCTGTGTGTCTCCCTCTTTCTGTGCCCAGCCTTCAGCCTCTCAGAAATCCCTGCGAATGAGAGAGATGGAAATTTTTTGAATCAAAGCCAAGATGTTTTGAACAGAAATAAAGAGAAACAAACGAGATCCCATCACTGACTGAATACCCAAATCTCGCCAATTTATCAGCACTTTCAGCTGATCTTAAACCCAGAGAATCGGAACAGATATCAACTGAGATGAAGGGGAAATGCTTTCTGGCTGCCCCCAGGGTTTATTTTCTGGAACAATGGTCAGCGACTTACTGGTGCGGGGTCACTCCCCAGAGACTGTGTCCCTCCCCCGATTTCCATATTTCACCTTGCCCCCTCCAGCAGGTTCTCCGAGATTATGGGGTGGGAGTGAATATAAACAGACCAATGCCCCTGCTCTGTCTCACTCCCGTTCATCGGGCATAGCTCCTGTTCCCATTCCTTCTGGGAGTGGTGCTCTTTCTACATGAAATATTAAAGATGAACCGACCACTGCTGCAGTCACCTCTCTCTCTCTGTCTTCCTGTCTTTCTCTTTCACTCCCTTCTCCCTCTATCTGTCTCACTCTCTGAGTCTATATCGACCTCCCTATCTCTGTTCAGCTTTCCCCTGTTCTGGAGAATAGATCAATGCCTCTCTCCCTCTCCATTCCCTCTCCATTTGATAGCAACGCCCTCTCCTGCCTCGCGTTTGCCACGTGTTCCCATCTCCCCGCTGTGTCTGGGGGACATTTGCGACGTCAATGCCACATTTTGGAGGATGAAGTGGTGATGAGAGATGGAGGGGGGTGCCTAAGCTGGGTGTGGTGAATGATACACCCCTTCCACTATCAGTCTGTCAGAAATCTCTGCCCGGGGTCTCATAGCCAGTGCGAGGGAGACCTGCAGGCCAAGGTGATGCACAGCAAGATCCCACAGGCAGCAGTATGCAGGCCCACCTTGGTGATTCACTTTACACCCTCTCAGCGCCCACCACTCCAACACTCCAAGGCCTTCACGGTGGAGGGGGAATTGACATTGGTTTAAAGGACATACTGCACTGCAGGATCATACCTGTTGCCCCCAGCCCCTCACACTGAAGTGGACTGAAGGTTTCTGCACATTCACCGCACACCTTCAGAAATACTCACCCCATCCCTCCATTCCTCCCTCAAACGCCTCTCCCCACAACCCAACATAGTCTGAATTTGGGAAGTGTAAGCCCCTGATACCGTGAAGCAAATGCTGCAGGCTGTCGCCGCAAAGCAAGATCCCACAGCCCTCAACCAAAATTCGAGTGGCGACTATGACTTTCATTTAGCCCTTTCCACCTTGTGTCCCCTCCTCACCTGACACAGCACACACACACACACACACACACACACACACACACACACACACACGCACGCACACACACTTGCACAGACCAACTTGCAACTTTACCCTCATGCTTATTAATTCATTAAACATTATTTCTGGATCATTTTAAATTGGTGGTAGGAAATTTCTGTTTTTTTAGACCAAATTGTGCTTCACCAGTGGCACACTGGCGATGTTACTGAGCAGGTTTATGAAACATTTGTAACCAAACCCACTGGCCCTGCGAGCAGGTCTACCATTTAAGACAATACCTTGAATGTTTAATGCAAGAGCCTCTTTTACAAAAATGCAGATGCCATTCCTCATTCGAGGATCACCCCCTCCTGCCAAACTCCTTTTCATTTTCATCCAACAGTCCCAAATGTAAACTGTCTGGGATAGTCAATTGTCAATATCAATCACCCTGTAGCCATGTCTCTCTAATGCCATTAAGTCATATCCATTTACCTCAATGCATGCACTGAAGTTCTCAAGCTTGTTTGAAAATGAAATACACATTGAGGTAACATGACTTTCATTCCGTTTTTTAAACTATTATTCCCTGCTTCGTTGCTGCCTTTATTCCCAAGTTTGACTTGTCAAGAAACAGTCTGGCTTCGTCATACACACAGAATCAGACACAACGAGTAACACACCATGAACACCATCACCATCCCTGGGTATATCCTGTTACATCAGCAAGACAGGACCAGCGGTGGTGGTAGCACGGTAGAATAGAGTCAGGAAAGGAGTCTCCCTGAAATTTCCAAACATTGATTTCAGAACCCCAGCAATAGCACAAAGAACGAAGGAAATTACAGCACAAAAACAGGCCTTTCAGCCGTCCAATTCTGCACCCATATGCTACCCCTCACAAGTAAAATCCTATGCCCTTCTGGGGACAGTTTCCCTCTATTTCCATCAATTCATGCATTTGTCAACACACCATTTAAAAGTCGTGATCATATTTGCTTCCAGCAGTTGCCCCTCCAGGCACCCACTCCCCTCTTCATAAAAAGCTCATGGTAACAGGTCAAGGATGGTCAAAGAACTCGCCTGAATATGAACAGCTAATGAGTAAATGGAGTAAAAGAACACAACAGTAATACAGTTAAGCCTGGCTGCTAGATATAATACTTGAACAGTGAGACTTGCCAGGGACACCAACGGTAGCAAGGAGAGGATAATAAAGACATTGAAAAATGTAAAGTGGATATTCAATCCGCTTTGATAATGACATTGGAATATGAAATGTAGAAAGAGGCCCGAAATTAAATGCTAAATTATTGCGACATTCCAGTCTAATGTTGTCAGATTTTGATCTCTCCGCTATCTCTCTCTGCAGCTGCTGACCCCTGTTAGTGCTGCATGTGAGGCTCCCACTCATAATATGGGATAACGCATTGAACAGAGCCCATTTATCATTGAAAGATTGAAACTCTACACTGGGATAATTCGACTCTGCGAAGGCTGGTGTGAATTACAGCCAATGAACAGACAGGTTCAAATAGTCCCGGAGTGACCATTCAGCCTCTCGAATACGTTACACAGGAACAGGATGAGGCCATTAAGCCTCGCAACGCTTTTTTATCCTGGAGCAAGTGCAGGCCATTTAGCCTCATAAGCCTGATACAGAGGGACAGACAGAGGCCATTCGGTTCCTCAAATATGTTGCAGAATGGCACCGCTAGTCAGCTCATTTAGACAATTACAGTGAGAAAAACACACAACAAAGGATGTTTTTCAAAAATAGGAGAAAGGCTCTCAGTCAATAGAAGCTGTAAATAAAGTGAAGAGGCCACTCAGCCCCGCAGTTCCATTGTATGGGAAGAGCAGGAGAAAGCATTGCAATTCGAGTCTGTTACTCAGGAACGGGAGGACGGCGCCTATTTTCACAAATCTAGTACATAGAATCAGGAGGCAGCCATTCAACTGCTTCAGACTGGTACACAGGTATATCTGGAGGGCAGTGAACCACTAGGATCCTGTTACCCAGGAACAGAAATAGGCAACTCGCCCCTCACCAGTATGAAACACTGGGATAGGAGAAGAATTGGGTTGTTACAAACTGAAATATTAGAAAATTTTGCATGAGTGTTGCATTCAATCCTCGTCCCTCATTCAACATGATCATGACTGATCTATTTGTTAATCCTCATTCCATCTTACAGAGATTGCCCCCTCTACAGCCTCTGTTCTATTTTTGGTCACATTGCAGGCCCAGATGCTGTAACTACAGTCAGATGACTCATCCAGAATGGGTCACCAAAACCCCTGTTCTTCCTGAATGTCCACAGAAGCTTTAAAGCAAAACCTCCAGGAAACAAATCCCAGCATTTCCACGAACTTTCCAACACCATAATTAAGTGAAACACCACACAACTCCAAGTTGGAAGCCGAATCTGGATCAATAACAGTCGAGGAGATTCCTCATAAATACTGAAGTCCTGATCAGCAGAGAGGGACTAACGTAGCTGTTCATGAGATAGGCACAGAACAAGTTTCAAAGAGGTGGCTCCAAGCTGCTGAAACCCCCCTGTTCGAAGTGCAGCACTATGCAGGGCACACAGAAGTGAAAGAGAGTGAATCGTTTTTCAGCTTCTTAACTGGTGAGCAAAACCAAAGTTGAGGGAAAGACAGAGGACAGTAATTCACAGTAAAACTGAACAATTACTTCATGGACAACTAACTGTAGAAAGATGAGGGACAGAGGAATGGGACGATCTGGAGGAGTCAGAATTTGAAGGGACCTGTTTTAAGAAGAAGAACATAAAGTAAAGGCATTGCTGGAACATCTGAAATGGTTAGTTATCTTGCATCCTCAGTCCACCTCACAGAGCCAGCCCAGGAAAACAAACCCGGATGAGATACCTGCTCAACGTGGAGCACAGTGCAGAATAGGATAGTGTACTGCTCAATACAACCTGGCACTCTGTCCAGAGTGGAATACTGTGCAGACATCACCAGTCATTGATCTGTAAGCCTGGTCTAGACATCTGTCCAGTATGTAAAGCTATGCAAAACACAATTAATTATTAATCTATAAACTCAGACTAGGTATCTGTCCAGCATGGAGAGCAGTGCAGACACACTAGTTCAATGTTTTATACTCTACACCCTGAATCTGCCCACAGCAGACCAGTGAGATGGAGCCTCCATGTGGAAGGACAACGACAGGCGGTGCATGGGAATATTACCACTGTAAATTCCCCTCCAATCTTCTTATCACTCTGAGTTGGAAATCTGTCCCTGTTCCTTCAGTGTCATTGGATCTAAATCCTGGAATTCCCTTCCTAATGGCATCATGGCTGTACCTACCCGATAAGGAGTTCAAGTATTCAAGAAAGTAACTCGTCACTTCCATCTTTGCTGTAATTAGGGATGGGCAGTAAATCCTATCATAGTGAGTGACGTCCACATCTGAGACAGCCTTGTTCAAACTTTCCATTTTCTAATCAGATGCATGTAATTAGTTGGGAACAATTTCAGAAGCAGAGAATAAGAGTGAAATTAACATGAAAGGTCATGATGTTTGGGAGACAAGAAGCAGGAAGTGAGTGCGGAGCGGTTGATGCAAGGCTCTATGTCGGTGCTAATGAATCAGACTTTACTGTCCACTATTTACACTGACTCTCCCGTCACTCCTGGTCGATTTGCCACAACAATGCTGCTCTACGTGTGATGGTCCCTCTGTGTATATTAACGCAGGCCCTGAGAGGATGAACCAATCCTGCATTTGCCGTCTGTTGAAGTAGATGAAATTATCAGTTTTTAACAACTGAAAGTGGAGATTGCCTCTTAATAATCCACGGCTGCAAAACCTGATTTGTCTCCTAGCCCTCTTGAAATAAATTTGTTTCTGTCATTGTGCCTGCATGTTAACCTTAAGAGAACCCTGAACAAGGAATCCAAAGTTCTTTTCTCTTTCAGATTTCTGAAGACTTTCCCAATTTAGAAAATAGTCTGTGCCTCTAATCGTCCTACCAAAGTGCATAATTTCATAATTTTACACATTGTAGTCCACCTTTGCCAATTTGCCTCGTATTTCCAAGTCCGTCTGCAGTCATTGTATTTCCTCGGCACGAACTGTCATTTCTTCTAGCCTTCGTTGTGTGCAAACTCATCAGCACTGCCGTCAGTTCCTTCATCTAGAAAATTAACGCTTTAAATAATGGATCGGAATCCCTGTAGCTGCTACTGCAGAACTCGACTAGTTGTCGGCTGCCATCATGAAAAATACAACTTTGTCCCTTCCTTCTGCCTTCTGCCAGTCATTCAAGTCTCTATCTAAGCCAGTACCTTGAATCTAACACCATTAGCGTTTATCTTATTTGGAAGTGACCTGTGCTGCACATCATTAAAGATTTTTTGCAAATCCAAATAAAGCATGTCCACTGCCGGCTCTTGCTCTCTCTTGCTCAGTACCTTCTCAAATAATTTTAACAGATTGTCAGGGCATGATACTCTCTGACGAAACCAATCTGACTTGATTTTAGTTCTCTATGTATTTCCAAGTAATTAGCAATCACATTCTTAATAATGGATTTGAAAATTATTCCACCAATAGAAGTTAGACTAATCATCTGAAAGTTTCCTGTGTTCTATTTCCCTCCCTTCTTATGCAGAGTTTTTACATCAGCCATTTCCCAGTCCGCTGGGAGCCTCCCTGGCACAAGTGATTCCTGAAATACCACCACCCAGGCCTCTACAATCTTCATAGCTATATCCTTCGCAACAATGGAATGTAATTCATCTGGTTTGGATGATTGGTCTACTTTCAGACCTTTCACGTTCACCTTCTCCTTAGTGATGGCCTCTAGACTCACGTCTGCTGCCTGATCCACTTGATGTTCTGGTGCGTTGGTGGTGTCTTCACTGTGAAAACTGATGCAAAGTACGTAGTAAATTCCTCTGCCATTTCTTTATACACTCCTACTACTTCTCCAGTCTCATTTTCTGTTAGTCCATTGTCCATTCCTGCCTTCCTCTTATGTTTTAGATAGAAAGAATGAATAAATCTCTTGCCATCTTGTTCTTTTTTTTATTACGAGACGTCTAACTTTCACATTTAATCATTTCCCCTCACGATTCTTTTCTATTTATCCTGAGCTGGATTTTTAGAGGGTTCCCAATCCTGTGGATTCCCACTAATCCTTCCCATATTGTATGAGCTCATTTTCGTTTGCTATTATTCTGTCCCTGAATTCAATAATCAGTTATGTTTGTTTTATCCTCTCCTCCCTGGGAATGAACTTCAACTGTGCCTCCCGAATTACCCCTAAAGCTCCTCGCAAATCTGCTCCATATCATTGCTATAGTCCCGTAAAAATTTATTCTGGCCTTGACCTCTGTCTCTCCCCTTGGTTTTGTTTTTTTTTACCTTTATTTAAATGTAGCGCTATTACAATACATTCAGCTTTCTCCCTCTCTAACTTTAGTTGAAATTTATGATGTTATAGTCAATGGTCTCCAGTGGTTCTTTCATCTGCAGCTCCCTAATCGAGTCTGCATCTTGGCACATTACTAAATCGAGACTTGACTTTTCCATGGTGAACTTTACAAACGAGCTGTTCCAAAAAGGTCTATCAGACATTCCACCAAATCAAATCAACAGCCTGAGGTTACAAATGTCCGCTACATTTTAGTTAATTAATATTCCACTTAGAAGTAGATAATATGAAAATAAAACTGATATTTAATATTGACTTGCAGTGCATTCTTGAATTTATTATGTCATGAAAACATTTATTTCCTACTGTTGAGTTAATCTAATTTTAGTTGATTGCATTATCATGAATCAAATTGATGAAAGTAGACAAAAAAATTATCACAAAGTCAATTAGTCACAAAGTTTGCCACCTTCTAATTAATCTTGCACCCAGAGTATTTTTTTGCGGTTGGTCCACTTCATCTTCTAGTCAATAGTAGCCCCAGGATGTTAATGGTAGAAAAAATTACAGGTGCTGATGCAATTAACAATGTCAAGGATGAATGCTAATATTTCGTCTTGCTGCACATGGAAATTGTCTGGCCTTCCCTGCAACGAATGTCTGCTGCTCAGCTCCAACCTACATATTGTTTATGCAATGCTACAAAGGATGACAACTTCTTAAATATGTGATAATTTGCAAACCGCGTTGAATACTCTAAAGGCAATAATAAGAATCACCATGTCTGAAGTGTTGATGACGAAAGATCAAGGGAATGATAACTTTTTGGGTTGGAATTTTCTCTGAGAAACTCCCCTATTCATGTCCTAAAAATGAAATGAAAAGCACCTTCATCTTTATCAACTACTATGTTTTCCTTTTCTTCAGTATGTCCCTTTAACTGAGGAGATTCTGATCTCCTGGTTATATACACATTATTGTTCCTTTTTTGCTTACTTTTCCCCAGTGCCTGTGTGTAAGCAGAGGCCCTGGGGGCAATTCCAATGAGAAAAAATGGTGACGGGGTGGGCAGGGATAAAATGAAAATAGAATTGGGAGGACAACTGGACTGTTAGTTGATTATCAACAATGTGCTAACCGGCTGTTATAGGCCATCATGGATTTGTTTAACTTCATTTGGACAAGACATGCTTGGGAAGTTTTCCAAACTGTTTAGAAAATCTTAGCTCTTCTTGACTGGCTGGTTCTGCGAGTTCTGCAACATTAATCGCCAGTGTAAAATGCCTGATTATTTGCAGATTATGACCCCTTTGCAGTATTCATTATATTTAGATTTTCTTGCGTGTCACAAGAAGTGAGTTGAATTCATTGAAGACCGGCTATGTATTGCTGTGATGTCAGGAGACAGAGATGCTTCATTCACTTGATACTGTTGGCTGAAGATGAATACAAACAATTCAGTCCTGACTTATGTATCGGTGATCGTTATGACCGAATATCTGTGCAACCTTGTTCTGACAGTTACTTAACTGCCCACCCTGATTCATGGCTGGAAAAAAAAACAAGACTGCAAACCTGAAGCCTATCTTATGAATATGGGGTCATTTGTCTTATCTTTTGCATGTTGCTTTTATTGTTTATCATCAAAACAGTTATGCTTTGCATGTTTTCCAAATTAACAGTGTCTTTATTGTTTCACTTCAAGTTGCTCTTGGAATACCAAGCTGAAGATATAACTGTGTATGGAGAGATGCTTGTTGAATCATACAGAACAGGAGAGGGCCATCAGCCAATTGAGAATGGACCATCAAATACGCGCTGCTACCTCCACTAGTCAAATATTCGTGCTGGAGTCTGATAGCCTTGAATACTATACCACGTCGAGTGGACACTCAAGCATCTTTTAAAGGCTATGGCGGTATCCCTTTGAACTTCCCTCCCAGGCTTTGCATTCCAAACCCACCACACTCTAGATGGTTTTCTTGTTTCTACAAATACCTTTAAACCGTTTCCCTTTCACGTTATGCTGTCCTCTTGTTCATCCTCCGAATAAGGCTAACTTTTTTTTACTGACTCTATCCCTGCTCCTTATAATCTTTGACACCTGTCTCTGAACACCATTGATCTTCTCTGTTCTAAAGCAAACAACTCAAGATTATCCAGCCTGCCTTCATAGGTGAAATACTCTACGCCAGTCAAAATCCTGCTGAATCTCCGTTGTTCCCCTTCAGTGTAGTCACATGTTATGTACACTGCAGTGACCTAAACTGCACAGTGAACTCCAGCTGTGGCCTAACCATATTCTCAAGAAATCTAAAAAGAAATCCGTGTTCTTGTAATCTATGCTCGGCCTAAATAAATCCGGCATCCAGCATGTCTAATAACCTGCCCTGTTAACATGACCTACCACGTTAAGGGATCTGCACAGGAGCTTCCCAGGATTCTTTGTCTGTCTGAGCTTTCTGGTGTCTTGCCATTCGTTGACTACTGTTTTGATCTGTTCTTTCTTTCAAAGCGCATCATCACACATTTATCAAGATTAAATTCGACCTGCCAATTATCTACCCTTGTGACGAACCCGGTTTTTTCTCCTGTCATGGATTACATCCCTCCTCACTCTGAAACCTGCAGCCAATTTCTTTTTGTATGTCTTAAAGAAACTTTTTTTTTGTGGTCACCACCTCCTGCATCAATTGTGAATATCACATACAATAGGGGATAGCACACATGCATACTCCGATCCAGTCCCTCAAACAGTCTTCTGACACCACATACTACAGCTATTGCGAAGCCATTTTTTGACCCACCCTGTCAGGCTACCCTGGATCGCATGAGATTTTACTTCCTTTAATCAGTTTCTCATGTGGGAATGTGTCAAAGGTACTGATGAAATCCATAGTATCTGCAACATTTATTCTCCACTTGTACAAAAATTTAGCCGCAGCTTCAAAGAAATTCTACGAGACCTGTCTTTTACCATTCCCACAATGAATTAAAATTTGCAAAAGTTCCGATCACTATCACTAAAATTCTCCCCGGATCTTACTTCAAAAGCCTGTAGAGCTTCATTCCCAGATTAAAGTCCAGCACTACAGCGAACCTTGTAGGACCATAAATATATTGACATTAAAAGGCTCACACGTATACATTTCAAGAAATCTGCCCTCTCTAAACCTTTATACTCTGATGATTCCCAATTAATGTTGACATTTTTGATTATGGGAATGTTGGATAAAATTTTTAAAATTTAAATTTAAAAATTTAAATTTAAAATTTATCCAACATTGTAGAAATAAATTTGCTGTTTTCCAAGGTCAAAACACTTCACATTTTCTCCCTTCTTTAAGGAGTGTTCGGGTGGCTTGGTGGTTTATAATACTGTCTCACAGCACCTCTGACCTGGGTTCAATTCCACCCTCGGGTGATTGTCAGCGTGGAGCTTGCACATTCTCCCCCTGTCTGTGTGAGTTACCTCTGGGCGCTCCAGTTTTCTCCCACAGGCTCAGTGGGTTGGCCATGTCCAGTTGCCTGCAATATTCAGGGCTGTGTAAATTGGGGGTTTGTGTCTCAGTGGGATGTCTAAGGGTCAGTGTGGACTTGTTGGACCAAAGGGCCTGTTTCCATGCTGTGAGGATTATATGAATCTTTCTCTCAAATCCAATTTTGCACATTGCAAGCTTTGTTTTGCCTTTTTTTAAAACGACTGTAACATTGACATTAGACAATATTCTGTCTCATAAATCGGGGCACTGTTTCCCAACAGTCCTTGTGCCAGAAATGCGATACTACAGGTTCTCACTTCCCACTCTGGAATGTGGTGAAATCCCAGTTGTTTTCAGCCAAGAGGCTGTCGGTTTGATTGGGACTGTCCTCTGCAGGATTTAATTTTGCAGATGGCATTTTCTAGCAGTAAGTGATTGGAGCTGGTAAGTGACGAGATATTGGAGTCACCTGTTCTCTCTCCCAAAACATTGCAGCTCCTGTGTCCCTTTACCATCGCAGCTACAAAGACACATGTTGTCCCTCTATCGCTCCCTCCTGCCCACACACATTGTCTCTCTTTGCCTATGTCAGTGAGTCGTTTACCCTTTGTTGAAAATATCAGCTTGTGTTGCAATACATTTTTATCTCCCGCATTTCAAATAACTACAGGTCACATTGTTGTATGTAGGATGTTTCTGTTCGTTAGAAAAATAAACAAAAGGAAGCTGGAGTATGTTCAGGAGAGGTGACGGATAGAGAAAGACTAAGGCCCTTTCCGAGATACTCAGGGAATTGAATTCAAATGGCGAACCTGTTTTTATTTATGTGACTATCAAATTTTATCATCCTGGCCTACACACATTACACATTACTCTGCCATTAGAACGAGCCTTTAGAGAGAGTTTTATATTTAGGGTTTAATATCCTCCTAAAGGAGTCACATGCTCACTGGGAGGGGTGTTCCATTTTCCAAACCTGCTCTAAAACAACAGCGCCTCAATCTGGCAGGATCCACTTCACTAGAGACACATTAAAAAAAAAGGTCTCGCAGAGGAAATCAACACGGGGTAATAAACAGATATGCCACTCATGCGAGCCCCACAGGGTGCAGCCTCAGGCCAATGCCTGTCCCCCTCCGGAGGAAACTTCCGTACAAGGGAACGGTTTCATGCCCCGTTGTAAGGTGCAAATAAACATTAGTGCATGGGGTGGACGGATAGAACGAGAGAGAAAATATTATTGGAATGGAACAGGGGAAGAAATTGCAAAGCAAGAGGTTACAGTTTTGTGTCTCTCCATCACACAAACGGTCCCTCAGAAACGTGCAGCTGTGATCAAGTTGGAGAAAGTTTTGGGAAATTTCAATCCTGGTCACATCAGGTAGCCTTAAAACGATGACTATCTCGAGGCAGACATTGCTTCAGTCACATTCCTGCACGCCGCACAAGACGAGACAAGACCCCACGAGATCCCATATGTCAGGAGCAACATTAGCTTAGCTTTTTTGTAATGGGATGCTGGTTAAATGTTAAATATTTGCTGTGTCCACCATTACCATGACGACAGGTATTTAACAATCTCAAATGCCTCTTCTGCCCTCCCCACTCTCTCTCACTCTGGCTTCTTCTCCCCATCTCCCTGTTTCAAATTTGTCTCTCACTCACAATATCAATTTAACATTCACATACTATTACTCTGACGTTATAAAAAAACAAGTCTTTAGAGAGCGGTTCGCTTTTAGAGTTTTAGTTTCCTTTCTGGGGTGCCCTATCGGTCAGTCACTTATTGGGAGGAGTTGACATGTTTACGTGAAATCTCATGGCCCCCGTTATTTTAATCCAGGCTTCTATCCTGACTTCAAAATGACAGGGCCACAATCCAGCGTGACCCAGTTAACTAAATGCATTGTTATTGGTGAGTACATTGAGTACAGGTGTTGGCAGGTTATGTTGTAATAATGCAGGACATTGTTTCAGCCACGTTTGGAATGCTGTATTCAGTTCTAGCCTCCCTGCTAGAGGAAAGATGTTATGAAATGTGAGAGGGTTTGGAAAGTATTTATGAGGATGTTGCTAGAGTGGGAAGGTTTGAGCTATAAACAGAGGCTGAGCAGGATGTTACGATTTTCCGTGGAGCGTTGCAAGCTGAGGGTTGTCTTTATAAAGGTCTAGAAAATCATGAGGAGCACAGACAGGGTGAATAATCAACGTTTTCTCCAAAGGGTCGGGGAGTCAAACTCAAGGCTATCGCTTTCGGGTGAGAGAGGAATGGCCGAAAACGGACCCAGGAAGCTTTCTTTTTCGTGCAGGGGGTGGCACGTATATCGAATGAGCTACCACAGGAGCTGGTAGAGTTTAGTACCAAACATTTAAAAGCCATCTGGATGAGTACATGAAAATGTAAGGTTTAGAGGAATATGGTAAAATTCTGGCAACTGAGAATACAGTAATTCAGGATGTTTGGTCAACATGGACAAATTGGACTGAAGAGTGTGTTTCTGTAGTTTACAGCTCTATGACTCTAATATTATCCGATTTTAACTGTGTTTACTGCATCCCATCACATCATCTACTTTGCTGTGTGAATTATGCTGAAAACATTGGCGCATGGAAATTAATGTGGTGTAATGTGATTCACATTGGATACTGTCTGCATGGACTTTAGTAAGGCATTTGATAAGGTACTTCTTGACAGGCTTCTAGAAATGATAGTTTCTCATTGGATCCAGAATGTGCTGGCGAGATGGGTTCAGAATTGGGTTGGTTATAGCAGACAGAGAGTAATGGTGGAAGGGAGTTTGTTGGAATAGTGATCAGTAACTAATTGTGCTCCACAGGGGTGCATGTTGGGATCTTGGTTGTTCATAACATTTATAAATGATCTGGAGGAAAAAGTAATCAGCAATAATGGGAACGGCAGATGCTGGAGAATCCGAGATAACAAAGTGTGGAGCTGGATGAACACAGCAGGCCAAGCAGCATCTCAGGGGCACAAAAGCTGACGTTTTGGGCCTAGGCCTTTCATCAGAAAAGGGTCTAGGCCCGAAACGTCAGCTTTTGTGCTCCTGAGATGCTCCTTGGCCTGCTGTGTTCATCCAGCTCCACACTTTGTAATCTATGGAGGACAATGTAGATGGCCTGCTTAGTAAGTATGCGGGTGACAACAAAATTGGTGGAGTTGCAGATAGTGAGTATTGTCAAATGAAAGGGCAGGATGCAGAAAGATTGCAGATGTGGACAAAGAAATGGCAGATGGAGTTTAACCCGGAAAAATGCCATGTGTTGCAATATGGAAGATCAACTTCAGGTGCAAAGTATGCAATAAATGGCTGTACCCTGAGGAGTATTGGGATCCAAAGGGATCGGGGCATACAAATCCACAGATCTCAGAAAGTGGCAACACAGGTGGATAAGTTGGTCAAGAAGGCATACAGCACGCTTGTGTTCATTGGCCAAAGCATTGAATTTGAAAGTTGGGAAGATATGTTTTGGGCGTACAAAACTTTAGTTATGATAGTTTTGAAATATTGTGTGCTTTTCTGGGTGCACACTACCAGAAGGATGTGAATGCTTTGCAGAAATTGAAGCGAACGTTTACCAGGATGTTTCTTGGTCCGGAAGGTTTTTATTATTGGGAGAATTTGGATAAATTCATGTTTGTTTTCACTGGAAAGAAGGAGGATGAGTGGCGACCTCGTAGCAGTCCACAAAATTGAGATGCATTGATGAGGTTGACAGTCAGAGGTTTTTTTTTTCCAGGGTGGAAAGGTCAACTCCAAGAGGGCAGAGGTTTAGAGCAACAGGGGTAAATTTTCCAGAAGAAAAACAAAGAAAATGTTTCACACAGAGAGCAGTGGGTGCCTAGGATGCATTGACAATAGAACTGGCGGAAGCATGCACGTTAAGTGTATGTTGATAAACACATGACCATGCTGGGAAGAGAGGGATAGTATGGGCAATAGTTGTAGGTCTAAATAAGGACTAAGAATCAGTTCAAGCTTGATAGGTCGATGGCCTTGTTCCTTTGCTGTGTTGTTCTTTGTATGGTGCTGGAAGAAGAGAAAAATAGAATTTTCCAGTTTAAAATGTTGAGAAATTATGAAATATTTTTGTCCAGGGTGTTAGGCTGATCCTGTTCACAAATATCTGAAAGTTAACATGATGGTAGATCTAACAGACAGAAGGACAAATGACACATTTCCAGTCATTGCCAGAAGATTGTATTATGAACGTGAAAAGCCTTGCTGTGAATCCCTCTAGGTCAGATGTTCCCCTTCATTGAAGATACTAAAGACAGTGTGCGACACAGTCACACTGCTGCCCATCAACTCACACACTCAAATGCACATATAGTCACAAATTCACACTCTCTTTCACACAAGATACAGGCACACACAGTCACCCACACAGTCAAACTCACTCTCAGATACTCTCATTCAAACTCTCACACACCAACATCAATCACGCACCCGTAAGCATTAAATCTCATGCAAAAACTCTGACATAGAAACACTCTCTCAAACCCACAAATAAACTTAGTCATGCATGCACTCACAAACTTTCCCACAGACGCAGACACCTACAAGTCAGGAGCTGACTGATAGATCACATTTTGTATATTCTTATCAATGTGCCTGCTTGAAATTTGGGAAGTTAGACAAACTCTGCTGTAACCATATAATAATCAGGCCTGTAGCTTTGACCAGTTACTGGAATTTGCATCTCAATCATTTGAAACGTGAAGATCCTTTCTAAAACAGTTCTCCATATCCTGCTTAGATGATAGAAAGAGGGTGGAGCTACAGGAGAAATTGTTTAGGAAAGTGCCAGTTTGTTTAAGTGGATGAGGGTGTCATTGGAGAGGGACTGGTTGGGCCTGTGGGACAGGAATAAACAGACCGTTTTCAGGCCATCCACGTGGGGAATGCACCTCCACCCCTTCACTCTATTTATTTCTGAGCTCCCTCTCCACATGCCACACACCATCCTGAGCATTTCCAAAGAAAGGTCCCAAACTGAATCGTCAACTTTTGTGCTCATCTAATGCTGCTGGGCCTGCGGTGTTTCTGCCGCTCCTCACTGTGTTATCTCTGGCCCCAGCATCCGCAGTTCCAACTATATCTCAGCACGAATGTACCTTTTCCTGTCTCACGAAAGAAAGAGTACTCGACCCTCTAGTTAGACATAGAGGAAATTTTATCACCAGATGTATGGGTAGAAAAGAGTGTGGGAAAAGTGCATGAACGATACCCTGAAAAATTAGCAGTTGAAATTCCCTTCTACAGTGTATTTGTCGGGTGCTTCCTTGTTTAGTTGGAGCTTATGAACCCTGCACTAAAACTGAATCGCGGATGTGACTTCCCATGCGCTGAACATGTGGAAGGGTCATTGTTTTTGATGAGTTCTTGACGCGCGCCCTGCACTTGAAATGTTGCAACATGGAAGTTTGCTACACAACACTCTATTCCGTACATGGAAGGTATGAATTAAATCCTGTAAACAATTAGGTCCTCTGTTATCTCTGCGGATTGGAGGACTACATGACTACATGCACTCGACAAGTGAATGGCCACGATTGGGTCTGAACTCACGGTGAGTCCAACAGCTTTCTTTTCCTCATCCCACAATGGCATCTGTTGATTTCCCTTTACTTCACCTGTAACATCGTCAGGAAATTGTAATATATCACTGTAAGGCATGGAACTTAAAGCCTTCATTCACTGGCAGTGTCGTCAGTCAGCCCCTCCATGACCCCAGCCCTGGTGCATTCACTCAACAGTGTTTTACTGCTGAAAGCTCTGTCCCTGTTTCACAATTGTATTTTGACATGATCTTATCTATGATGTTTGGAAGTGCCAAATCTTAGTCTATGAAACAATGATTGATTCTGATTGATCTTGGTTAAGTTTTGAAATTAATTTGAAACACCAGATAGCTGCGAAAGCATGTCGAAACATTTATAGAATATATCAGCGGATCACTTGGCATGATTTAACAAATAAACATGAGACATGGGAAATAGCATTTTAGGACTGTATTTTAATACGGATTTCTAATTTTCACATCTTGAAACATCTCATTCTTTGCGCGTCAGGTATCAACTTGTGTCACTGAGCAGCACTGAATTAAGACAGAATGAAATTGAAATCATAATTATCTATCTCTCAATGATATGTCATATCCCACAGCGAATCCCAAAGTTCAGATCCAGTGAAGATCGACAACCCAGCTTAAGCACGGTGCTCGCAACTCTAGAGCATTAAGTACTGTTAATGGTGTGTGAGCATGTCAATGAGGAACGTTGGAAGTCACCAGCCAAGTTATGTCCATGTGCTTTAAACATGGCCAGATCTCCGTTCAAATATATAATGCCCGACTGCACCATGAGGAATAATTACAAATGCATCACAGCAGAAGACAGAATAAATGTTCAACATTTTATCACTGCTTTTTTCCATGTGTCATGGTCTGGAGTTCTGAATTTTCCTTGAGGTGCTACCAGGAGAATTTCTGGACAAACCTAACAGGCCTGCATGGCGAATGTGGATGAGCTGAGCATTCATTTTCTTGATCCAAGCATCTGTTTACACGTCTGAATTAGAATAATTGGACTGGAAGAATTCTGTTTAATTGCCTGGATTGGATAAAAGTAAATGAACAGATTTAGACATGACTGCATGTGAAGCATATGTCCTTCTCCCCTGTATTGGTCAAACATCTGAATAGCTTTCAGTACGGTTGCTATTTCTCTGTTCAATGGACTAATGAATTAGACTTCACTGGCACATATCCAGTTTTGAATGATCACATATATGAACCATGTCTTTCGTAGCATTTTGGACAAATCACACTGCACGACTATCAGCATCATGTGCATATTCAATGGCAAGCAAGTAGAAATGTATGTATATATAAGAATATATGTTACAACAGATAATATAGACTAAAACATGCGATGACATGTCACATATAATGTTTCTCATCTCTGCCCCTGAAGATGGGTTGAAAGTGGTGTGGCTGAATGCAATGTGGCTAGCTGGTTATGTGGAAAATACCCTGTAGCGGGTATTGGACGACAGTTGGGCTGAATATACCTCGAGCATATTAGAGGAGAAAGTGATAAATTGTGGATTCGCATCAGAACGGGTTCCGGGTAATGTGAGGTCATTCGACACAAATGCCCTCTCAATGCACTCAAAAATCTCACTAGTCATTAATAAGATCAAAAGAATATGTGACTGAATAACGGTGCTGCAGAACAAAGGTAGAGAAAGAACATGACATTTCCTTCCATGCACCATCAGATAAGAAGCTACCCAATGGTGCACAGCCACAGAAGAATCGAGACTGTTCACCTCAGACACATTGCAGATGTAGAAAATTTAACAGTAGCAATGCTAGTTATGATCATCGATACTGAGAAGATAATGGGGGAAATGGTGACAGCCCATTTTAGACTGAAGATATGCTTCTGGAGTAATCACAAGGGCAGCATGTGGTGGAACTACGCACAAATTTTATTTGATCAGGAACTGGGTGAATATTTGACAAAGTTTCAATAAGGAATAAACACTCAAGTAGGTAGCATGGAAGAAAGCCCAGTTAATTGGTGAAGCTGGGGCAAGAGTCACAGAAGGAAAACCGTTATGCACGAACTGTTCTCACCTTGCTAGCTTCATGGATAACGCAAGAGTAGCTAACCCAGGCCTACGTATTTCCTCACCCAGTGATGACAAACAAAAAAAAGAGTATGATGGGACATCACCAGGCTTGCGCCAGCACGTATGGGATACTGATATTTTGCTAATTTAGTTGACAATGTCATGTTGTGTAGCAATGCAAAATGATTTGTACAGTTTGCCAGCGTCGGAAAATGAATGAACTTCAGTACTGAGGCCCATGGTAAAATGATTAAATAGAGGATATTTCGTGGTTAAATACAGTATCTATCTTTTTTCTCGACTTCTCTAAAAATTTAAACTTTTAAAAGCTTAACAAATAAGTTCAGAGGATATTTCACTCCATTTTTTAACTCGGCTCTGAATTTCTTCTGGGTTCCAACATAAATAAATGGATTAGTACAGGAACTCAGAAACTGAAGCATATACCCGGTTTCTTCCAGGATAAAGGATGAACCACCATAATTGGAACGTGAATAATAAGCAACTTTTGCAATCCGGACTTAAAGGACTGTAATAAAATATACTGAATATAACAGGATAAAACTGCCTGAAATGCCAAAAAGTAAAACAATAGACTTTTTCCTCTTCTCCATCTCTGAGTCACTCCGATTCACTGCATTCCTCTGGTTCCGGAGTCTCCTTCGAGATTTATTAGCTTCTAAAATGTACTTGACTGTCAGAGTATTGAGAATTATTGTTAGAATGAATGGGAGGCAAGGGGCTAAAATAGGACGAATTAAACCGTATGCAGCCCATGCCCGTGTGGTACTAAATGCTAACTTTATAACACAGAACCAAGGAACACCATTAGTTATGTACAAAGGTTCAAAGACAAAATATCGAAGGGCATTTTTCAGAAAGCTCAACGTACAGAAGCTCCCGATAACCCAGATCGCTATATTTTCTGTGCAATACTTTATTTTAAGCCACTGGTAACAAATGGCCAAAAATCGATCAATGGTGAAAGCGAATGTTAACCACGCAGAACTGTCGATGACTGCATAAGTTCGGACAACACGGAGACTACATATTGGAGTTATCGATAGGAAACTGAATGGACAATAAATGCCACCTGTCCGATTTATAATCACGGTTAAGATGATAACCAAGAGAACTGAAAAAGCCATGGACATCACGTAAGTAATGATACATCCTGAAAGACCACATCCTCTTCGATAAAGAATCACAATCACTGCCAAATTATCTGTAGCAAAGAGAATGAAAAGAGGAAACAGAGCAAATTATGCCATAGAGTGCATGAACAAGAAAGGTGTCAGTTCAATTCCAACAAAATAATTCCTTTCCCGTGGTTCTGTGTGAAAGTTATATCTGTGTGATCAGTTTTTGACTTAGAAACTATGCTTCAAAACAAGTCCAAGGCTTTCTGTTAAGTTCAAACAAAATTGGCTGAATGGAAAACAACTTATGGCAGTCACAAATAAGTAGTCAATAATATAATGTATTATAAGAGATCAATTGTTGAATGCGCATCAAGGCATGTACGGAATTAGATTAGGAGAATATTATATCTGTGTTTAGCATTGTAAGTGGCAGAAAAGAGATGCAATGATACATGTTAAGTCTGTCGATAATTTTTAATGCGTATCGCTAACATTAAATGATACATATTTCTGTAAAATATAACAATTAAAATACATGCAACAAAATCATCAAAAAAATTGAAGAGCAAGATGTGGGATGGAAATTAAAATGCCTCAGGTTTTTCTTGGGAAACATTATTCAAGGCGAAGGGGAATTTCCTACTTATTTGGCTGGCAACTTCAGTGTCGATTTTGACCACTGGGGCAAGCAGACAATGATCTGCCATTCAGACAATGTCCCCTCTAATGCAACAACGTTAAATGTTGCAATATACTGTCACGATAAATGATAAATTTATAATAGTTGTATTATTCAAACATTTGTACAAGGAATCCTGATTCCATCAAACTTGAATGTTGAGGAATCAGTACTTAATTGGAAAGATGTTTACAGCACTTTTTAACAATGACTGCTATAGTCTTAGATCAGTGTTATTATGCTTTTTTGAATAGGCACCACTACCAATCATTAACCAGCGGACTCTATTATTTTCCATTGCACTGTTCAGTAACTTGATGTTTAAAACTGCTGATTTATTCAATTCAGCCAGGAAGTTTTCAATTGTTCAAGCACTTCAATAAATCAGTCATTTGAGAGATGGATTCAGTCATGCTCAATTTCTATGCCACAATATATTCAGACTTGCGCTGTGATAGAAATATAGTTTTTTTATCATTCAGAACAACTGAAACAACTGAATTATGAGATTTTTGCATTAAAATAACAAGATGATTCTCCTCATACTGTAATATGGCCAATGGCATCACAAGTTCAAAGTTACTCAGAAGGCCTGTCTGTCGATTAATTCATCCATAATTATGCTATCAAAAGCAGAACAGACCTCAAGCAATTACCACAGTTGTAAAACTAAGCAGGTTATTGCTGCTGCAGCTTGGCATCTTTTGCTGGAGTGGGGTTATTTTTTCAATAATTGGACTGGGAAATGTCAAGGGACTACAACATGCTTTAACTGTGCTTCTCTTTCAAAGTTCATTGCTTGGGCTTTGAGTTCGTGAGAGGAAAGAGTGGTGTTTACTCCTGGTCGAGCTGAGTAGTGCGATTTTTATTCTTTGTTATTCATCACTAGCAGCATTAATTTCATTCTATGGCTGATGGATTGTAATTGATTTGCTGCGCAGATGAATAAAAATGACATATCTGGGGATAACACAGGTCTCATAACTGCATTCATGCTTTCATGCAATCTAATATATTCTTCATGGTTAGCTCATTGGCAGCCATTTGTTTTCTGAATAACTCATTATTTTTCAAACACACTGAAAGCCTTTCTTGGAGACTGCTAATTATGTTGAAAATTTGCTTGACTACCTCTGTAAATAAAAGCAAAGTACTGCAGATGCTGGACTTCTGAAATTAAAGGCAATGCTAGAGAAGCTCAGGAGGATTTGTAATAACTGTACAGAGAAAAAGTTAATGCTTCAACTCCTGCTTGACTCTTCATTAGCTACTTAAGTTTTCTGGGGACAAGCCTAGGACAGAGGAAACAATTATGAGTAATAGGTCACGTTCTCTCTCACCAGATTATTTCTACTGTCTGCCAGGTACAAGTCAGAAGTGTGGCGTAATATTCTCTATTTGCTTGGCTGAGTGAAGATCCACATTTTGGGCAAAATAGCCCACTATATTGGCACATATTCAAACAAATGCTAATTCCCACTCGGGCGAAGTGGCACTGGTGAGTAACATCGAAAAAGTGCTGCAGCATATTTGCAAAGGCTCAAATAAAACAAAGAACTTCGGATGCTGAAGATCTGAAACAAAAACCGATGCTAGCCATACTCAGCAGGTCAGGCAGCATCTCCACGGAAATAGCAGTTAAAGTTGTCTCCGTTTTCCTCTCGTAGGCACTGTCAGATCTTTTGACTTTTGTTATCCATTTCTACTGCTTTAGTTTTCAAGATTCATTTGAGCAGCACATTTCAGTTTCACAAACTCTATGACATTGATGGGCAAGGTCAGCACATAGTTGCAAAAATCAATACCTGCAAAATTACCTGGATTCGAAAATAATGACTCTTTACACAAGTATTTTCACGTATGTTAACTTTCTCCAGTGATGTCTGATTTAGTTTCAGACCTTCGGCAACCACAGTTGTTTGTTTTGTTGATAAGTTTTTTTGCTTGGTTATCACTTATACAAGGCGTTGTGGAGTACCCCCCCACAACGCTCCTCCCCCCCAACACTGTCCCCTCACCCAATTCACACCACCTGATGTATGCAGATTATGTCTTTCCCACTCAATCAAATGTATCTGCAGATGGGAAACAAAGCTCCATGTTGTTAATCCTATACCTTTGGTAACAAAAGTGAGGCTGCTCATGCATACCGTTGTTACTTTCCCTGGCAAACATGACAGCCGTGCATGGACCTAGCTGAAACATCCATACATCAAAGTACAAGCAGTAACCAGGGCTTCTCATAACATGGGGTCTGCCAACAGCAAATAAGAAGAAGAAAATAAGAGTTCATATTTTGGACCCGGAGACTCTTCTTCAGGTCAGAAACGTTAACTCACACTTTTTCTTCATAGATGCTGCCAGGCCCTGCTGAGCTATTCCAGCAAGTTCTATTTTTGTTCCTGCTTTACAGCATCCACAGTTCTTTTGGATTTTATTGCTGCGGGATGGTGGAGGTGGCGAGATGTATGGAAGGGGGGAGTTCTGAACTTCATTGGTATTCACAGACAATAAATACACAAACAGATTCTTTACACTCGACCGAGACCCCTGTAATTTGCAGCTATGCCTTGAAACTTCAACTTTGTTCAACTCAATTGAGAATTGCTGCCTGGACTTGATTCTGGCTCGTGCATTTCACTACTTTTGAAAAAAAAAGCAACAGTGAGAGTGAGAAGTGATAAGAGAATTCTGTGAGAAATCTTATTCACTCATCTCAAATAAAAAGATAGGACTCGGTGGCAAAGAATGGCGCTGTGGGATTAGTTTCGAGAGTCAGGAAAGTCATCAAAACACAGGGTCTCAAGAGTTGGAATATCAGAAACTACTTGTGCTACACGATTCACCAACAGTCAAAGGCAGAAAGGGGAGTAAATGCGTGCCTTGCAGGATGATGTAGATGAGTGTTGTCTTAAACTTTGTGATATTATGAGTGTGTTTTGGCAAGGAGAAAAAACTGTTCAGAAGAGATGGGTGTCACCTCATCAAACATGGAATACACTTCCCTGCTGAGTAAGTAGATTGTTTCGTGGGTGTGTATATAAACTAGTAAGGGATGAGATGCGTTGAACAATGAACCTAGTTTTGGAATTTAGAACACCAGCAAACGAGACAAAGAGAATTCCGAAAAGGAATTAAGGGAAAGATTGAGTTGCGATTGAACAAGGAAATGGTCTCCTGACAATGGGCAAGAAGCAGATAAGGGCAGGGTAACATTTTATGGATGTAAATACACAGAATAGAGTAATGAAAATTAGAGAAATGGGAAAGAAATTACGATGGTGTTGTATGAGAAAGTAATGTAAACAAAACATACTTCATGGGTTATAAGTTTTTTTTAAACAGCGTGAATTGAGGCCTGGCTTTCGGGTTTAGAACGAACCAAAGAGTGAAATCACAGGCCAGCCAAAAGTTCAATTGTTGATAATAGCTCCTAAATTGACTCTCTGGTATAGGTTACTTTCAGATTAAATGGAAATGGGGCAAATATTTACAGACTATTATTCAAAAGGCTTGCGTGATTTGGGAAATGAGCAACCACTTTGTGGTTTGCCGTGATCACACGTGTAGCAAGTGTTGCTCGCTTGAGGAACTGAGGTCCAGAAATCATTAATTCTGCCACACCTTGGTGTGGGTGTAGGGTGTGTATGATTACCTGTGTGTTGTGTTTGAGGACATAACGACACTCCATAGATTAAGGAATGTCCCCAAAATAACATGTCAAATTTGGTCAGTGATGAGGGAATGAACGGTATTATTACAAGACAGGAAAACAGTCAGATCCAGGAGGTAGTGTTGAAGGGGTGGCAGCCTTTGAGACGGCCTAAGAGTTTTGAGATTTTTGTTCGCTGTGCAGATGAGAGACGAGCCTCCAGAGTGGATGTGCAGAATTACCATAGAGCCAGAGAGCCATTCAAAACGGGAAGAAAAGAGAAATGTAGTTTGAATGTGGAATGGTACAGAGGAATAAACACTGTTTCATGTCACCGGGGTAGAGAGTTCCCAAGACTGTGTTACCTGTCCAGTGCCAGCTTCAGGTAATTTCATCTGAACTGCAGAAGATCTTAGAGTAGGAGGGGAAGGATCCAATTGCCATGGTACACATTGTGAGCTGTAAATGCAGTAGACCAGATTGAGTAAAGGGCAGGTAACGTGCTGCTTCATCAGGAATGTGTGCTTGGCACCTAACATGGTGAGGAGGAAGAAATTAACTGAGCAGGTGTTACATCTTCATGAGATTGTTGAGTTGGAAGTAAGGCCACTTCAATACTATTACATTGAAAAATGGGGAAGATGCAGTGGAGGAGTGAGCGAAACTTGCTTGCATTTTCAGAAACACAGACACTTTTGAAGCCATCAAAAGTGCCAATTCCACTCGAATGAGGTTTGAGTTAAACATACAATATTCAGATGCGATGTCAGGTGCGTTATCTATTACGCAACTTACCCAGCTGAAATCTAGTAGCGAAAAGCTGCAGATTTGTGGTGTGAATAGGGTCATGTGCATGAATGGAAATACTCACAAAGTGAATAATCAACAAAGACAATCACAGTCATCGTTTTACTTCAAATGTTCCCACTTTGAGAAGCGGTGAATTGAACTAGAAAACAGACATCAGATGTTTGAATCAGTATCACTGTTTTCCCTTCTGGAACTTGTCATCTTTATATTCACATTATTCTATTCATTCTGCTATTTGATGATCCACAGAACACAGAATATTACAGCACAGTGCACACCCTTCGACCCTCGATGTTGTGCCGACCTGTCACACCGATCTGAAGCCCACTTCAGTGAAATATATATTCGTGTTTAAGTCATGGTGTCCTATAGTTAAGGCTTTGAATCAGTTCAGCAAGACACTTCTGATAAATTCTAACATCGTGTTTGGAATCAGACGAGTCGAACGATGCCGTTACTGGTAACGCCCCTTCACTGTAGCACAGCGTCTCAAAACGTGTTCCAGTGAGCATCAGTCTGTTCTATATCTTCATACAGTTTGTCTGCTGAACAATAGCTCCATAGCTGATGCTCACAGTTCTATTTTTAAAACATTGACAGCCAGCGTGACAAATACACTGTTTGGAAGTTTCGAGGGAAACATGTTTCTGGTGAAGTTACTACTGATGTGACGATTAGCACAAGAGAGTGTACAAGTCCAGTCGCAAGGGTTATTGTCAGCCAAACCGGTGTTCCAGTGGTCAGGATTCACAGCTAGCATCGGCCAAACCTAGACATATTTCCAAGTCAGGAAATCTTTCTCAATCCATTGCCCTAATCGTGGAAATGGATCCTTCCCATCTACTCGATCTCTCATCAATGTGTTCAGTTCAATTCACCCTCCCAACAGTCTACTTCGTTCTGATCAATTACAGGGTGACTGTAAATATTAGGGTCGTGATGTGGCCAGGACAAGCTGAATATTCGCCTTTCCTGTGGGAACCACAAGACAGAGGATTGTGAAGTGATTTTGTCACTCGACAGTTGGAAAAATATTAAGGAAGCAAAACAGAAAACTCAGTCTGCAGTGGGAACAGGAATAACAGCAGAATGAAGGGCAAACTTTCCGACTGAGCACAGTCAAGAAACCTGCCCTGCTTTAAGGGGCCGTGCATTGACTCTGCGGCCGCACTTGGAGTCTTGTGTACAGTTCTGGTTGCCAGATTATAGGAAGCATGTGGAAACATTGGAAGGTTGCAGAGGAGATTTACCAGGATATTTCCTGGTATGGAGGGAATCTTATGAGGAAAGGCTGAGGGACTTGAGGCTGCTTTCATTAGAGATAAGAAGGTCAGGCGGTGAATTAATAGAGACGTACAAGATGATCAGAGGATTAGGCAGGGTGGACAGTGAGAGCCCTTTTCCTCAGATGGTGATGGCTTGCATGAGCAGACATAGCTTGAAGTTGCGGGGTGATAGATATAGGACAAATGTCAGAGGTAGTTTTTTTTTACTCAGATAGTAGTACGCCAATGGAATGCCCTGCCTTCAACAGTTGTAGACTCGCCAACTCTAAGGGCATTTAAATGGTCATTGGATAAACATATGGATGATAATGGAATAGTGTGGTTTAGATGGGGTTCGGATTCGTTTCACAGGTCGGCACAACTTCGAGGGCTGAAGGGCCTGTACTGCACTGTAATGTTCTGTGTTCTGTGTGCTATGTTCTATGACACATTGAAAGGAGTCTCGTTCCTGCATATCAGAAATTCAAACCTCATCTCGGTTCTGGGAAAATGAGTAAACTTGGGAATACACAAGACAAAGAAACGCTCCAAGGAAGATGGTCCCAGATGTTGGAGAATTGGTTCTTGGTAATATTTTTGTGTCTGCAGAGGGTGCGATCAGACTGTTTCCACGTCTCCACATTGAATATCTTAGTTTTTTTTTATTTTGGATAAGTAAAACTAATACAAGGCAATTGTCATTCCAAGAGAGGCATTCTGAAGTTTGAATTCACGAAGAATCTGCCTTAAGTGATTGTGCAAATTTGGTGCTCACCTGTTTCTCTCACGCAATTTGTCCACACTTTCAGAAGTTGACAGTTTGCAGCCCTCGAGGTGGACCAAGCGCTGCTGTGACTCCACCGGGTCCATATGTACTGCCCGGGATTCCAAGGTTTTCATATGGTCAGGAAAAATTCCCCAAATGGAAATTTTATCTGGTGAGTTACTGCAAATGTATTTTGATGTTGGCTTAATAGCTAAAGTAAAGAGCTGCTCTTGCCCGGAATCTGAAACAAAAACAATCTGCTGCAGAAACTCAACTGGTTTGGGAGTAATTGTGAGAGGAAACTGAGTTCTGACATGTTTGTTCTGATTCTCCCACCGCAGATGCTGCCAGATCTGCTCAGTTTTTAAATGTATTCTTATTTTATCTATTGGTCTGAAACAACCAGCCTCACTATGTACCGAATTTAACATTTTAGAAATCTGTGAAGTAACTAGATTCAAACAAACCCATAAATGATTTATTCTTGCACAGTTGCACAGGGAAAGTGGCCTGGAAAAGTGACCAGAGTAAAGCACACTTCCGTCGTTGTGATCGAGTGGTTAATGTGCTGACTTTGAAAGTCATTGCAGTGCTCCTTTATAGGTTTGAATATTGCCGACTATGATTGAGAGCTGGGGGCAGATGCTGAAGGGTTTGTTACTATCTTCTAGGTTGGAAGAGGGCCCACTACTGGGATACGGGAATCCTTTTCACCGACGTCACCAAAGGTCGGAATATAAAACTCACTGCCTGACAGAGCGCAGCAAGCAGAAAGTTTCATACAATTTAAAAAGCAATTAGATGAACACTTGAATTGTTAAACTTGGTGTGGCTGCAAGTCAAGTGCTAGGAAATAAGAGGAGAACCATAGAAATTTCATAGAATTTCTTATCATCGGTGGCGTTAGCTCAACTAGTGCAGACCTGATGGGCTGACGGGTCTTTTGCTGTGCTGGAGACCTACATGCCCAGCTGTGGTCACCTCAGTTTTGAAGTAATTGGACAACATTTGCAAAATGCACCTGAATTAGGAAGGGGGCAAACCGATTGTCCATTGATCTGTCTGCCAGACACATTATCCATTGAGACATTCGGATGACAGTGAATTGGAACTGTGTATATTCCTGGAATTAGTATCTGGAAGAATCAAAAAGTTACAATCCTGCTGTTGACACAATGGGACGAATGATTTTTTTCCACGTTGTGAAAACTCGAATACGGGGAAACTGATCTGCAGCAAAAAAAAGTCACAAGTCAAAAGCAGTTTCATTGAGAAAAAAACATACAACGTCTTTTATTGCTTTCTCTGGCGGTGTAGTCGCTAGAGTTCGGCATTTTTACCACCGTGGCCGGGGTGCGACTCCCAGTCAGAGAATCAAAATAATGCCGTTCTAATTTAATGTAGAGACAGCACTTCTGACTGGTTTGCTTTTCTGAACCGGGAAGGCAATCGATTTCGTCCTCAATGTTGTCCAATTTAACACAAAAGAAATAATTGTGAAACTGTGAAACTCTGACACAAAACAGGAATTGATTGAGAAACTGAGCTTCTGTTTACAGAAACACAATCAACGTTTCAGGTCCGGTGACTGTCAGAAATAGATTAATTACGCATTTTTTAATATTATAATGCCAGGGGAAATTATCAGCTTTATATGTCGAATACCACCATTGTTGCTCATGGCTGTGTTAATACCACACCTTTGCTGCATGTAAACATTATACGTAATCTGGTGTCAATGCAGTGTGCAGCTAGTGGAACACGGCATGTCGGGTGACATCAGAGGGGCAAGAGAGTCAATGGAGTGGGTCAGGACCCTTCTTCAGGACAAGTCATCAGGACATCTGCAGTTCTTGTTATCTCCGAGTGACTTACAACTAACTGCAAAGTCTCCTCCAAGGATGCCCCATCTGCACTTCTTGCTATCACACATAAACTGGAGACAGGTTCTGAAAACAG